>NW_004524630.1:2911592-2927146 GCF_000260255.1 Octodon degus
TTTTGACAGTGGTTGCCTCAGTCTACACTCCCACCAGCAAAGGAGAAGATTCCTCTTCTCCTACAGCCTTGCCAGCATTTCTTATTGGTTGACATTTCAATAATTGCCATCATTTCTGGAGTGGATGAAATCTTAGTGTTGTTTTAATTTGTGTTTCTCAAATGACTAATGATGTTGAACATTTTTTTCATATATTTATTTTCTGTTTATATTTCTTCTTCTGAGAAATGTGTATTCATCTCAGATGCCCATTTTCAGATTGGGTCTTTAAATTGGGGGAAGGAGTTCCTGAGTTCTTTTGAGTTCTTTGTATTCTAGCAAGTAGACCTTTGTCTGAAGAACAAGTTGGAAAGATTTTTTTTCCTCCCAAATTCTGGGTTGTCTTTTCACTCTGTTGGTTGTTTCTCTTGCTGTGCAAATGCTTTTTAACATGATGATGCTAATTGTTGATATTTTGTGATAGTTCCTATGCCACTGGATTTTGTTCATAAAGTCTTTGCCTACATCAATGTCTTCAAGTTCTACCTATTCTATCTACCAGCAGATTTAGTGTTTCTGTTTTAATATTTGGATCTTTGATTGATTTTTATTTTAGTTTAGTGCGCTGTGAAACATATGGGGCTAGTTTTAATCTTTGGCACATAGAAAGTCAGTACCACTTACTAAAGAGGATCTCTTTCCTAGAGTGAAGGCATTTGGCACCTTCAAAGATGAGGTGGCTAAGTGTGTCTGCAGTTGCTTCTGTGTCTTCTAATTGGTTTCCCTGATCCTTAGATTTTTTTCCTCCAGTATCATGCTGTTTTATCACAGGAGCTTTTTAGTGTAATTTCAACTCTAGGATTATGATCGCCTTGCTTTGTTTTGTTGCTCAAAGTTGCCTTTGGTATTCTAGATCTTGTCTCTTTCCAAATGAATTTTAGGATTATTTCTGTAATTTTGTAATATATGTTATTGGGATTTTGATCAAGATTGCATTAAATCTTTACAAGACTTTTCTAAGTATGATTATTTTAACTATATTGGTTCTTCTTACACAAGAGCAAGGGATATCATTCTATTTTCTAATATCCTCTTTTAATTTTTTTCAGAGTTGTGTAGTTTTCAGTGTGGAGATCTTTAACTTCCTTCATTAGATTGATTCCAAGGTATTTCTTTTTTATGCTACTTTGACAGTTATTGTTTCCCTAATTTTTCTCTCAGTGAGTTTATTATTCATGTACTGGGAGGCTATTGAGTTTTGATTGCTGACTTTATATCCAGCTACGTTACTGAATTTTGTTATTAAATTGAGAGGCCTTTTGGTGGAATTTTTGGCATCTTCTGTGTAGAGTATTGTGTCTTTTGTGAATAATGCTAATTTTTCTTCTTCCTTTACTATCCTTATTCCTTTTATTTCTTTGTCTTGTCTGATTGCTCTGGCTAATGTTTCCAGAACTCTGTTGAATAGGAGTGGTGACAGCAATCAGCCTTGTTTCTGATTTTAGAGTGGAAGTTTTCTGTTTTTGTCCATTCAGTGTGATGTTGGCACCTGGGCTTTCACAGATGGCTTTTGTTGGAGTGAGATAGAGACCATCTATTCCAATTTTCTATAGAATTTTTTAAAAATCACAAATGGGTACTGACTTGGTCTAACTTTTTCTGCATCTATTGAGATTATCATATGATTTTTGTCCATGGCTCTTTTAATATGGTGCATTACAATTATGTACTTTCATATGTTGAACCATCCCTGTGTTCCTGTGATTAGTCCTGCTTGGTCATGTTGTGTAATCCTCTTGGTGATTTGCTCCATTCTGTTTGCCAGTATCTTACTGAGGATTTTGCACATATGTTCATTAAGAAGAATATCCTATAGTTCTCTTTCTTGGATGGGTCCTTCTTTAGTTTAGTATCAGGGTAGTGCTTGCTTCCAGAAATGAATATGAAAATATTGCTTCACTTTCAGTATCATTAAAGAGTTTGCAAAGTATCAGTTCTCTCAATTTCTTGAATTGAGCAGGGGATCCATCAATGCTTGATATTTTCTTTGTTGGGAGGTTTTTAATTACATCTTCAATTTGATTGACTGACACTAGTTTATTTATACCTTCTTGATTCAGTTTTGATAATTCATATGTATCTAGGAGTCTTTTCAATTCTTCTGCATTTTCTGTCTTATTAGAACACAAGTTCTTGAAGTAGGTACAGAGGGCCTTCTGGGTTTCTGTATGATCAGCTCTTATTTCACCTTTTTCTTTCCTAATTGCACGGAATTAAGTCTTTTTTTTTTTTTTTTTATAAAGTTCACTAAAGGTTTGGCAATGCCATTGAATCTTTCAAAGAACTATCTCTTTGATTTATTGATTCTCTGTATTTTTTCTTAGTTTCCATTTCATTAATTTCTGCTCTAATATTAACAATTTCCTCCCTTGTGTGACCTTCGAGCCTCATTCATTCTTTTTTTTAAAATTAATTTTGAGAAACAAATAGCAATGAGACAGTTTCAAAACAAATTAGTAGGACAGTTTCAATAATTAATACATTTCATATTGTTGTCTTTGTAGTGGTTATTCATAGTATAAGATGCAGACATGATATCCTGTCCAAACACTATTAGTACATATTTTTCCTCTCATTGAATTAAGAGAAAGTAGCTGTATAGATATCTTAACTATTTTGTATATACAAATACAAAATGGTGCTTCATTTGTATCCCTTTTTTATTTAGTTTTATAAGAGATGGGTATTCCCTTACCATTTAAATATTGTAAGTGCGTGAATTCAGCAAAATAATCCAATATAGTCTAGTAGTCCATAATAGTGGGTTATCCATAGGATTGGCAATGTCAGAAGTTGTTGACTTGAGCCTTTTACAGTTCAGCATATTAATATGGCTTTACTTTTTATACCTTATTTTTATATTTTTCTGCTGGATGGTTAAGACCAAGATAAAGCAAGACCTATATAACAAGAAATGTAACTTTTGTATCTGCCAAGGTCAGTCAAATCCCCTCAGGATTTACCCTGAAACCCTGTACCGCAGTTTGTAGATCCTTTGTCAGTGTCAGCCATGTGGATGAGTCACGGCCATTGTTTGACCAGTTTGCTTTCGGTGAAGGGCTTCACTCATTCTTCTTTTTCCAGAAGCTTCAGGTTCAACATGAAGTGTTGGTCACTCAGTTTTCCTAATACAGGCATTTGTTACTATAATTTTGCTAATAGGACTGTTTGCATTGTGTCCCATATGTTCTGGTATATTGTACTTGCATTATCATTTAATTGTAGAAACTATTTTTTTCTTTAATTTCATCTGTGACCCATTATTTATTCTGAGGTGTTATTTAATTTCCATGTGTTTATGAAGTTCTTATTGTTTTATGTGTCTTTAATCTCCGATTGCATTATGTTATATTCTGATAATATGCTAGTGATAACTTGAATTCCTTTGCACTAACTCAGGGATGCTTTATGAGCTAGTATGTGGCTTATTTTGGAGAATGATGTGTGGGCAGCTGAAAAAATTGTGTAGTTTGATGTTGAGGGACAGAACATGCTAGATATCTACTAAGTTAATTTGTTCAAAAGTTTAGTTTAGTTCTAATACCACATTGTTGGTTTTTTGTCTAGTTGACCTATTTGTGATAGTAGGCTATTAAGATCCTCTATCACAATTATATTTGTGATTATTTAATTTTTCTTGTTCATTAATATTTGTTTTATGTAGTTGTGTACACTGGTATATATACAATTGTTACCTCTTCCTCTTGGGTTGTTCCTGCTAGAATATAATGACTTTCTTGGTGTGTGTTAATCAGTTTTGTCTTGCAATCTAATTTGTCTGCAAGTAGAATAGCTATTCCTGCTCCTTTCATAATCAGTATTATTTTTATTTTTTGGCAGAACTGGGCATTCAACTCAGGTCCTCCCACTTTCCAGGCAAGCATTTCTTCTACTGAGCTCACTCCTGTCCCCCTCAGTATTGTTTTATATCACTTGACTTTCAGTCTATAAATTTCTTTTGAATTAAATGTTTCTTGTATGTAGCATATTGTTGGATCTTATGTCTTGATGTGTTGTGCCAGTCTGTTTTTGTTTGAATTGGTTTATTGCAGCCATTAACATTGATGGTTATAATTGATACATATCTGCTTATGTTTGTCATGTTATTTTCCCACTGTTGGATCTCAGCACCCCCACCCCATTTCATTGTTTGCTTTCCTTGGTGGGTTCATTCTCTTAGGGTTTATGGAGTTGTAATCCTTGTTATCTCCTTCTAGAATGTCCTTCAGAACATTTGAAGTGCTAGTTTGGTGGTCCTGAATTTTCTGAGATATTATTTGTCACGGGAGTATCTTCTTTCTCAATAAAACTTGAAAGATGATTTTGCGGGGTATATTAATCTGGGTTGGAGATTTTCTTGTAGGGCTTGAAATACTTCACTCCAAGTTCTTGACTTGAGGGTTCATGTTGAGAAGTCTTTTATGATTCTGATGGGCTCTTCTTTATAGGTGATTTGTTCCTTTTCTCTACCAGCTTTTAAGATTCTATTCTTACGTCAAATTTCTGGAATTTTGGCTATTATCTATGTGCTTTGCTGTAAATATTTTGATTATGGCTAATTGCAGTTTTATGTGCTTATCTGGACGTCAAATTCTTTTTCCCTGGCAGGGAAGGTTTCTGCCATGACATCTGTGAACAGAATTTTTAAGTCATTTGTGCTATGTCCTGCTGTTTCGTATACTCTGCTCAGTTGTACATTATTCTTCTTTGCATCACCTAGCAGACACTGGACTGGTTTCTTCTGGTTCCTTACTATTTATAAGAAATCTTTCTTTTGATGATCAACAACCACAATCTTGTCTTCTGGGGCCGGGGAGATGGCTCAGTAGGGCCTGAGTTCAATCCCCGGTTCAGCGAAACAAACAAACAAAAAAAAAAAAAAAAAAAAAAAGAACCCACAATCTTGTCTTCTGCACCTGAGATTCTTTCTCACACTGGCTCATTCTGCTGTATATACTTTCAGTGGAATTTTTAATCTCCTGGATATCAATTTGAATCTGTTCTATGGATTGTATTTCTTTCCTGTATTGGAAATTCATGATTTCAATAATTTTTCTAAGCTCTTTTGTTTTCTTTTATATGTATCTGTTCTGTAGTCACTAAGCATACCTTTCATTATAGTCACTATCACTATAGTTACCTGAAAAATTATTTCTGGTTTGACTTTCTTCTCGATACGGTTATGGTTTGTGTCTAGTTGTCCCCCAAAGCTTCATGCAGCCATGGAGTGGCTTCTAGAGTTTGTGATTAACTCATGATCCACTGGGATTATGGGTGTGAGCACTGCTGGGATTATGGGTGTGAGTGCTACACCCAGCCTGGGGCAGACAGCCTGAGTGCCGAATAAGGGAGACTTGCTCTCTGTAGCCAGTGCAATAAAACCTCTGCTAACTGTGAGATAAATAAACCTTTCCTTCCTTCATTTGGAGTGTTGGGTATTTGTCCTAGCAATGAGAGAAGAGTGACTGAGACAGATACTCATTCATTTGTTTGGTTGTTATGACTTCTGAGAGAGGTTGGTGGTCTTAGAGTGTCCCACTTCATTAACCCCCAGAACTGCCTTTCATGAACTGGGCATCTGGGGTTGTATCTTGCTTGTCTTCTCATTTTGTATTTTGTATTTTGTTGATGATGATGATTGTAAATTTATTGTGGTGAGGAGCTTTATTTCTAGTATTTAGAGCAATTGGGAAATGACTACTGTTCAGAGGTATCTTTCAGGTGTAGCAGGATTTTGGGTGAGAAATTGCTGCCTGATTTCCTAGCTCCTGGTTCTTTGGCACAGGGCTATAGTATTTTTTATGACCCGTAGGCAATCTCAGTCTTGTTATAAAAGGAAGAAAAAATATTTAGAACAATTATGTCATTTTTGCTAAAGCAATAACAACATCAAACACAGCCTAGAAAATGACAAACTATGGTAACCATTAATGTGACTCCTTCAACCATGTGAACTAGATTTGTGGTTATGTGACAAAATCTAAAACAAACCAGAAAATTGTATGTAGTAAATAAGCCCTTGATAGAGATTTTATCCTCAGGGGAGTGTTAAGGCACTCAGCCGTGGGTCCCCTTCCCCCACATGACTTCTGGTGCTCCCAGATGTCCCAACCACAACTGTGCTGCAAAGATTTAACCTTGACTGTGTGCATCCGGCTGCTTACGCATATAGCTTTGTTTCAGCTTGCTTCAAGGACTGTACGTTTTGTGCCCAGAACACCCTGGGCCAGCCAGGGACACTGTGTGACTCCTCTTCCCCATTCCCGCCTGCTCAGAACACCCTGGCCCAGTGAAGGCTGCTTTATGACTCACCTTCCCCCATTTCCTCCTGCTTTACAAAGTGCCTGCCTCCATAGCCACTGTAGCTGTTCAGGTCCGCTGAGCAGCCCGGCACCTGCTAATTGCTGTCAATAAACCTTGCCTTTCGTGCCAGTTAATGAGTGTGGTCTTGTGTGAGTTCGAGGGCGCCTTTTTCCCAACAACTTTCCTGTCAGGGAGGAAATATACAAGTGGTTTGGGAGACCATTGAGGAAGCTTCACTGACTCTAGGCAGCCTCAGAGGCCCCATTGGGCCTGGCCCCACCCCTGTGTCATTGTGGAAGCCAGGCTGAGCCCCAGACAGTGGCCCTGAGCTCTGGTAAACTTTGTGAGCTTTGAAAATGTCAAAACGAAGGAGCAAAATTCAATCTCATCCCTCCAGCCCACCCAGAACGAGTCCAGGAGACAAAGACTTGGAAGCCACCCACCTGAAATTAATGAAACGATAGCAACTGAGGTAAAGAAGCAGCTCCATCAGGCTATAGGAGAAATCAGATCTCAAATAATCGTTCTTGTAAAAAGAAGTGACAACAATCGTGAAGCAATTGCTCATTGTATTTAAAGAAGACATAGATGAAAAAAAGGGAGAATAAAAATGAAGGAAACATTGAATAAACAATGCAGAAAGAACTAGAATGCATATGAGATTGAGACAGTTAACTAGAAATTAAGAATTCCATTGGAAGCTGGCAAAACTGCCTGTACAAAACTGAAAATAGACTTTGAGACCTTGAAGACAGTATTGCAGCTAGTGATCGTGAAAGGATCAATCTCTTAAAAATAACAAGGAAGGGCTGGCCAGACAGCTCAGTGGAATAAAGTACCTGCTTAAACAGAAGGCAGTGACTGGGGTTCAATCCCTAGAATGCTGTGCCAGCCCTGTTCCTAGGGCGTGCTGAGACACAATTGAGACTGGGTTTGGTGTTGCGTACCTGTAATTCCAGAGCTTGGGAGGCTGAAAACAGGAGAATCACTATGAGTCTGATCTATGTAATGAGACCCTGTACTAAATGCATAAAAATAAAAATAACAACGAACCAGGAAATAACAATTCAACAGCTGCAAGATGATGCAAAGAAAAACAGTATAAGACTGACAGGTGTTAATAAAACAGCAGGAGTCAACATAAATGACAAAAAGACTATTTGCAGAAGTAGCATTTGAAAAAATTTCAACCATGGGAAAAGAATCTGACCTACAGTGAAGTGAGGTAAATAGAACTCCTATTAACCATAACCAAAAGAAATCTACACCTAGACAAATAATAATCAAGATTCCAGAAATTCAGCAAAAGAACAAAATACTAAAAGCTGTTAGGAAAAATAAACTAAGCACCTATAATGGGAAACCCTTCAGAATCATAGCATTTCTCAACAAAAACCCTCAAGTCAAGAAGAGCTTGTAGTGGAGTATTTCAGATCCTGAAAGAAAACAACTTTCAACCTAGATTGATGAACTCTGAAAAACTATCTATCAAATTTAATGGAGAAATAAGATACTTCTATGACAAAGAAAAACTGAAGAAATTCATGACCACCAAACCAACCCTACAAAGAATACTGACAAGTATCATAGAAAGAGACAAAAACAACCACAACTAAAGGAAAACAATAGAAAAGAACCACTAAGCAGAGCAAGCAATTACACAGAGGAAAAGTAGAGAATCTACAGCAAGAGAGTAACATGACAATGACCAGCCAATACATATCAATGGCAACCTTATCAGCGTAAATGGTCTCCATTTACCAATCAAAAGAAGTAGACTGGCACAGGAGAAAAAGCTAATGAAAAACAGAAAAAGAGAAGAACAAAACACATTTATCTCAAGGTGCATCTCTGCTGCCACCCGCACGCATGCAAGGTGGGCAGGCAGAGTTCAGCTCCCTGTCAGTCTCAGCAAGCCAGCGGCAGCTGCCCTGCGGGGCAGTGGGTAATTCCAGTAAGCCTGCACACTATTGCCCTGAACTTCAGGCCCACCTCTGGTTGCAAGGCTGAAAGCGGACCTGCCTTGCCCACAGCAGGCCCCAAGCCCCCTGCATGCTTGCACTGGGTTGGGAGCTGCTAGCTGGGGCTCAGTTGGCCTCTCTAAGACACTCTTAGCCAGTTAGCCCATCCTGCTGTAAGTCCCACTGGGAAGAGTTCCCCCACCAGCCCTTGCAGTCCGCTGCAGTTTGAAGCTCAGCTCTGTGATGAGTTCATGTTAAACTAAAGTGAAAAAATTACTCTGCTCAACTTTCTGTGACCTCGCGTCCTTGTAGGACTGCAAGGAGGCTTGATATACTGTCGATAAATCATCAATAGACTGACAGTACCCAGAATAGGCCTACAAAATAAATTAAAGGTCAAAATGTTTCTAACTGGACAGAACAACTAAAGTGTTGCTAACCAACTGGAAATTGTCGCTGTGGTACTCGAGCGCAGCAACGCAGATGTATGTTGCACGGAAACTGAACGGTGCTCCCAGGAAGAATGTGTGTTGGGTGATGGTCACGCTGTCCCTGAAGGTGCTGTTCTGTGTTAGATGACAAATTTGTCTGCCAAATGGGATGTGGTTTTTTGCTTTAAAAACCACTTGCTCCCTGGGTGCGGGGCCTATCGGTCTTCTCCTGTGGGGGAACTGGCTTACTGTCCTGAGCTCAGTACATAAAGTCTCTTCCAAATTCTGATTTGGGCTCTGATCTGGTTCCTATGCTGAGCAGCCCCTAACAAGCTCCAAGGCTGTGCTGCCCCGTGGAGGCCTCTGGGGTTGCCAGCAGCCACCAGCAACGGCATGACTCAGCAGCCCCTGGACCCAGTCCGTCCGGGCTCAGTGGCAAAGCATGGCAGTGCTGCCTTCTTGTCATTGAAGTTTCTCTTTTCGCTGTCCCATGGGCTCTGATTCTCCTGTCAGATCCTTCCTGGGCCCCAGGGCCCCGCTGTCCTCTTCCTCACGTTGCTGTATTCCGGTGTCTAGACACCAAATCCAAGGGGCTGTTTCCCTGCTGCTCACCACACCGTGATCTCAGCCTGTTCTTGAAAGAGACAGAGTTTTTTAGAGTTTTTCTTTAAAAGCTCTTCTTTGACAATTGGAAACATTATTTATTGAATTTAATCTGCTGAGAACCCTCAAGACATGAAGGAATGTAATGTCTCAGTCTACTGGAGGTTCTGTCTCATTGCTCTAACTTGCTGGCTCTGAACCAGTTCAGTATTGCCCTTAGCCAATATGGCCCTGAGCCACGTCTGGAGACATCTTTGTTATCAGAGTTGGAGAGCAATGGTAGAACTGGCATCTACTTGGCATAAGCCAAGGACACTGCTAAGCATACTGTACAACGTGTAAGACAGTATGGAGGCAGGAGCTGAGAGTATGAAAAGCCATCAGAGTGACTGGACGTGTGCTGTCAGCCATGGAGAGCTGTCTGTCCTGGCCAGGTCACGTGCACAGAGCAGCTCCACAGCCCTGCATGGGGCAGCCTGAATCTGAGGTCAGGCGAAGATGTGAAGGACAGGGAGCGCTGTCCTCTGGTGCCTGCAGCGGCCAACCCAGTGCACATAGCATGTTTTCTCTTTTTTTCCTTCAGGAAATGTCTTCAGAGCTCCCCCTTCTCACATCTTTTACCTTAAATAAATATTAAGAATCTACATTCTTTAGTTGGCCCCTCCAATTCTATGAACAGGATAGTAAGAACCTTGGAAGAGGGTTGGGAGACAGCTCAGTGGCCTAAGTGCCTGCCTGGCAAGCTCAAGGTCCTGAGTTTGATCCCTGGTGCCAAAAGTCTCTCTGTCTGTCTCTGTCTCTCTGTGTCTGTCTGTCTTTCTCGCTCTCTCTCATATTCTCTTTAGATTAAAAAAAATACTATGCAGAGCCAGAGAGGGGAAAAAATGGGAAGGGCCAGTGTCAGGTAGCAATGAATTGTTCACTGCAATATTGCCCAGGTGAAGAGTGATGCATCGCTTGCTTCTTCAGGTGGCTTGAGCTTTTGGATGTGAATTAAAATACCTTGGAATTTTGTCTCTGGGAATTCTGATAGGTCTCTACCTGTGAAAATTAGTTGCCTCAATATTGTACCATTCTGGAGAGAACTCCAATTTCTCAGCCTAAGTGTTTTTGAAAAATGTTAAATGTCAATTTGTAACAACCCCTACACCCCCAACAATACAAAACAAAAACTTGAGATTGACTTGAGGTTACCCGTTCTCAGGAAGTTCTTCTCAACTCTCAGCACCAGGATCAGACAGAAAGCATGTCCATCCTGTGTGATGTCCGCTACATGCCGGTGGCTGTCCTCTGAAATCGAGCTTTGTGGAGGACGCTCTGTCCCTTTGTTCACCTTGAGGCCCATCTAAGTTTTATCCTGTGCTCTGTGCGGTGATGAACTGGATGTGGGGTAAGTAATGCATGGAATCTCTGTCCATAAACTTATTTATTACAACGGGAAAACAGTGTTACAGGGAAGAAACGGGTGGGTGCTGTTTTAACCAACCAATCAAAGAAAATGAACAAGGACGGGGGTGGGGTGGACAACCTGAGAGTAGCCCCACTATTCGTAATGCAGATGAGCAAGCAACTCTGATTTTCTGAGCCTTCACCCTGCTGTGGTGACTGCTCCAACCAAAACCTTTCTAAGGGCCGGATTAAAGCGCCTGCTTAGGCAGACACAGGGGCCGGGGATTCGATTCCCAGGACTGCCACTGCCGTGCCAGCCCCACCCCCAGGGCACACAGAGATGGCGATTGAGACTGGGCGTGGTGGCATGCGTCTGTAATCCCAGCTCTTGGGAGGCTATAACTACCAGTCTGATCTAGTAGTAAGACTGTGAACACCCTGTAGACCCTTCCCTAAAATACAAAGCCAAAACAAACCCAAAACCTTTCTAATTCAACTTCTGCACGGAGCAAAACTTTCTCCCGGTGACTTTGAAGTATTTCCTTCTTGCTGCCACAGCTCTCCAGCTTTCTTTCCTACGCCCTCAGAGCCGTGGTTGTTGATCCCTTTGGTTTGTATGAGGAGAATCTTCTTGCTTTCGGCTGGCATCATTTTCTTGGGCATTCTGTGGGCCAGCCCCGCCCCCCACCTGTCTCGCTGCCATCCTCTTTCCTCCGAATTTGTGAGTACAGCGCTCCCAGAGGTGTGTCCCGCTCCTGCTCTCTTTGCCTTTCAATACGTTACAATACACTTTGCTATTATTGTTTTCTTTTTGTGGCATTTCAGGAGCACTAGGGATTTTGAATTAATGTTAGGTTTAAGTATAGTGGGTGCTGAGGACTCATCCTTCAACCTATAGTTCTCGGGAAGTACAGAATTCCCCCAAATAGTCTCTTAACTTTCCAACATTATTTTACAAAATTCCAAGATCATAACATATCTGCTCAGCTGCAGAGGATTTTGCCTATTTTTCTTTAATACTTCTGAGTTTTTGGCAATCTGGGTGAGATTCTGAGAACCTGGATTTAGTTAATTGGAGTAAGTATGGAAAGGAGAAACACGAGAGCGTAAGAAGGCAGAAATTATAGAATGAATGACTGGGGGTGAATCTAGATCATTCCTGTGACTGCCGCTCATGGGAAATGGGAAAAGGCACTATGGGAGGAACGATGGGGGGTTTCAAATGTAGTTTTGTTATTCAGATACAGTGAGGCCAGCAATTATAACTGCCATTGAGAAGATATTTCGTGATACTCCAAGACCCTGAGCCACAGCGTGACAGAAGCCACTTGGAGATGCTCCAGAAGGGGACAAGAGGCAGAGGGAGGAGGGGTGGGGAGCCATAGGCAGAAGCCTTCGTGGAGGCTTCTCACGAAAGGACAGGCAAGGCAGTATAAGTTTAGGCTACTTGGAGCAGGTGGTTTCAGTGGATTAGGAGGCATGAGGCTACCTTCTAGTTGTCTAGATCCTGTTCCCGAGTGTCCCGTCCAGGGGTCAGTCAACGAAGGTCACCTGGGGGAGGAGCGGGGAATGGAGGAGGGGACAAAGGACAGGAGATGCGAGAAACGGAGACAAGACAGGATTCTGATCAAGTCTCGTTTATTCAAAGGAAACTTTGGGTATATATAGTGGAGGCATAGGGAAGTGACATCAGCGGGTAAAAAGGCACGAGTAACTAGGCAACTGGGCTGTGACAGGAAGTCCCACCTCTGGAACATAGCAGGAGACTTATGGGAAATAGGCAGGATAAGAAGAATTAGGAGCTTAGCTCAGCAGAGGTAGGGGAAGAGGAACCTGGAAACCCACTTGCAGTAGGATTGGAGGCCTGGAGTTATGGAGCCTCCCATAGGTCCCCCTTTGCTTTTATATATGTATGTGAAATATGGCTTCTGTAAACGGCTGATTCCCTTGAGGGGCCAGTGCCTGTCTTGGGTCAAGGTGTCCTCTACACGGACCCAACTCAAACCTTACCCGTCATAGGAGATTAGGACAGCAAAAGGTCCCGTTCCTGTCTTAGGCGGCGAGTGGTGTCTCGTGTATGCCCCTCATGACCCGTCTCTGCCTAGCCTGACCATCTCACCAAGGGTGGGAGAACTAAGAGGTCTCCGGACCTTCATCATCATAAGCTGGTTGTATTCCAGCGCAGTTTTCCCTTTCAGCCATCTCAAGCCTGTGAAAATGAACCTGAATAGGCTTCATCAAGGCCACATCCAACTGCTGTCGAATGAAAGCCATTGGCCTATTAAAAATGCATGGGCCAACTGAAACCAGAAGTAAGAGGGTTATCGGGGTCCTAAGATGGGTAGCTTTAAGAATGTCTAAGGGTTGAGGATCTCTGTCAGCTCCATGTGATCTGGGGAGTGCCAAGGGATGGTAATGGATCTTTGGGGAACATTCGTTCCCAGATCTCTTATAATATCTTTTCTACAAAATGTTCTCTGAGAGAATCTTGGGGCCCTCCTCTATCAGAAACATGAATGGGGGCGCTCTGGCTCCAGCAAACTGGCTTCCCTATCGTGCCTGTGCATGAGGCCTGTAGGTATTTATTGGGTCCCAAAGTTTGGGGAATAGTTGACCATTCTCCCAAGGCAGCAGCCGGCTGTAATTGTTGTAAGGTGGCTGTGAAATAAGTCTGGTTGTTAGGGCCCAGGCATTCTCCGACTTCCGTGTAGCATGAAGAATGCATTTGGGTATAATAAGTAGTGCATTCCTGTGGGCACGTCGAAGGGGCCTCGCCGCGGGGCACAATCTTTGGTTTAATATAACATTTCCAACCAGTCTGCTTTCCACGTTGGGACGTTACCTGGATGGCAAGGTGAGCTCCTTTTGACCCACAATCTGTTTGCTGGAAGCCCACCATTAAGGAGGGTTTGTCAGAGGGGGCACCACTGGTGCCTGCAAGGCCTGTGCCATACTGAGGGGGTAATTCTGAGGACATGCCTCCTTTACAATCACATGGATCAGGGATTTGAGTAGGTCCTCCTTGGACGCTGGTGTCCCAAAGCCGCCATCGATGGTCTTGACCAGAACTAGGAAAACTGCCAGTGGTAGGATCCATTGTAGATGACTCATTATCTGTAAGGAAACACACAAATATTCTCAGGGTGCACTTGAGTCCCTGGAATCAATCTGGTCGATTTGCTCTACCTGTTTAACCAGTCTTTCTGGCAGCCATCTGGCAGATTTCATTTCTTTGGCATAAATGCATACTAACCCCCATCCCCAGATGAGGACCACATCTGCGCCATGCTATGAGTTGGTTAAAGGGTCTTGCCACAATACCAAGGTGAAGTGCTTTTGTGTCTCAGAATGCCAAAAGCGGGTGGCTGCTGATTGTCCTTTGGCATCCAGTGTTAAAAAATTTAAAATGAATAAGGAGTGGGCCAGTATATTTCTAGGTGATCCCTTAGTTGGGTACCAATCTCCTCCTTTTATTTTTTCTATAGTAAGTTTTAATGTTTGGTTGGCTGGAGTTATGGGGATCGAACCAGGGCAACCTGAAGCTGACTGCTTAGTTGAAGCAGCCACTTAAACAACTGAGCTAAGGGGCAGGCCCCGCCTCCCATTTCCCTGCTGTGGGGGCAGGACATTACCACCCTTGTCTCTTTTGGATTTACATTGGATTTACTTACATTTGGATTACATTGGATTTACATTCACTTGCCCAGTGATTGCCTCGCCTGCACCATGGGTAGAGTCCTGGTTGTTTGGATTCACCTTGTTTTTTATCCTTCCCTCTAAAATCCTTAGCCATATGTCCTATCTTTCCACAACTGAAACATTTATTTTTATCCTTTTGGGAGAGGAATTGCCTAATGGTGAACCCTTGTTGTGCCGCAGCCACGGCAAGGCTCTGTTGGTAGGCTGGCCCTATCTCAGCGCAAAGACGAATGTAACCCGAAAGGTCCGATCCCTTTTTATGAGGGCATATCGCAGCTTGGCAGGCTGCATTTGCGTTGTCAAAAGCCAGTTGTTTGATTAGGTCAGAATTAGACTCTACACTACCGAATAGTCTCTCAACGGCTTGGAGCAGCCGATGGGCAAAATCTGGAAATGGCTCTTCTGGGCCCTGTTTCACATTTGTAAGGGAAGTAGTACCTCCCCATGGGAGGGCAGCCTTTTCCATGCTCCGGTCGCCGCCAGCTGAATCTGAGCCAACAGGCCTGCATCATACCTAGATTGAGCTTCGGTGGTGGAAAAGTCTCCCACCCCTGCTAGCATCTCATAAGTCCAACCATTTCCAGCCTCTGCATTTCTTCTGGCTATAGAGTCACAATTTTCTAGATACTCTGACTTCCAGCGCAAGTAATCTCCATCGGACGAAGCAGCCTTGGCTAATGTATACCAGCCTTTAGGGGTGAGCCACCCCTGAGTCCTGGAGTCTAATACAGTAAGTGTATAAGAAGCCGTGGTGCCATGTTGTGTGACAGCAGCCTTTAACTCTTTTAACAGGTTGAGATCAAAAGATGTGTGTGTCCTAATAGTCTGGGGTCGTTCCCCCTCATTTCCCGCCCTTTGTGTCTCGGGCACCGGAAACGCCCAGTTGGCGACCTTTTTGTTTTTAAGATTTGGCGGAGGAGAAGGGGGGCAGAATGGCGGATGCCTCGTGGTCAGTCCTCTTACTGCGAATCACTGCAAGCTCTTGGGCAAGGTTAAAACATTGTTTTTCTAATTGAATCTGTTTTCGGAGGTCTCTAACTTTATTTTCTAGCCCCTTAATCCGTTGGAAGATGCCCCTTTTTCCTTTAAGTTCTGAGAAAGTGAAATCTGTGGCGATAGCAGGCGGTAT
>NW_004524630.1:2930281-2941872 GCF_000260255.1 Octodon degus
CGGGCTGTTTGACTTTGAGCAGAATTACTTTCTCTCTAAGCTACAGTTCACCTCTGTGAAAATCAAGGGTAATAAAATCTGTCTCATAGGTTTGCTGAGAGGATTAATGAAGTCATCCATGTGGAGAACAGCACTCGGTGCCCTCTGGCTGCATAATAGATAAGGCACAAAGGGTAGGCTCAGGGCCACCACGCGGCAAATCCCAGCCATTGTTATTTACATCTCCAGCCGTAGGTGGTGTGCCTGTGTGCACACTACACGTGGCTGGGTGTGTGCAACTCAGCTGCCGGCCCTTGATTAAACCTTTCTCCTTTGTCTCAGTTAAGTGCTGTGCTCTTTACCCTGTCATTCCTAGCTGTAAATAATCTCTCTATCTCTTATCCTCTTTTCTTTTTTGGATAATATATTTAGATTCATTTATTTGATGTATTTATTGCAACAGCTTTGTTGAGGCAGATGGCTATTTAAGCTTTTATCAGCTACAGATTTGGTAGGCAAATGTTCTCTAGAGCTTTGTTACTGCTCAGACCAAGGTGTCCTCCAGAAGTCTCCCTTGCTCAGAGTGCGGTTTGGGGGTGAGCAGGCCATGGGGGTGCTAGTCTCAATGGGGGATTAGTTCACTGATGGAACAGGACCGAAGGTGCTGTTAGAATGAGGGCCTAGCAGAGGAAGCCGCTAACGGGGCCCGTGCACTGAAGGGCACCCCTAGGCCCAGCCCTCCTCTTCTGGCTCTTTCCGTCTGTCTCTGCTTCCTGACTGCCGTGAAGTGAGCAGCTGCTGCTGCCACCACAACCTTTCTGCCCTAGAGCAGTGGACTGAGGCTCTGGCAGCCAGGACCCACATGAATCTTTGCTCCTCTAAGTTGTGTGTGCCAGTTCGAGTCATTAAGTGTGTATGTGTATCCCTCATCTTGCAGATAGGGCTTTTCTTAGAGTTGTTTGTTTGTTTTTTTTTTTTTTTTTTTTTCCTGTCTGATCTCAAGCCCTGTATCCTGCTTCTCTCCACTGTTCAAGTCAATTTCTTCCTAACACTTCGTAAGGTCTATAAAGGGTGGAAATGGGCGGGTCAGAAGAGAATTAATGTCCATTAAGCATGTAACTCAGGGCAGATTTGGTGTTAGGTACTTTGTTTTTTAAGCCTTTTGACTTTTATCCATAGTGCAGTTTGCACCACCTGCTTGAGTGAGCTCTGATAGGCGTCAGATGCATAGGTGGGTGACTAGGACATCTGGACCGGAATGTCTGCACCATCCCTTTCCCAAAATA
This sequence comes from Octodon degus, assembly GCF_000260255.1. Classification (NCBI taxonomy): domain Eukaryota; kingdom Metazoa; phylum Chordata; class Mammalia; order Rodentia; family Octodontidae; genus Octodon; species Octodon degus. The sequence goes on from NW_004524630.1 coordinate 2,931,547, forward strand.
CCTTTGTTCTTTCCATATACCCATATACCACATAGCATTCCATATATGCTCTGTGACTTATTTTCCTGTTGGATCAATATTAGCTGAACAATTATACTTAAGATCTTACAGGCTGACTGTAGTTTGATCCACGCTATGCACATGCTGTAATTTTGCTGCATAAATTACTCTTTAACAGAAAACCTTGGCAGCCACACACTTGGGACACCTCCTGGAAATCCAGGACCTGTTCTTATTTCCCATGAAACTCTCTTAGTTTCCTCTTTTGGTTTGTGACTTCATTCCGTGATGTTTTGAGACCACAAACTCGACACATTTGACATCTGACAGGTTGGGAGATGTTTTCCCAATAACAAGATCACTTGTTAGCAAAGAATTGATTTCCACAGAAGGTCGTGAGTTGTCAGCCAATTCCCGTGCTAGCTCTGATTCGACTGTGCTGGAGGGTTGTAGGCAGTTTTCCTGAGTACCGGGGAGCCTGACATCACGGGTACTGTCTGCATAAGCCAGTCCCTTCCAGCACAAGGTGTTGCTTCTAGCTGCAGCAGTCTCTGAGCTGCTGTTCCCTGCACTGTGCCTGCTGAGGGACCATGGCATTGCCTCAGGTAACTGCACTGTGCCGCCTGCAGATCGTGTCCAATGACTGTACTTCAGTTAGGGTACCTGTAAAGGGAAACCCTGCTCTAGAGCCATTCCTGGGGTTGATAGGGACCTCAGGAGATGGCACTGCAGTCCTACATCTCATTTGGGTTCAACATCTCTCATAGGCTTTCTAAGTGCTTGCCATATCCTACATGTCGAGTGTCCTGCAAAATCCAAGTGCTTGATTCCCAGGGTGAAAGCCTTCCCAGGGTGAAGGAATACCTGGAGCCATTGGGGGTGTGCTCTTGAAGGGAACCTGCTTCATTGTACCTCTCTCTTTAGCTACCTGGCTTGTGAGGTAGGCAGGTTTTCTCTGCTGTGTGCTCTTGCTATGATACAGTGCCTCACCACAGGCCCAAAGGAGTCCACTTGATCATAGACCCCTCTTTGTGCCAAAATAAACATTTTCTCTTTGTAAGTTCATCAACTCAGGTATTTTGTTATAGTAAGAGAAAGCTAGCTATCATTGTATTTATGTAACATTCAGTGTCTGTGTTTTTATTTTACTTATTTGATATATCAGAATCTTTTCCCTCTTTGGGCATTTATCAAGTTTCCCTTGGAAATTTGTTCCCCAGACTGCTGTCCCAAATCCTCCAGATATAATTAATTATAAATTCTAGTTCATCTGTACCTGGAGACTTGAAAACATCAAAGCACTTAGAAATTGCCATGTTTGACAAGCCACTAAAGCATAAATACCTTTGGAGAAAGTTCATTTTGAACAAAGTTCAGAGACATTTTCTTTGTTTGAATATTTCTAAGATGGTTTATTTTACTATTTTTAGTTAAGTTTATTTGTGTATTTTACGTGCACATATTGATCACATTAATCACAGGGAACTTGTGCTTGCACATATCTTGATTCTTTGTTTTCATTCTGCTCCATCACTTTAGTCCAGCTTCCCCTATTTATTTACAAAAGCTTTGTTTCCATGTTTTCCTTCTTTTCTTGTTTGTTTTTCTTTTCTCTTCCTTCTTTCCTTCCCCCTCTTACTTCCGTTTCCCATTTGAACATTTTCTTCCTATTTTAAAATGTCAATTATGTATTTTGGTCCTTGTTTACATTTTTGTTTTCTCACACCAGAGAGACAGCACAGTATTTACATATATGTATCTGAATTATTTCACCTAAGAGTATGGTCTTAAGGTGTATCAATTTAGCAAGACAGGTCTCAAGCTTTTCCATGTCCATAGCAGAATAGTGCTCCACTGCATAAAAGAAAAGCTACAACTATCTATTCATCTGTCAGTGGGCATTTGTATTGTTTCCAAGATTTAGCTATTAGAAATTGTGCCGCTAGAAACATGAGTGTGGTTATATACCACTGTGGTGTGATGCTTTTAATTCTTTTAGGATAATACCAAGAAGGGGAATACCTAGGTCGAATGGAAACTCTAATCTTAGTTTTTTGAGGAATCTCCACACTGATTTCCACAGTGGTTGTACCAGTCAGCACTCCCACCTATAATGGAGTTGACATGGTTTGTTTTCCCGACAACCCCTCCAGCATTTGTTATTGGTTGAGTTCTTGATGATAGCCATTATTTCTGGAGTGTGAAGGAATCCCAGTGTTGTTTTACTTTGCATTTCTCAAATGACCAATGATGTTGAACATTTTTTCATTTATTTATTTGCCTTTTGTACCTCTTCATTTGAAAAGTGTCTATTTTCAGATGCCCAGTTTTGAACTTAAGTTGAGGGGGATCTGATATTTTGAGTTATTTATATATTCTAGATAATAAACCTTTGTCTGAGAGACAGCTGACAGTGCTTTTCCCCATGCTGTGAGTTGTCTCTTTGCTCCATTGGTGATTTTTCTTGCTGTGTAAAAGCTCTTAACTATGAGATACCAGTTATTAATTTTTTTGATAGTTCCTGTACCATTGGGGTTTTGTTCATAAAGTCTTTGTCTACACCAGCGTCTTCAACAGTTATACCTATTCTACCTTCCACCAGATTTAGTGTTTCTGTTTTAATATTTAGATCTCTGATCCATTTTGATTTAATTTAATGCATGGTGAAAGATGTGGATCTAGTTTTAATCTTTGGCATATAGAAAGCCAGTATTTCTGGCAGTGAAAGAGGCTGTCTTTCTTAGAATGAAAGGGTGTTTGGAAGCTTTGTCAAAGGTGAGGTGGCTGAGTATGTTTGGAGTTGTATCTGCATCTTCTAATCTGTTTCACCGATTATCTGTTTTTTTTTTTTGTTTTTTTTGTTTTTTTTTTTTGTAACATCCTGTTTTATTACAATAGTTTTGTAGTACAATTTCAAGTCAGTGATGTCCTGACTTTCCAAGATTGGTATGCCCTTTCTCTTGTCTTTGTAGCCCAGAATTGCCTTTGCTATTCTAGGTCTCTTCTGGTTCCAAATGAATGTTAGGATTATTTTCTCTAATTTTGTAAGATATTGAGATTGCATTCAATTTGTATAATAACTTTGGAAGTATGTCCATTTTTATTATATTGGTTCTTCCTAATCTAAGCAAGGGACATCTTTCCATTTCCTGATACCTTCTTCAGTCTTTTTCTGAGTAGTGTAGTTTTCCATGCGGAGGTCTTTTCCTGCCTTCATTATATTGATTCCTAGGTATTTCTTTTTTTGATGCCATTTTGAAAGTTGTTTCCCTAATTTCTTCCTTGGTGAATTTATTGTTCATGTAAAGAAAGCTATTGAGTTTTGAGTGTTGACTTTATATCCAGCTATGCTACTGAATTTGGTTATTAAATCTAGAAGTCTTTTTGTGGAGCTTTTGGGTCTTCTATACAGAGTATTATGTCATCTGCAAATAACTTTTTCCTTTCCTATCTTTATTCCTTTTATTTCTTTCTTTTGTCTAATTGCTCTGGCTGTCTCTAGAACTCTATTGAATAAGAGTGGATGACAGTAGATATCCTTGTCTTGTTCCTGATTTGTGTCTGTCTTGTTGAGACAGGGTTTTACTATGCAGTTCAGGCTGGTCTTGAACTCACTTTGTAGCCCAATCTGACCTCAAACTCCCAGAAATCTCCCTGCCTCAACCTCCTGAATGCTGGGATTACAAATGTGTGACACCATGCCTGGCTTTTTCTTACTTTTAGAGTGAAAGCTTTCTGTTTTTGTCCATTCAGTATGATGTTCACTGTTGGTTTCCTCATAGAAGGACTTTATCAGATTGAGGTAAAGACCAGCTATTCCAATTTTTTATGGGATTTTTTATTAAAAAATCATGAATGGGTTTTGGATGTGGTCAAATGCTATTTCTGCATCAATTGAGATTATCGTATGACCTTTGTCCTTGGATATGTTAACTAGAGACGTTTTCTAATGAAGCAGATGAAATTTAAATTAAAAGGGAATGGTTCTTCTGCTATTAACTATTTAGCACCCACGTACTTCATGGGCACCTTTATATGCTGCTAAGTACTTATAGATGTGACTTAATTCTAGTAATCTTACCAGATAGATATAATCTCCATGATAAAGCATACAAGGTGATTACATATATATAAAAATGGAAATGTAGGCTCCCAGAGATTAAGGAACTTGTCCGTGGTTATGATGCTAGTTGGGAACAGAGGGGCTTATCTGATCCCAGGGTTTTTTTTCTGCCTAGAAATTATTTCCTCCATATTGCCATCTGACCCTTGGACTGACCACTAGACTACTGGTCCAGGAAGGGCTGTGTATCTCTCCCCTTTTTGCTGTTTCATTGTCTGAGATTGTCAGTTTTATGTGTCAAATTGATTGGACCATGATAACCAGCTAGCTGACGGAACGTGATCCTGCGTTTGCTTGTGAAGTTGTTCCTAGGGAAGGATAGTATTTGTATCAGTAGACTAACAGGTGCTCCTGCCCAAACAGGCTGAATGCCTCTTAATTTGCTGGAGACCTGGGTAGAGCAATAGGTAGGGCTTAGGTGAACGTGTTCTCTATCTGACAGCTTTCAAACTGGACAGAAGTCTGCTCCTGCAGTTAGACTGCAGCTTCCACAGTTGCTCCTGGTTTTCAGGCTTTGTGCATAGAGTAGAGCTATACCGTGGTCATCCTGGGTCTGCTGCTAGCTGAGAGCAGGACATGGGACTTAGCTTCCGCAGTGCTATGAGCTGGAGCCTCACTATCAATGTCTTTATAACTATGTATTCTGTATCTCCATCTACATGTATTGCTATCTCTACCTCTATGTCTGTTTTCTGTTGGCTCTGCTTCTCCAGAGAATCCCAGCTAATGGGCTGTCCTTGGTACCACCTTCCTGTTTGATGTTTCAGCCTGGGACACTAACTGGAATTTCATATCCTGCCATTCTGGGGCCTGCTCTTGTATATTTGCTGTTTTCTTTTATCTTTCCTAAATTTCTCTTCACCTTTGAGTTTATCAGAGGCCGCCTTGTGTACGTACCCAGGTTCCAGCACACCCTGCCACGTCTTCCTACTTTGTGCTGCTAGCATGAGCCCTTATTTTCTGAGTGGCTTGTTTCTTTCAAGCCCCTTGGAGCAGCCCCTGAATACAGAAGACGTCCATTTTTATCTGAAGTCGAGAGTGTCTATACTTGGAATCTCCTTGCTTAGCTTATTATGGAAGACCTCACCCCTTTCCATCTGTCTGACCTGTTCCTGTTTCCCTGTCTGACCTGTTCACAACTGAGTTAGAGCAAGAATTCTTTTATAAAATATTACAAATTTTTATTAGTCCATGTTCATAGCACATGATGATTGTGTTTACTGCTGGGAGTTGGCACACGTACACGACACATCTTAATGTTTTTATTTCTGCTTTCCTTCCTCCCCAGTCTCCCTTCTTTGATTCCTTGTCTACTGAATAAGGAACATATTGAAGTTCAAGGTGTGTATAGATCTATAAGCTGAATGTTGTATTTGTGTTTTTTTGTTTGTTCAAATCAGGTCTTCAATAGAGTCTTATTTCATGGCCCTTCCTCTACATGGAGGAGGGCTGCTTTTAATTTTTTTTCTTCTTTATATGCTGTTCTCATTTACACCTTTCCTTTTTATGAACATCTCTTCCTTTTGTTTCTATAACTTGTTATGTCCAATGTCTTTAAAAATACTATGAAGTCTACATATTTTTGGTCTTTTTGAGACAGGGTTTTACTATGCAGGTAAGCCTGGCCTTGGACTCACTTTGTATCCCAGGCAGGCCTTGAATTCCAGAGGTCCTGGACGAGCCTCCGCCTCTTGAGTCCTGGACTGCATGTGTGCACCACCACACCTGGCACTATCAAGTATACATTTTTCTTTTCTTGGGAGGAGAGAGAAAGAAGAAGGAGGAGGATGAGGAGAAGGAGAAGAAAAGAAGAAGAAAAAAAAGAAGAAGGAGGAGGAGGAGGAGGAGGAGAGGAAGGCAGCAAAGGAAAGGATAAGAAGAATGAGGAAAGGAAGAAGAAAGGAAAGCAAGCTGTGAAATGCATGGGAGAAGTCGGGCCACCTGTGAAGGATTGAGGCCATGGGGTGGTGCTGCTGGGAGTCGGTGTGCAGCTTTTGGAGGTGGGAACTGGAGGGAGGTCCTTAAATTGTTAGGAATGTGCCCTCAAAGGAACTGTAGGGCCCCTCTGTGCCCCTCTTCCATTTCGTTTTCTTGCTTCCTGCACCAGTGATGTGCTCTGTCCTCACTCCTGCCATGATGTGTGGCCAAAGCCACAGAACCAGTCAGCTCTATACTGGAGCCTGCAAAGTCATGAGCCAGATAGACTTTATGATTACCTCAGGTGTCCACCGTGGTAAAGGGAAGCTGACAAGCACGGCTCATAACCAAGGGAATGCAAGCAGCCACGTGAGCGCTCTGTGACGCTGCTGCCTCTGGACACCTGCTCCTTGCTCCCTGGCTCGTGGCTGACCACCTTACTTGGGAGCAACCTCGTCTCCACTCCACCATCTTTACCCTGTCTCTCAAGATTAAGGTCCTGGGTGGGAAGTACTCAGCTGGCCAGGGTCGTCTCTCTGCACCAGCGTCTTCTCAGGTGTCTCTGATTTGCTTCCTTGGTTGGCCCATGTTGCCCCCCACCCTTCTCTTTGTTCAGTCTTTACGTGGAAGGATGTGGCATTTGCCTTTCTGGATGGCCACAAATGGGCTAGGCAGTGTATGATGTTAACTCCCTTTTACAGTGCCCAGGGGCACGCAGCACTAGGGAATGAGAGATGGGGAGAAACTGGTCAGACACATTCCCTTTGCCTGTCTGTGGTGAGCTGCTCTGACATGAAGTTCCTCTTAAAACCTTTCTCAAAATGATGGGAGATAAATGAATACCTTGCTGAGTAACCTGCTGCTTTCTTTGGGTCACTGAGTGACAAGCAGTGACCCTGGCAACACTGCTGGTGCATCGCAGCACGTGGCAGCACACCTCAGCCTGCCTCATCTCTCGTGGGTTGACTTCACTACTTTGCGTGTGTCTCCCAGAGAAACTATTAATACCTTACCTTTGCCTTAGGCCCTGCATATAAAGAATCTGCTTGGAGACATGTTTTGGTATACTGCTTTAGTTACAGTAGGTTTTATCAGGAATGGGCAAACACATGCTCATCAATTTTCTGAATGAATTTCTCAAATACCTGAGAAAGTTGAAATCTTTTCTTTTTTAAATTTTTTCCCCATAGTTTTATTGAGAAACAAATAGCAATGAGACAGTTTCAAACCAAATTGGTAGGACAGTTTCAATAATTAACACACTGCATACATTCTTCCTAGTGGTTATTTGCTGTACAAGATGCAGACATGATATCCTATTTACAAACACCATTAGAACAAATCACTCTATTCATTAAAAGAATGTAACTATATATCTATCCTACCCACTTTGAATACACAGATACAAAATGGACATTCATCTGTATCCCCTTTTTTGTTAAGTTCTGTTATTTGAATATTATAGGTGTGTGAACTCAGCCAAATGAAGTCTTTTCTTGTAAAAAGAGATCACACTTCATTTGGAAGTTATAAAGAAAACAATTTTTCTAAAAATGTAGCATATAAACATTGTTAGCATCTATCTCTAGAAATAACAGGTGAGCCCAAGGCAAGAGATGGATGTAAAGCCTGCAGCAGCGTGAACTGACTGGCCCACAACTCCTGAGTGAGGGAGAAAGAGCTCTGGGCGGAGGCTTGCTGCCATCGCCCTCCCACTCCAGCGGTCCAGGGAAGAGGCAGAGCGCCTGTCTCGTACTCCTGCCGTGATTTCAATAAATTGGGTCTTTCAGAACATATAGTTTTGATGCTATAAATTAATAAAACTGGCCTGCAAAGCTATGCTTCCGCTACAAAGTTCAGAAGCAAGAAGAAATTTGTTGTTTCAGGCATTCCATTCTATTAAATAGAACTAGAATAATAGAAGTGATAAAAATATGGTAAGTATTTAAACTAAGACCATTTATTACAATGTAAAAAACATACTGCCAAGAATGATGAAATAAATGTTTGAGGGTCCGGGGAAATAGCTCAGTAGAATAAGCGTTCGCCTAGCAAGTGCAGCGTCCTGAGTTCAATCCCTGGTACTGAAAAAAAGAAAAAGAAAAAGAAAAAAAAAGAAAAAGAAAGAAAGAAGTGTTTGGAGCAAGAGGGACTATTTCAAGGGAGATTAATGGCATGCAGTAAATTAACGTAATCTGTAAAATAGGAGAAAAGGTGGGGCAGCTAAGCGAGCACCAGGTTTTCCATCAAGTCACTGCCCTCTGGTCTTCTGTTAGGGTTGCAGAACACAGATGAGGACATCTGTGAGAACGTTCAACAGGGATACGTGTGCAGGCCTTCGAGAAGGCAGGCAGCACGCGCAGGTGCCGGCTGCCGCTGCAGGGGAGCCTCGCTGAGGCCTGGGTCTACCAGTAGGCCTCCCACTGGGCCAAGCTGCGGGAGAAGACCCGCAGGCCTCGGGAAGGAGTCACTGCTCCGAGTGCGGCGCACCGTGCTCAGCAAACGGAAGGCAGAGTTAGGAGTGAGTCTCCTTAGCGGAGCCTGCCTGCCGCTAGCCCAAGACAGCGCGGGCCGTGACGACTAGCAGCCCGGCGCTGCCGCTCGCTGCCTGCGCGTGGCTTCTGCGGCCAGGACTTTAGAAACGCATCCGTCTAATCTCTCTCCTGCTGCTATTAAGTGATTAGTCCCCTCTTGCCTAACACCACAGGCGGCTCTGCACAGACTAAAAACGCAGCGCCGTCACTGAAAGAATCCGAATGCTCAGGTCAGGGAAGAGTGACGTTTGTGTCCCTCAGCCGTGTGTTGTGCCCTTTGGGACTGCTGGTGAAGCCCTCTGTTCAGCACTTGACCCTGATCGCGCGCAGCGAATGCTCCTGGGACAGCGCTGCCGTCCCGGAGGGCGATGCCCGCCCAGCTCGGGTGCAGGCCCAGCTCCCAGACTCGGCACAGCGGGTCAGTACGACTTGGGGGTATCCGCAAGCTTTCTTTGGGTCAATCCTCAGTAGCACAAAAATCAGTTAACTAAAGAATATGTAAGTTTACGTCACACATCAGTTGGCAGGACAAGTCAGATCTGCGCACATTCACCTGGAGGGATATCAGAGATGCGTATTTTCAAGGCAGCTTTCAGCATAGTGTTGATAACCAGGCTCTGTTCGCAAGGCCCAACATGCATCTCCAGGCCCTGGAGGCCGCAGTCACGTACAGCTGAAGACGCCTGCGCGAGCGAGGAGCAGAGGGCCGCGCTGCTCGCCTCAGAGGCCCACGAGGCCAGGCGAGGGGGTCGTCAGGTTTCTCCTTGTGTCGTTTTGGACTGGTTCCTCTCACACAGCAAAGTTTTCTTTTGTACTTCTGTAACATACTAAATAAGATTGAAATGGGAAAAATTGTTCTAGCCAATAAAGAACCCTACCTAGGGATTTCTACTTTTTCCTTTTACCTCTATTATAGATGGATAATAATTTTAAAATCTTATCTGGGCAAGGAGGTTGCTGAGTCAATGATTCAATCCTGCGTGGTACTTTTTTTTTTTGAACTCTTTTTGAGCTAGGATGATGTTCTTTTGCTCAGGTGGGCCTCAAACTCCTGGTCTTGGGTTTGCCCCCTGCCTCAGTTTCCCCAGGTAGGTGAGACTACAGATATGAATGGCTCAGCTCAGTGTGGGCTCTTGTCTTTGAGGACAATGCATCCTTCGCAGAGCCTCATTTTCTTCGTCCTCGAAACTTTCCATGGCCCCGCCTACAGCAGCTCTGTCCTTTACTCCAGATCTCTGTCACCTCTTGACAGCTGAATGTGGCTGGCCATAGAGCCCTGGGTCCTGAGCCAAGAGCCAGGCCTGAGTTCTTGTTGCTGCCCCCGTGTTAGCTTCAGGGCAGTTCATGTGCCCGAGTTGTCCGCGTTCCCCAGACCAAGGGAAAGTTTTCATTCTTGGGGATTTCTTCCTTTGGAGTTCCAAGTTTTACCCTGGAAGTACTAAAGATCAAGCTCAGGGTATATCTCATAACTATCTTTAAAAAGAATTTTGAGACAGGGGCTTGCTAAATCATTGAGTTGTCCAGGGAGGGTTCACAGTTGTGATCTTCCTGCTTTACCTCCCAGAGTGCTGTGCTTCTAGGTGAAAGCCTCCACACCCGGCTCCCCTCCTCCTTTCCTTTTTTTTTTTTTTTTTTTTTCCACAATCTATTGAGAAAGAAATAGCAATGAGACAGTTTCAAACCAAATTGGTAGGACAGATTCAATAATTAACACATTGCATACATTCTTCCTAGTGGTTAATTGCTGTACAA
>NW_004524630.1:2941972-2943349 GCF_000260255.1 Octodon degus
CTAATTGAATCTGTTTTCGGAGGTCTCTAACTTTATTTTCTAGCCCCTTAATCCGTTGGAAGATGCCCCTTTTTCCTTTAAGTTCTGAGAAAGTGAAATCTGTGGCGATAGCAGGCGGTATTTAGCAGCCTCCTCACCCAGAGTTTGCCAATCAACAGCTTGCTCCTCAGCCACCATTATTAAGTGTTGGACTCTGAAGGGCGGGGAGGTCAGGGTACACACTGGGAACCTCGGGGGCAGTGGGCGCCCCGGAAGTCGCAATGGGTGTAGCAGCCTCTTTGGGGGGGGGGAGTGTATGGAAGAGTCGTTGACTCCCCCGGGACCTCGGAGGAGGAGGAGAGAGAGTCAGAGTCTGCCTGAGAGGGAGCCAAGGCATGTTTTTTTGCCAATAATTGAAGGATTTGTTCCCCTTCTAAAACAACCTGTTTAATCAGGGGATTCCAGTGCCTTTGTTGGAGAATTTCATTAATAAGATTCCAAAAAGAAAAGGCAGTTACAGGGATCACTTCCGGTCCAAAGACCCTGTAACAGTCTTGGAGGGCATCTCCCACTCTTAACCATCTCGTAGAATCAATCGAACCCTCCACAGGGAACCAAGGGCGCACCTGCTGTATAAACTGGAAGTATTCACATAACTGTTTAACCTTAACCTTTACTCCTCGCGCCTTTAATGCTCTGCTCACTTTCTACAAATATCTCATGTTCACTTAATGCCTGTCCATTGTCAAGGGAAAGGGGAAGGGGAAGGGGGTGCCGTCCGCTTACCGAGGGTCGAATGTCGCAGCAGGCACCTGCGGCCGCCACGGGCCTCTTTTACTTTCTCTCTTGCCGGCTCTCTCCGGCGGTTCCGTCGCTGAATCCTCCGTACCAGGTGCCCCACTCGCTGGGCGCCACTTGTCCCGAGTCAGTGGGTCAGTCAATGAAGGTCACCTGGGGGAGGAGCGGGGAATGGAGGAGGGGACAAAGGACAGGAGACGCGAGAAATGGAGACAAGACAGGATTCTGATCAAGTCTCCTTTACTCAGGGGAGGTGCTGGGTATATATAGTGGAGGCGCAGGGAAGTGACGTGAGCGGGTAAAAGGCGCGAGTAACTAGGCAACTGGGCTGTGACCGGAAGTCCCGCCTCCGGGGCACAGCAGGAGACTTATGGGAAATAGGCAGGGTGAGAAGAATTAGGAGCTTAGCTCAGCAGAGGTAGGGGAACAGGAACCTGGAAACCCGCTTGCAATAGGATTGGAGGCCTGCAGTTATCGAGCCTCCCACACCCAAGGCTATTTGGGCAGGGTGTCAGTGGCCCTAGCCAGGGCTTATTACAAGGGACTAGGAAGGTGTGGGTCGGTTGCAGGCTCCGCGTCATCTCCAGGAGTTTGCTGACT
>NW_004524630.1:2945424-2951394 GCF_000260255.1 Octodon degus
AGTCCAGTAGTCCATAATAGTATTGGGTCTTCCGCTTCACTGGCAATGTCAGAAATTGTTGACCTGAGTCCCTTACAGCTCAACATAACAGCGTGGCTTTACTTGTAAGAACACTGTCAGCTCTCGGTGCAGGCTGAGTCCACAGCCACCCAGAAATCTTCTGACTTATGAGCTCCTCAGCGAGGCCCTGGCAAAGGGCTCTGTGCATTGCTGCCCTCCCCTCCCCCATCCTCCTCCCTCTCCCCTCCTCCTCCCTCCCCTTCCCTCTCCTCCTCCCTCCTTTCCCCTCCCCTCCCTCTCCCCTGACTTCCCCTCCCTCCTTTTTCTTACCCTGCCTTCTCTTCTTTCTCTTTTCTTGTCCTTTCTTGGGTCTGTGTCACTTCTCCCCTCCTTTCTTTCTCCATAATGGGAACCTCAGCTGTTAGCTGGGCCCATGGCTACCATTCTTTCTTATAGTTAGATGTGGCTCAGCACTGGCCATTGAAAGGAAAGCTAAAGCACTCTGTAGAAAATTCCAGAATATCTGCTGAGGTGAGCCTCAGCTCAGCCTTAGGACTGTACCACTGCCCAAAGCCTGGACTGCACCCACGCTAGATGTGGAGCCCACTCTGCTTGGACCATGTGCCCTTGCTGGGGCAGCTGGGAGCCTGACTGCAGGTCCATGTCCTGGATGTCTAAGAAAGGTGAAGACTCATTTCTCATGTTCTGAGGTGTTACTCTGGGTTTCCTATCATAGGTAGACAAACTGTCCGAAGTCACATACTAAAGTTTTGAAAAAAAGATTTTTCTCTTCTCTTCTCATCTTCTCTTGTCTTTTCTCTTCTCTTCTCCTCCCTTCTCCTCTCCTCCCCTCCCCTCCCCTTTCCTCCTCCCTCCTCTCCCCTCCCTTCTCTCTTTCCTGACTTCCCCTCCCCTCCTTTTCTTACCCACCCTTCTCTTCTTTCTCTTTTCTTGTCCTCTCATGGGTCTGTGTTGCCCCTCCCCTCCCTTCCCTGCCCTTCTCTTTTAGTGCTGGAGATTGAACCCAGGCCCACATACACTGACCAAGTGCCGTGCCACCGTGTGACAGCCGCAGCGCTTGCTGTGCGAGTCTCTAATCAGCACAGTGTACCTCAGCACTCTGAGAACTTTGTCACTGTATGCATGCGCCGTGAGCCAGCAGAGGCGTGTTCCCAGCCACCAGCGCCGCAGCAAATGGGCTGTGGTATACCCGTGCTGTTCCTCAGCAGGAAAACATTAGAAAGGATACAAACTTTTCATGAATGGAGGAGAAAGTCTTAACATGTAAAACAAAACAGGAAACCGAGCTCCAAATGCTGAACAGTGGCTGCTTGGCTGGACTTGAGAACCACCATTTGTTCTAGAGCTTTGGGAACGCCGATGAGGAGGCTGCTGGATGCTTCCAGGTTCTAATTTCTTCTTCTAAATTGTTGCAAAAGTATCTGCTTTCATGATATATTTTTAATTTCGATGGGGCGCATCTTTATTAGAAGCAAGTACTTTTGAGGAGCGCCCTCTCTAAAGTGTGTGTCCAGGTGCCCGGATGCGAGGGTGGACAGGCTGTCTATCTGGGAGTCCCTGCCCGGAGCTGGCCCTACCTGCTGACCAGCCATGAGCACCCACTTCTTGAGCTAATGCCTGCACCCTTCAGGAGCCGGGAATACTTGCGTTGTCTTCCAGTTCAAGTACATCTTCAAAGCCTGTCACAATGTGATTTTGCAGTGAAAGGTTCTAACCAAGAAGCAGAATTAGTTGTTACTAAAACATTTCAATCAAAAGGCATCCAGTGTCCCCTGGTAGGTCTCTGCTGAACTCGATGCCTATGTCTCTAATGCACAACTTTTAAGTTTATGATGGCATGAAAGCCGTATGCACTGCATAGACACTCACTGTCCTCTGAATTCTGACTTTTCCGGGCTAGCTGTACTGTCTCAGTGTTCTTTCTCGTGCCTGGCAGCAACAACAGCAAACCACAGCTCTGATCAGCCCCAGAGTCATGAGAGTGAGCCACCGCGGCTCTGCGGGGCCCTGAGCTGGAGTAGTGACACCAGGTAGGGCATTTATTAAGAAACATATTTGAGTTATGTTGCTTTCAATGTCCAATGGGTTTACCAGGCCAAAATCCTATCACACTTCTGTGTGTTAAAAGTGGAACAGTCGGGGCCGGCCAAACAGCTCAGCGGATTAAAGCGCCTGCAAGCAGGCACAGGGGCTAAGGGTTTCGATCCTCCTGTGCTGGCCCTGCCCCTGGGGTGCACTGAGACAGCAACTGAGACTGGGCGTGGTGGCGCACACCTGTGATCCCAGCTCTTGGGAGGCTGTAAACAGGTGGATCATGCAAGTCCGATCTAGTAGTGAGACCCTGAACACCCTGTAGACCCTTCCCTAAAAAAAAAATTAAATAAATAAAATAAATAAAAGTGGAACAGTCATTTTATTCGTATTCAATTGATAATTGAAACATTATGAATATAAAGAAATGCAATAAAACATAAGAACACTGGCAAGACATGTGGGTGACACGGCTGTGCCTCTGCCCTTCGGGCAGCATCCGCGTTGCCAACACGGTTCACAGCTGCGCCTCGTCTCATGCTTCCTCTCCATCCGCCTGGCCTCATCTCACTGAGTCTCAGTTTCTCAGTCCCTAGGTGGGGACTTTGATAATCACTGCAGGAGTGGTCCCATGAGAAAGTGGATGCATTAATTTGCACTTCTCAAGTGACCAGTGATGTCAAACCTTTTTGCGTAAATTTATTTGCCAAGAATACTTCTTCTGAGGAGTGTATATGCACAGATGCCCATGTTTTTTATTGGGTCTTTAAATTTTAGGAGCCTGATTTTTTTTTAACCCTTTATATGTTCTAGATGGAAGTCTTTTGTCTGAGGGACAGTCAGCCACCTCCACCCCAAAAAATGAAAGAACACCCTACAAAAAACAAAACCAGACATAACTCCACACAGTGCCCAGCATATATGCTGGATGTGGCACCTATTGTTGCTAATGTTGATTAACAGTGATTGTGTTACAAACCAATGTATCTTTGGTTCCTTCTAAATTATAACTAGCTATTGAATAACTGAGTAAACAAATTAAAGTATAGGAAAAGACTAAAACATACTCTAGTGATAAAATTTTTTGACTGAATTGATATAAAAATCAATTGATTCATTCAAATACGACAGTGTAATTATATTTCAAGCAACAAGTCCTACTACTTAGCAAATTAGAATCAACTCAAAAATACTTTTGTTTACTGATTAATAATTTGATTGACCTAAGGCTCTGTGTTCAGGACTGCAGTGAGTCTAGAATGTAGAAAAAAAAAAAAAAAAGTGAGAAATCTTTTCTGTAACCTACATTATATTGAGTTTTCTGCAAATCAAATCTAAAAATTATTCACTTTTATTGATTGATGTTGGCATCGTGAAATGTCATAGAGAGGTATCTATTAAGTGTTCCAGGCTACAATTAAATGGCTTTTGTAAGTTTCATGTGCAACAACTACTGGAAATGAAGAGGATGCCTTTCTTTTTCTTTTGGTATCAGGAATTGAACTCAGGACCTTGTGCTTGCCAGACAGGCACTTGTGCCACTGAGCCACCTCCCCAGCCCATACACAGGATGCTAAGCATTTGTAGTTCAGGTGTGTCCAAGACTGGAAAGAGCAAAGGGTTTTCAATTCAGCAACCGTGGTATTGACTGAGCTTCTTGAGCCTCGATGTGATAGAGCCTTGTAATGGACTAGACAAGGAAGTTTCAAACTCAAGGAAGAAAAGGGAGTTTATCTATTTATTTGGTACACACTGGGATTACGGGGATGCGCCACTGCGCCCGTTTCATTGGCCAGCATAGCATGTCCAGGTTTCCATGGCTTGCACGGCATGGGGTACCCAGGATCGAACCCTGGTCCTTCTGCTTGCCAAGCAGGTGCTTAGATCACCAATCTATATCCCCAGCCCAGGGAGTTTTATTTCTAAAAAAGGTAATACTGCATAAGAAGGACTTTGTATCTGTTTTCTCCTGGAAAATGTTTATTTTTCTTTATCCACCAGAGTCGTGTTGTTCGAACACTGTACTCTCATTTCCCGTTCTTATCACCAACACTGATAATGCTTTTTAGCTTACATGAACAAAAGAAAGGGCTGCAAGGTTTTTTCTGAAGTCCTGGAGATTGAACCCAGGGCCTTTGTGTTGAGCTGCCTGCCCAGCCCTTTCTCTTGTGAGACAACGTTGCCCAGGACTCTGGGTGCAGTCCGCCTTCCCAGCTTGCAAGCTTTCTCAGCCGTACCACGTCCCGCACTGTGGCCCTGGCTCGCTGCAGTTCCCGTGCGGTGAACCGTTTCCTGCTCTGGGCGCAGCGGCCTTGGTGCTGGGAGTCTTCTGCTCCACAGCCTCCACTTCCTCCTTGCTAGGGAGCCATGGATTAGTTTGTGTGCACGCCTTCCCCATAGGGCTCCAGGGAGCTCTGGGTGCATCGGGGCAGCTCTGGCAGTCTCATCCTCCTTGCCAGTGAACTCTACATGGGTAGGCATGAGACTGGTTTTAGACAAAGACCTAAGAAGGAAACTACAAGGGGCTTTCTATGAAAGGTTTTCATCACTGATTAGAAAAATAGAAAAAAAAAAGTCCTTATTTCCTGCCTCAGTACATTTTTCTATTACTGTAACAAAATAGGTGAAGTCTGGCATTTTATAAAGAAAAAATAGTTATTTAGCTTCAAATTCTGGAGTTTTATGAGGATTGGCCCTGGCACCCCCTTGGCTCTGGTGAAGCCCTTCTCTATGTTATGGCATAGTGATGGAATCCTGGTTGGAATTTCAGGAAGAAAGAATCATGTAGACGACAAGGAGCTGGGGGTTCAGGGGCCCTTCTGAAAGCAACCCCTTTCTTCGGAGACCAGGTGGCAGCCCCTGCGCACGTCCACAGGCATCCCCCAGGGCTGTGATCGCTTCCCACGAGGCCTCACCTCTCAGAGGTTCTGAGCACCTCCCAACACCCCAGCAGGGGCCAAGCCTCAGTGATGGGGCACATTCCAGCCGCATCCAAGCCAGGGCTTCTCTCCTGACCATTGTTATATCTGGATGCAACATGGGAAGCACAAGGATGATCTTGCATCCAAAGGTGTAGCAGACAATGCCCCCTCCAGCTGGTATGCTTCAGTTTCTTAGTTGCTGGGTAATAATTCTTGTTCCAGATGTGGTTGCTCCTGCTTCTTAGAAATGGCTGTCACTGTGATGCACATTGTACGAACCAATCCCAACTGACAAACTGTTTTGCCTCTGTACTTCCTGCTTGCTTATCCCATAGAATCTCTAGACCACCAGAGATAAGGGCTTGATATTTGGGGATGATCTTGATCAGTGCCTGTTTATATAAATAAATCTCCCTCCCAATCCTAAATCCCAACCCAGTAGAAGGAAAGAAAGAAGGAAGATAATAGTACACATTAATGAAATTGAGACTAAGAAATGGATCATAGAATTAGAGCTGGTTCTTTTTTTGAGACAGGTTCTCACTGTGTGGGTCAGGCTTGCCTTGAGCTCACTTTGTAGCTCAGACTGATCTCAAATTTGAAATGATCCTCCTGCCTCAACCTCCAAAGCACTGGGATTACAGGTGTGTACCACCATGCCTGGTTCTAGAGTAGACTCTTTGAAAAAATAAACAAGATTGATAAACCTTTAGCTAAATAAGAGAGGTCAAGATGATGAAAAAGATGACATTATAACAGATAGCCCTGAAATCCAAACAAATATCTGAAAGTGTTTTGAAAATATATCCCAATGGTGCCAGTCAAATAGCACAGCAGATTAAAGAGCCTGCAAGCAGGTGCAGGGGCTGGGGGTTTGATCAAAGGCTTTTGTCAAAAAGCCTTTGACAAAATAGATGGCAATTGAGACTGGGCCTCGTTGTGCACACCTGTAATCTCAGCTCTTGGGAGGCTATAAATAGGCAAATCACTATGAGTC
>NW_004524630.1:2951494-2962741 GCF_000260255.1 Octodon degus
AATTCTTAGATGCATATGCCTTACCTAAATTGAACCAAGAAGATATAAAAGTCTTAATAGACCAACATCAAATGATAAGATTGATAAAATAATTAAAACTCTAGCAACTAAGGAAAACCTAGGATCTAATGTATTTATTGCTGAATTTTATGAGACCTTTAGAACAGAAGTAATGTCAATGATCCAAATTTATTCCATGATGTTGGTACTACTGTGATACCAAAACTGGATTAATATTCAACAACAGCAAAATCCTCATCCTTGATAGGCACGACACAATGATGCTCACTATGATCCTTACAGACACAGCTCAACAAAACACCAGAAAGGTCACACTGCATGATGGAGCTAGCTTCATTCCAGGGATTCAGGGGTGGTCGACATATGTAAATCAATAAATGTAATGCACTACGTCAACAAAATCCAGCATAAAATCCATAGGATTATCTCAACAGATGTAGAAAAAGCCTCTGACAAAATTTGAAATCCCTTCATGATAAAATCTCTAATGAGAACAGGCATAGAAGGATCTTAGGCTTATAAAACCATATGCGACAAGCCTGTACCCAACATCATACTGAGTGGGGAAAGCTCAAAGCATTCCCTCTAAAATTAGGAACAAGACAAGGGTGTCCATTTTCACCACAGCTGTTTAATAATGGTACTTGAAACTTTAGCCAGAGCAATCAGGAAAGAGAAAGAAAGAAAAGTTATAAAAATAGAAAAGGAAGACGTCATATAATCTCTATTTGTGGATGATATTATTCCTTATATGAAAGACCCAAAAAAAACTTAACCAAAAGAATTGCTCATATGATAAACAAATTCAATAAAATGACAGGCACAAAATCAACACACAAAAATCAGTGGCATTCCTACACACTGCTAATGAATCCACTGAGAAAAAAATCAAGAAATCAATTTAATTCACAACAGCTTCAGAAGCAATAAATATCTCGGAATCAACTTAACCAAGGGAGGTAAAGGATATCAGCAATGAAAAGTACAGAACATCAAAGGAAGAAATTTAATGAGACTTCAGAAAATGGAGAGACCTCCCCCTCACTGTTCATGACCCAGAGCCACCGAAAATGTGAAAATGGCTGTGCTACCGAGAAAGACCTACAAATTCAGCGCAGTTCCTATTACTACACCGAGATCATGCTTCACAGCACTAGAGAGAGAACCCAGAAGCTCATCTGGAATTGGAAATTTCCCGGGATAACCACAGCAAGCCTGACAAAAATGAGCAAGTGAGAGACATCGCAGACATTTCAAACGTATGGGAAAGCTGTAGTAACGGAAAGATGTTGGTGCCGGCAATAGAGAAACTGGCAGAGGAGGACAGAAGATGCTGACAGCGAGCTGAAGAGGGCGAGGCGAGCACCACGCTTCAGGCTTGACGAAAGGATCACAACGTGTGTTGGAGAAAAGATGCCCTCTTTAACAGATGCTGCAGGGAGAACTGGATATCAGCCTGCAGAAGATTGAAACTAGGTCCCGATCTCTCACCTTCTACTAAAATGATGTCACAATGGATTAAAAATCCCCCCACTGAATATAAAACCAGAAACTGAAACTGCCAAGAGGTGACATGCGAGTGACTGAGTGACTGTCACAAACACTTCCTTAAGAAGATTCCCTTAGTAAGATTCCTTATTGATCCCAGAATCAATACAAGGAATCAACAAATTGGATTACACCTAATCAAACAGCTTCTGCACAGCAAATTTTAACAGTGAAGAGGCATACCCCTCAGTAGGAGGAAATCGACACTAGCTACTCTTCTGACAGAGGATTCATATCTAGAATATATAAAGAACTCAAAAAATTAACCCCAAAGTAAAAATTAACTGAATCTGTAAGTGAGCACGTGAGCTGAATGATCTTAGAAGTATGCAAGATCTATGAATATGTCACTAGCACTATCATTTAGAGACGCCGATTTTTTCTTTTTCTTTTTTTAGAAATGTATTCAGTACAGGGTCTACAGGGTCTCACTACACAGATTGGCCGCGCAGTCTGAACTCCTGCCTCAGTGCGCCCCAGGGGCGGGGCCTGCACAGCACGCCAGGACGTGGTACTCTTGCCTGGACGTGCTTCAGTCTGGCAGAGCTATCTGGCCAGCCCAAAGAGACGCCAATTTTGAAGCATGCATCGAAAGGTAAATGGACACCCAAATGGTGTCATCTACATACAGCAGAATATTGTTCAGCCTTAAAAAGAAGGGAAGTCCTGTCATGTGCTGTAACACGAATATGCCTTGAGGACATTATGGTAAATATAAGAAGCCAGTTACAAAGGCACAGTCAGCGTATGATTGCATTTATATTAGATACCTGCCTCATTGAATCTATAGGTACAGGGAGCACAGTGGGGTTCCCAGGGGCTGGGGGAAGGGAGGAGCAGCTAGTTCAGTGGCTACAGGATTTAGTCTGAGAACATGAAGAAGTTCTGGAGATGGAGGGTAGGAGGGGTGCGGCAGTACAGAAATTCGCTGCATCCCACTGAACTGCCCAACTCAAATGGCCAATTTCATGTTTTGTGTGTGTCATTCCAATTTAAAAATCTACTGGTGTCATCTGCAAAGGGCACAAAAGATAGCCATAAAGGGCAATTAGACCATCAAAGGGAGTAATTATTGCAGTAACTTAATATAAGTGTATAAATTATTTAAAAACTTACAAATTTATGATATCAAAAGTTTCTCACTTATTAATCATTTTTGCATAGTCTTATGGCAGGTACCAAGCAGTTTATTATTCTGCAAACTGATAAATGAAAACAAAGAATTACTAGAAAACCAGTGAGAAACGTGTAAGGAGAAATCATACCAGCAGCTACTTTGAAGGGTCTGGCTTTTGGGCTTCCTGCTTTGGTTTTTGTTGTCCTTGGAACCCGGCTATGATTATGCGTGTGGGTCCCCGGCCAGCAGAACAGATGAGGTTAGATGTGGCCATTCAGAAGAAAACTGATTAAGCATCGATGCTTGTTGTGTGGCATGAATCTTAGCCAGAAATGCAGAAATGGTCCTTTCCTGTCGCGCGTAGCTCTAGTTGCTGAGAAAATATTACATGGCTACTCTTCTATGGTAGTCTGAAATCTCAGAACGCTAAAGCTAGAAACCTCGTAAGCTAGAATTGGAGCAGTATGAAACACATTATGTAAATGCCTGTAAATCTGCATTTTCTTTTAGATTTTGTCCACACTTTCTATCAAACTTTATAGAAATTGTTCAGTGGATGCCCCATAAACAAAAGCATCTTAGAAAATAAAGAACACTAGAAATTATTTATACTTTTATTTATTTTTTAGTTAGCTAATTTATTGGTACATTTAGCTATACATAGTGATCACACGCATCCTAGGGCACTAATACCTGCACATGAGCCATTGATCTTTCCCTCGTCCCAGGCCCCTCCCCTCCCTTCGGCCTTTCTTCCCCGCCTTATCTACTGAAGCTTTGTTTCCCTCTTTCCCTCTTTCTCTCTCCTTGCTTCCTTACCTCGTCTCCCTACAGCTCCTTCTCATTTGAATATTTTCTTCTTATATCTCAATATCTATTATGCATTTTGATCTCTTTTACACTATCCAACTCTCACACCAGAGAAACTGTGTGCTGTTTGTACAACTGTGCCAAGCTTATTTCACCTAAGAGTATGGTCTTAAGGGGCATCTGTTTACCTAGAAATGTATCAGGTTTATTCTTTATGGCAAATAGTACTACACTGTATATAAAAAGAAATTTCCAAGAAATAGGGAAAACAATCCTAAAATTCATTTGGAACCAGGAGAGATCAAGTCTGGGCAACAAAGGCAAGGCAGGGGGCATCACATTCCTGACTTGAAATTATGCTAAAAAGCAACAAGATAAAACAGGATGGTACTAATAAAAACCCAGACATAAGGATCAGTGAAACAGATTAGAAGATATAGAAACAACTCCAAACCACACTCAGCCGCCTTATCTTTTTTCTTTTCTCATTAACTTTATTGAAAATCAGTAATTATATAGCATATTAAAAATTATAGACAAATATTGAAATGTGAAAGATGTAAGATGTAGACAGTGAATTTTACAGAAATATTTCTGAAATGAATACATAGCATGAGATTATAATTGATTGCACATTGTAAATAAAATATTACCTTTTCACTCACTGCAACGGTGTCTTCAAGATCTGAAACTCTATCTTCACTTTCATTCAAATGGTTTTGCCAGTTTGTGATTGAGGTTTTAAGTTCTTATATATCTCTTTGATTCTGCTTCATTTGATCTATTTCTTTTCTATATTGTTCATTCAAGGAATCCATCATTTTTCTATTCTCTAATTTTTTTATCAGTGTCTTCTTTAGAAGCAGTTACTAATTCATTATGAAATAATTTCAATGAAATCATGATTTCATTTTAGTTAGCCTTTTTTTTTACTTCAGAGATCATTTCTGATCTGATTTTCTCTATGCCTTTCTGCAGTTGTTTCTTTACTTCAGATGCTATTAATTCAGATTTTTCTTTTTTTATTTCAGAGGTTATTTCTGATCTGATTTCCTCTATAACTTTCTGCAGTTGTTTCTTTATTTCAGATGCTATTATTTCAGAGATTTCAGCTGTGTGATTCCCAATTGCTTTTGTGCTAGTGTCTTCTGCACTTGTTCTGGGTGGTCTCGGGGCCTGAGATTACATTTTGTTCC
Source organism: Octodon degus (assembly GCF_000260255.1). Classification (NCBI taxonomy): domain Eukaryota; kingdom Metazoa; phylum Chordata; class Mammalia; order Rodentia; family Octodontidae; genus Octodon; species Octodon degus. The sequence goes on from NW_004524630.1 coordinate 2,956,187, forward strand.
CTCTCTTCGTCATTTTCTATAGCACTGTCCTCTGACCTTTGGTGTAGAGCTTTAGTGCAGTTGTAATCTTAGCACCTATCAAAATTCTTACCCAAGGCAGACTATGCCATTAAGGCAGTTATAGTTTTATATTTACAGAACTACAATTAGGAACACTAATAATGAGTAGTGATATGTAGCAGCTGACAAACGTTTGTAACTAATGGGTTTGTATTTTAGACAGTAAGAGCAAGCATTATGTCTGTGTAGCTGAGCAGACATTAAATTGGGAATTTGTATTTAAGTTAGTTCCCCTGAGTTCTGTCTGATCGCCTCCCTTTGATGTACCTGGTGGGGTCTTCCAGACAGACTAGTTCACCCTGTTACCTTTTGCTCCTTCTCTTGGTCAAGAGAGAAAGAGGGAGGATGCTCTCACAGATCTGTGTCTAGTAAAGTTTCTCTTACTTATCGGGTCTTACTTATCTATGAAGTTTGAACTCCTCCTGATGTGCTTGGCTTGGGTCTGGCAGCTGTGCTCAGCTTCTTCCTGCTGTAGCCCTTGGAAGTGAACCCACTGTGCCCCCCTGGCAAGATGGTCTGCTCCTGGATTAGCTGGGTGGTTCTGGCCCCTAGCCTCTCTGCAGAGACTTCAGTAGCAGAGTTTCACACCAGGCCTGTCTGATGGAGGTTCCCCCGAGTGTGCAGATGTTCCCCCCCTCCCCACACACCGGGCCTGGGCTGCAGCTGGAGGGGTCCGGAGGGGTCCCGAGAGCATGGCAGAAGTCTCACTCATACTCTGGGTCTGGGCTGCGTCCTGAGGGGTCCCCCAGATTATTTCCAAAAGAGCCTTGTATATCACATGATTCACAGGGGAACCAGGAGCCCTTAGGTCTCTAACTATGCAACAAAGAAAAAGTTGTAAATAAATTATTTACAATCCTAAATGAATGTAACAATAAAAATTGTCCAAAATAAAAATGAAGAAGGAATTTACAGATCAGTCATATAAGAGTTCACTCTGTGCCAAAATCAAGAAACTTACGTTCATATAATTAGAATTCTCAAAGTGGAAAGAGGTAGGCAATAAATATTTAAATATTTAAAATTTCTGAATTTAGTTGAAATTATACTATCACATTTCCAAGAAAAATTAACCTTTTGCACAAGAAATTTGAATAAAATCATACCGATACACAAAAATGAAATTGTCTAAAACTAATTGTGAAGAAAAAATCATTAAAACAATACATAAAAAATATTAGCTATGGAAGAGCAAAATTAAATAGCGTCTTTTTTCCCCATAATTTTATTGAGGAATAAATAGGAATGAGACAGTTTCAAATCAAATTAATAGGACAGTTCCAATAAATAACACATTGCATGCATTCTTCCTAGTGGTTAATTGCTGTACAAGATTCGGACATGATATCCTATCTACAAAGACCATTAGAACAAATCCCTCTATTCATTAAGAGAATGTAACTATATATCCTAACCACTTTGAATACATAGATACAAAATGGACATTCATCTCTATACCCTTTTTTTGTTTAGTTCCATCATTTAAATATTATAGGTGTGTGAACTCAGCAAAATATTCTAAAAGAGTCCAGTAGTCCATAATAGTATTGGGTCTTCTGTTTGACTGGCAATGTCAGAAGTTGTTGACCTAAGTCCCCTACATTAAATAGCATCTTATTCTACATTAGAAAAACAAAAGAGCTAGGGTGTAAGAAACTAGACTAATTAATTCAAAGGACTGAAAGAAAATAAAAAGAAAAAAGATCTGTCCTCATTGAATTTTATACTTAGCAAACATACCTTTGAAAACTAAAACTAAAAGCAAAATATTTTCCAATTATACAAACTTGAAATATTCTAATACCTCCAGACATAGCATATGGAAAATAACAAAGGCCATAACCCAGAAGGCAAGAGAAGCTGCTGTATGGTCCTGGATGAAGAATAAAGAACTCTCAAAATAGTAGTTATGCAGGACTATGTAAAATATATTGGATGAACCCATTTAAAAAGTCACTGAAGATTTCTACAAAACAATATCAATCTTATGTCATTATATACATATTTTTCATATATGTGTGTGTGTGTGTGTGTGTGTGTATAAGACAAGGAAGAAGTAATATAAAGTCAATAGAAAATGGAAATATACCTTTTAAGGTTTCTAATATTAAGAGAAAATGTCATACCATGTCTCATAAGTAGATTGTAAGTCAAAGATACAATATAACTCTTAAAACAAAAATTAGGATTACACAATATTCAGAAAATTAATTAAATATTAATTAAAAATTAAATATTTCAAAACAATTCAACTAAGAAAAATTTTTCATGATAATAGATTATTACTAAGAATAAAATGTAACATAAATACTGGAATGGCAAATATATGACCAGTGCTTCTACTAGTCTGGGGATAGGATATCACACAAAGGTCTAGTATGTCATGGCTGTGGACAGTGTCTATGATGCTTCCTAGTGGCCAGGTGTCACTTGTGGGACTGAGCTACTGCTAGTTCCCTGATATCCACCCTGTAGACCCAGACAGAATCATGACCCATAGGGTCAGGAGAAGTCCATTATATAGAGTACGCTGGTGGAAATATTTTGCAGCTGCATACAAAAGAGTAATTGAAAGACTGCTGTTGTATACTTCTTTTTTTCCTGTTTAATTGTTTGCCCTGTTTGGTGGATTCATTCCATTCTCATTCATGGAGTTGTGATCACTTTGATCCCTCTCTAGAATATCTTTTAGTAGCCAGTGTAGGGTTGGCATTGTCATCATGAAATTCTTTAGTTGTTCTTTGTCATGGAAGAATTTCACTTCTCCATTGTGACCGGCGCTGAGAAAAGACAAGACGGGGACTCCTTCTTCGTCTTTAGACTTCTTTATTCTCTGGCCTTCCTCCCTCCCCCTCTCCTAGCCCCCCTTCTTATATCCCCCCCCCGGACCTATCAGAGGGAGCCAAGTATATAGTCCGACACAGGCAATAGGCCAACAGCCAGTTGCCTCGCAGGGCTGTGCGAACCAATCAAATCTTGCCAGCAGGGACCAGGGCTATACAGGAAACAAGACTCGTAGCAGAAGCTCCAGCGGGAGGGGCAAGGCTGAGGAGCAGGGCGCCCGCGCCCGACACCATTGACCTTGCAAGAGAGTTTTGCAGGGTATATCAGTCTGGGTTGGAATGTTTTCTTGCAAGACTTGTAGTACTTTGCTCCATTCTCTCCTTGACTTGATGGTTTGTGAAGAGAAATCTGATGGGTTTTCCTTTAACTGTGACCTGTTTCTTTTCTCTAGTAGCTTTTAGCATATTGTTCCTGTCCTAAATTTCTGGGATCTTGATTATTATATGTCTGGGTGTGTTTTTAATTGGGCTGATGTTATTTGGAGTTCTATATGCTTCAGTTACCTAAATATCAGATTGTTTCTCCATATTTGGGAAGTTTTCTGCTATTCCATCCATTTTTTTAATATCATTTGTATTAACTCCTTTCTCATTGATGCCTATTAGTCTTATTTTGTTCATCTTTTCATCACCTTGCTGATGTTGAATTATTTTTTCCTGCATCGTAGTTGTTCTTAAGAGATCTCTTCTTACCTTTTCACTAGCTGCAACAGTGTCTTTAAGGTCTGGAAGTCTATTTTCACTTTCATTTAAACGGTTTTGCCAGCTTGTGATTGAGGTTTTAATTTCCTGTATAGCGCTTTGAATCAGTTCATACATTCTATTTCTTTTCTATATTGCTCATTCAAGGATTCCATTGTTTTTATATTCTGCTCTATCTTTTTATCAGTGTCTTCTTTAGGAGCACTTAGTACTTTTTCCATTATAGTTATCATTTTTTTCTTTTGCTTCAGAAATTATTTCTGATCTGATTTTCTCTATACTTTTCTGCAGTTGTTGCTTTACTTCAGACACTATTATTTCAGAGATTTCAGGTGTGTGATTTCCAATTTCTTCTATACTCTTGTCTCCTGCACTTGTTCTGGGTGGGATCGGGGCCTCACAATGCATTTTTCTCATTCTCGTCATTTTGTATAGCACTGTCTTCTGACCTTTGGTGTAGAGATTCAGCAGAGTTATTACCTTAGCTTCAGGTACTGATCTACCAAGTTCAAACTCATCCAGGTTTGTGTGGCTTGGGTCTGGCTGCTGTACTCCTCTTCTTCCCTGCTGTAGCCCTTGGATGTGAACTCACTGTGCCACCCTGGCAAGATTTTCTGCTTCTGGATCTGCAGGGTGGGTCTTCCCTTTGCAGGGAGTTCTGCCTCAGGGTTCCACACCGAGCCTGTCTGATGGAGGAAGTTCCACTCACATGCCAGGCCTAGATGCTGGTTTGAACATGGATCTGGTGGGCCCCAGGCTGTCTCACTTGCATGCTGGACCTGGGGAGTGGCTTGAATGAAGATCTGGCAGGTCCTATGTGGTCTCACTCACATGCTGGGCCAGCACCCTTATCTTTGATGAAGGTGCCAAACATTTTCACTGGAAGAACAATAGCCTCTCTTTACTAAGTAGTGGTGGGAAAACTGGCTTTCCACTTGCCAAAGATTAAAACTAGACCCATATCTTTCACTGTGCACTAAATCAAAATTATAATGGATCAAAGATCTAAGTATTAAAACAGAAACACTAAATCTTCTGGAAGATAGAATAGGTATAACTGTTGAAGACAATTGGTGTGGGCAAGGCCTTAGATACAAAACCTCAATCACCCAGGAAATATTACAAAGAATTAGCAACTGGTATCTCATCTTATTAATAGGTTTTTGAACAGCAAGTAAAACCATCAACAGATTGAGGAGACAACCTAAAGTATGGGAAAATATTTTTGCCAGCTGTCTCTCAGACAAAGAAAGGACTGTTATTAATAAAGAACTCAAGTCAGAGAGATAGCTCAGTGGCATAAACTCCTGCTTGGCAAGCGCAAGGTCCTGAGTTCGATCCCTGGTACCACAGGGGAAAAAAACAAAAAAACTAAAAAAAAAAAAAAAAAAATCAAGGCCTTCAAATTTAAAGATTCAATCCAAAATGGACATCTGAAATGCATAGACATTTCTGAGATGAGGAAGTACAAATGGGAAATGAATATATGAAGCAATGTCCAGTGTCACTGGTCATTCAAAAGAAGAAAATTAAAACAATACTAAGATCCTATCTAACTCTAGAAAGAGTGGCTATCAGCAAGAAATCAAACTATAGCAACTGCTGGTAGGGTTGTGTGGAGAAAGGAACCCTTTTCCAATGTTGGTGGGAGTGCAGACTGGTGTAGAAATCAATGTAGAGATTCCTCAGAAAACTAGAACCAGAGGTTGCATTTGATCCAGGTGTCCCCCCCTTGGTATCTTCCTTTGGTACCTGAAAAGCATCGTGCCACAGTGATTGTGCACACGCACGTTTAGAGCTGCCGAGTACACAGTCACAATAATTACAGAACGGTTTCACTACTAGTACTAGTACTGTGCTAATTCCATTTATTTACTTATTCATTCAGAATTCGGTTTCCTAGAACTGCCATGATTTGTCGTTTCCTGGGGAGGAGAGCTGAGCTCATGGACCTGCTGAGCCCTGATCCCCATCAAAGAGGCAGTACGGACCATGTAGGGCACTCGTTACGTGTGAGTGTACAGTTGTGAGTGCCTTCTCTTTTACAGTTTTGTTTGTCTTTTTTATATTAATGGGACTTTTAGTCACATGCCTTTCTTTCAGGAAGCGTTTGCTTCCTCATGCCTTGTGTATCTCTGAGAACTTTCACTTGTCACGCATTCCCAAGCTTGTCCTATCATTATGACCTCATTTGTTAGAATTACTGGAAATTCCTAGACATCTTGCATTTTATCTATACCTCATGCGAAGTTTTCTCCTGGGAGTGAATGAGGGAATCTTCTCATCTTGTGACGCAGGCTAACTGACCATCTGGAAAAAGAATGTGTGATTGGAAGTGCGCATGAATGCTAGATGCTGTTCCTATCAGGGAATCTCAGAGGTCTCTGAGGTCTTGTTCACTTTCTAAAGTCTTTTCTCTCTGTTTTTTCAGACTGACAGTTCCTGTGCTTATGCCTTTGTTTATTCTGACATTTCAACTGTTAAGCTCATTCAGTGAATTTTAAATGTCAAGTGTTATACATTCAGACCTAGAATTTCCATTTCATTCTTTTTTCAATGTTTTCTTATTTTTCTGGTGAGCTTTTCTGTCTTTATGTTAATTATGAGCATATATTCTTTTCTGTCCCAGAACATAGCCCCAGTATCTACTTCAGAATCTTTATCCACTAATTCTAATCCCCTTTAGATTATCTCAGAAGTAGTGTCCACTTAGATGGTTTAGATATGAGTTGCCCCAAAGCCTGCTGCATGTGCAAGGTGACGGGTCAGGAGGTGCTACACGCACTGTGGATCGGTCCACGGATGGGTGCCTTGCTTGGGAGGTGGGGCTTGGCTAAAGACAGGCCACTGTGAGTGTGACACAGAGGGCTGTAGCCCTCTCTGCTCCTCCCTCCTCTTCTCTCTGCTGCCTAGGGGCCATGACACAGGCAGCTTTCCCAACTCAGGCCCT
>NW_004524630.1:2963136-2964076 GCF_000260255.1 Octodon degus
CCCTCCCTTCAGTCCTTCTTCCCCTTCTCCCTAGTTACAAAAGCTTTGTTTCCATTTGCAGATGGTCTATTGCACACCCTGGGCTCTGTTATGTGAGACAAAAAAACATTTGTGGTTTGTTCTGGTGGGCAGTTAGCTTGTTAATGTCAGTCTGCAGACGTCGTCCTCCATTCTGCTCAGCCTGGAGACCGGCTGTGGGAATGGGCTTCAGCGGTTGGCAAGGGTTGGGGCAATGTTCATGCTCAGAGTTTATTTCTGTGGCTCTCTTGTTTCTGTGATATCCCTCCTCTTTTCCAACCTCTCTTTCTTCTCAAACTCAGTCCTCCTATTAAAGATAACTAGTTTAAATAAACCAGGAAGATTTAAACTAATTAGTTTCAGGTCCCCATTTAGCCTCTTCTCTTGGAATGAATGGAGGCTTCCCCTCAGCTGAAACCATGAGGTTGGAGACGCCTTCTCTTCTCCGTGTGGAGGGCACTTTCTAGTGTGCTGCTGCTTTGGTTCGTGCTTCACTGTTCCGGCACCTCAGCAGAGTTCACCTTTATTGTTTGTAGGAAGACCATCCAGCTAGTCCCAGAACATCTTTTCTAGGGTCAAGGGTTCAGAATAATTTTTTAAATTTTGTCATGAGATGTATTTACTATTATCAGAAACAATTTCAAGAGAAAGGATTTTCCCTAAAAATCTACTACTAAGGAAGACAACTAAATCTTTTTTATTTTTTATTTTATTTTATTTTTTTCAAACCAAATTGGTAGGATAGTTTCAACAATTAACACATTGCATACATTCTTCCTAGTGGTTAATTGCTGTACAAGATGCGGACTTGATATCCTATTTACAAACACCATTAGAACAAATCACTCATTAAGAGAATGTAACTATATATCTATCCTAACCACTTTGAATACACAGATACAAAATGGACATTCATCTGTAT
>NW_004524630.1:2971057-2991760 GCF_000260255.1 Octodon degus
CGAGCGAGGCACCTCCCTTGCTCTTCCGTCGGTGTGTGCCTTCCCACAGGCCACTCCCTGGTTGTGCTTTCCCTCCATGCTCTAATGCAGCACAGGGCCTCAGCAAAGACGACTGCCAGGGCGTTGGGCCTTCCAGCCCTCAGAAATCAAAATACATCTTTTTCTTTTAAAAATGCATCAGCCTCTATATTTTGTCATAACAACAGAAAATGGACTAGGATGCATACCCGTGGTGCGTTCCCAGGCCTTCTTCTCAGGTTTCTACCATGCGAGTCTAGTTTTACTAGCCTTTCAGAGCTGAGTAGACTTTGTTAGCCAACCAGCATCACAGAAGCCCGGTGTCCATAGTGGAAAGCTAAGTTGTGGATCTGTAGAAGAGTAGAATGCATTCAGTATGCAAAGTTCATGGCGGCAGAGTTTCTATAAACAAAATTAATAATCCGAAGTTTTTTCCTGCCATGGAAATGGGGAAAAGGAGAGGAATGATACTTATAACAGTAACAGTGAATTTGCAGAGTGCTTTACACTTATTTTTAATATGTCCATAGTCAAACTGCAAAATATATATTATCATTACTATTTTACAATTGAGAAAATCGAAACTCCAAGAATTCAAATATCTTACTCAACGCCATGAATCCCAGAAACCTTTTCTGGCTATGATGAGAGCAGATGAGCCATCTTGGCCCTATACAAGAAGTACTGCTCTCTGCTCTTAGGGAGATTGGGGCCCATGGGTTCAACGTCATTGTGCAGTCTATGGTGTAGGGTAACGATTGTCAGCTTCTTCACAAAAGCCCTTGGAGCAAAATAAAAAATAATAGGAAGTAGGAAGGTCTTTTACAGATGGGAGAGGGACCAAGGATGGAGGTAAGAAGGGAGGAAAGGGATGAAGAAGACTGGCGTGCGGGGTGTGCGTCTGCCAACTCCACAAGAGGAATGTACTCTTCAGGTAGTGCAAACATGCACTAAGAAGGCATGAAGACTGAAAACCAAGCCCTTGCTGTCTAGGCTCCGTGCCAACCAGCCCTCCTTTTATACCTTTTGCTTTCCTGACGGAGCCCTTCACCATTAATTGTTTTGTTATACTCGTCCACTGGTGTCCAGCGTCTGTGATGCTATGTCCAGCCTCTCGTGGTTGGGCTAGCACCTGTCCCCAGTGCATTTGGGTGCAAAGTCGCACACACTCTGACTTGGCTGAGGTAGAAATCCTTCAGAGGCCAGTAATGTTGCTTCCCTTGAGCTGATATTCTTTGAGATGTTGTTTAACGTTCCTTAAATAAGTGTAGGAGACTGATTTATATTGTTATGTTTCTTTCATGTTTGAGACATAAATAGCTGCTGATATAAACTGACAATTTAGCCTGTTTAGATTTTTTTTTAGAATTATCTTTTATTTTCAAAAATCTGTCTTCACTATAGTTGAGTGCAACTTTCAAAGAGCAAAAGTGAATACTCAGAATTTTGGTAATTTTTGGGCTGGATAGACACTGTTACTGTTCAAGTACCTTTTTAATTCTCATAATATCTAAAGTGGATATTATTGTCCTCACTTATATAGATAAAGAAAGTGATGCACTAAAAGCATAAGAAATTTGCCTTAGTTCCATAGCTGGAAGCGAATCCAGGTCTTTCACCAGTTCAGTGGGCTGCCTAATAGAGTTACTGATTTCTTTGTACCACATCCCATCCCTCTCCAATTCAGATACAGAAGTCCCAATCACCATCCCTCAGAATGCGACTTGGTTTGTAGGAGAGCCCGAAAGAGGCAACTATGCTAAAATGAGCCACTAGAGTGGGCTCTAACCCAACGTGGCTGGTGTCCTGAGAGAAAGAGGAAATCTGGGCATACAGGGACCAGGGGTATGATCTCATGGAGGAAAGGCCATGTGAGGACCACTGAGAGGGCGGCCTGCTCTGCACATGCCAGGAAAGGGCCTCTGAGGAAACCTTGCCTGCTGACCCTCTGCTCTTGGACTCAGTAACCTCCACAACTGTGAGAAAAAGCATTTCTATAATTTAAGACACTAATTCTGTAGTACTTTATTAAGGTAGCCCTGTCAAATGTAAGAATCTTGTCTAAAATAAGCTTTAGTGTGCTTTTTACCAGTTTCATTCACCAAAGCCCTTCCCACTTTCCTGTAGTTCTTCTTTGCCTTGCCCACCTGCCCGCCTGCCTTAACCCCTTGCTTCCCTCCTTCCTCCATCTTTCTTCCTTTCCTCCTTTCTTCTCTCCCTTCCTGCCTTCTCTGATTTCTTCCCTCCTTAGTCCTTTCCCTTATTCCCTCTGTGCCCCTTTCTTTTTTTTCTTCCTTTTTCATTCCTCTCTTCCGTTCTCTTCTCTTTCTGCTCCACCTTTTTCTTTTTAACCAGGAAACATTTTGCTTATTATATTAAATTATTGACATTTTACATAGAAAAGAAAATTCTCTTCTTGACTGGGAACACCAGTCCATGTGCTAATGACTCAGTCTACATGGACTACTATAGCAGAATACTACAGACTACATTGCTGATAAATAACAGGAATTTATTTCCAGAATCCCATAGCCTACAAGTCTGGGCTCAGGGTGGGTGAGGCCAGGCCCTGGGGAGGCCCCCTTCTGGGTTGTGGCTTATTGAGGCAGGAGATTAGGACACAGTCAGCCTGCTGGGTAAGTGGGTGTTAGCGTTTCTGGGGGCTGTGTCAGGCCTTCAGCTCTCCTCAGCTGGTGGCCCCAGCGTCTCCCCATGACCTCACCACCTTCTATGTACACAGAGCCTCAGTGTAGATGAAGAAGCCCACAGGTCTATTTTGGAGGAAGAGGGGGCAGGCTTACGTTCCGCCATGTGGGGAGCCCGGGAGTGGCCTGCACTGCCTTTGTGAGTTACTTAGTGTTGCTGCTGTGGTCTTTAGAAATTAGTTGAGGGAAGCTGACTGCCAGGCTGGCTGCTTGCTAGGACTCTGATGGTAAAAGCCCACAGGACACTGTTTATTTCTCGTTTGAGTTCTCAGAGCCTGGCCCCTTTAATAGAGGTTCTGTTATTATTTAAGTGTGGCCGGATCAACAATTCTGGAGACGGCTACCATTGAAAAGGCAGTTTGCTGCTCATAGTTTGGGGTGGGGCGGGGTCACACCCTGGAAGCACCAGGGTGTATCAGGAAGAAGGAGGGGGGGGGGACATAAGCAGGAGGATTTGAGGTGGCTTCCGTGGGAAGGAACAGGCGAGGATGATGCTAGGGGCTGGGTGTGAAACGTCCCCCTCAAGCTCTGTTGAATGCTTGGTCCCCAAGGCCGCAGCATTCGGAGTTAGGCCTTTAGGACGTGACTGGGTCATGAGGTCTCTGACTTCATGATTGGGGGGTGGGCTCTGTCACAAGAGTGGTCTCCCCTTTGCTGCTTGGCCACATGAGGCCATTGGCTCAGTGCCAATACATGTGTCCGGCCACGGGCCCAAAGCGAGGGGGCCACGCGCTGAGCCCTCCGAAACCCTGAGTCAAGTACATGCCTCCTTTTAAGTCATTATCTCTGGTATTCTGTCATAGTAGTGGGACACTAACTAACGTGACAGGTAAGCAGGCTTAGGTTTGGCTAGTTTGAGTAATTTCAGTAGACGCTGGCCTCTTCAGTTGTCCTTAGATACCTGGTTCCCGGCTCTGGGGTGACTGGAGTAAGGAAATCGTTGTCCAGCACGTGCAAGCCCAGGAAGGAGGCGGCGTGGTGCGGGCTCTGGGCCGGCTGGTCTGCACGAGAAAAGCGCACTCCTCGCCAGCTGTCTTCTTGGAAGTGGCTGACCCTCGACAGTACAGTCCTTCCAGGTCACAGAGGGAACAGATGGCAAAGCACCAGACTGCAGAAGATAGAAGGTCTGGCTGGACCACTAGCAAAGGCTCTGGTCGCCAGCTGATGACATTATACTTTGGGCCGGTGCCAAGCAGACAAGCTGACTGGTGCCTGCTGTGTTGAGCACAAATGACAAGATCCCAGGTTGTGTGGAGCAGAGGCAGCGGGGCACACGAGCCTGCTAGGTGTCTTTGACTGTAGATTGAGTCCCAGATATTTTCCCAGCAGTGCTTCTGCGGGCAGTGTGTGCAGGAGGAAGGCAGTGCATGGACACTCCTCCACAGCCTTTCCTGCCCTGCGCTCCTCTCCACACAGTGTTCTGTGACCATAGCCACCACCCAGGGCAAGCGGAGAGGTCCTCCACCCACTGGTGGTGAAAGGACTGCCTGGGTGCCCACACCCCTGATCCACCCACGCGCCCACAGGCCAACAACTGCGGCAGCTATTGTCCTTACTCCAGCTTCTCAGATGTGGAAATGTGGACACCAAAAGATGAATACTTTGCCTGAGATTATACCTAATTCGGAGATTGTCACAACCTTGTGCTGAGTCAGGGTGGAAAGAGGCAGCAGGTGTCCTGGTGTGATGTTTGTTTTGACTCTGAGAAACTGAAGAAGCCAATCTATGATACATGCACATCATTTCTACCCTCCATCTCTCACCAAGAAAGACGGAAAATCAGTATCTTTGGCAATTTGAAGCAGCCAGATGTTGGTAGTTTGGCTGTATGAATGTGGGATAGTTGGAAAGGAATGAAAACCTTAGGAAACTTTTCATTAAACATCCCTCACTGCCAATTTTAGATTTCTGATTTTAGGAAGGGAAAGGAACATTGACAGCATACTCCCTGCAGCATTGAGATGGCCTAAATTTTATATGAGAGGAGCGCCTCGGGCAGGAACCGCTCTTTGCCCCCTCCTGGAGCCAAGCACTGTCCTCCAGCCTGGCTTCCTACTCAAGCATTCAGAAAATTATGATATCTCACCCAAAGTGGGCCGTAAGTCAGATGGATCATGGTCTTCATTCTGGCTGTGGTTTTTGTTTTCCTGAAATTTAGGGAGGAAACTCAGAAGAGAAGCGCCCTGCAACACTGTGGGCTGTATTGTTGCTGGCTGTGGTTTGCAGCAATGCCTACACAGTTGACGGGAGAGCAAGATGAGAAATTTGAGTCACTGGACACGTTCCAAACACGTCTTTTCCTTTTGGTCCTTATCAGGTTTATTCTTACAGGCAAACGATCCCGGCTGTAATCGTTTGTCAGCAACTTCTGCTAAGCTGAGAGCGCAGATGAATATTCATGGTGTTGACAGCTGTCTTTGTTCATGTCCCTCCCAGAAACCTGGGGAGCTCAGCCAGCACTGCAGCTCTTAAGCATTATATTCTAGCTTGTCAGGAGGAGTTTTAATAAGACACTCCAGGCAATTAAAGTCAAATTCTCTTCCCCAAGCAACTAGAACATCTATTTATGCAGGGCTGTCCCTTGGCACGGAGGCTTGCATAACGCCCGCAGTGCCCCAGCTGCTGTTCACAGTGAGAGCCCTTGCATTCATGTGGCTTGCCCCGAGCACATTGTTCACGGCCCGCTCCCTCACGACCCAGCCTACAGATCTAGACTGTGCCTTTGAAATCTGTACGTATATTTCCAATACAGTCTGGAATAGGTAGGTAGATAGATAGATAGATAGATAGAAGATAGACAGATGGATATTGAAGTAGTGTTAGGGCCTTGTGCATACTAGGGAAGCATTCTACTATTGTGCAATACCTCTAGACCTAAGAGTTGATATTTTTTTTAACAAACCAAGAAAAATTCAAATGGACCATTAAGTGAATGTCACAGACATAGTGTTATTAGGTCCGTCTGTCCTTCTGGAGAAACTGGAACATGGAGCCAAACACATTTTCTGCATTCCTGACACAATAGTCTGCTCTCATCTGCAGTTTTCTGTTTCATGGCTTCAGTTACCAAAAGTAACCTGTGATCCAGAATAGTAAATGGAAAATTCCAGAAGTCAACAGTTGAGCAGCTGTAAGTTGTGCCCTAGTCTAAGTACTTGGATGAAGTCTCTCACTGTCCTGTTGCATACTACCACCACCACCTCCATGAATCATCTTTGTCTAGCATATTCATATTGTGTAAGGTACCTGCTCAATGATGGTAGAGAAAACATATTCATATAACTTTTATTAAAGAGTAATTTTGCAATTGTTCTGTTTTATTAATTATTTTTAATCATATCATCCCTGATTAACAAATTAAATGTTCACAGGAAGTATGTAGAGTGAAAAGCAAAGTGGAAGTAGAGCTTGAGACAGTTTGCAGTCTCAGACACCCAGTGGGGTTCTTGGTCCATGGCTGAGTTGGCCTTCTTCTCGCCGAGACCAGTTCTCAATGCCCACAGCTTACAGGAGTGAAGGTTTACTTTGGCTCACAGTTCTGGAGGTCTTGATCTTTTTGTGGTTGGCTGTGTCCAGAGTGGGTGGTGTGGTACAGCAGAGGGACCTTGATGGAGAAAGCTGCTCCTAGAATGGAGGTCAGGAAGCAGAGTGAGAAGGGAGGAGCCAGGGAGGAAGCTATACCCTTCAGATTACATCCCCAGTGACCACCTCCTTAGGTCCCATCCCATCTCCCAAGAGCAAGTCAGCTATTGTGCCCCGTGGTCCAACCATCTTTGAGCTCGTGAGAGCTTTGGGGGTCATTAAATCCTGTAACTCAAAGCCCAGCACCAGGGTGAGCAATGCAGAGCTTATGCAGTCAAGAACCTGCAGGGCCCCATCTCTGTGGCACTGCCCACTGTAGATCTCATTGTCTTTCTCTTGGGTTGGCTCTGTTCATTGTCCATGGCTTTCCTCAGCAAATATCCCACCGTCCTGGCATCTTCAACTCTTGGGGTATCCACTGCACTTTCAGCTTTACAATCACAGTTTCACAGGCTGTCATGTCATGGACATACTGTCTGGCAGCCCGGGCCTACCAAAATCTGAGTGAAGCCTTCCTGACCCCATAAATCTTACATTCTGTTTACCCGTTCGTGCCGCCAAGGTCTGCTTTGAGCTCTGGCGGCAGCATTAACCAGTAGAAGCTTTCAAGTGCCCAGATGCCCGAGCATCGTGGTTGAATCCCAAGGAGCCGATTCCCCAGGCAGTGTTCATAGGAAGGGTGTTCCAGGGCTCGCTTCTCAGGCTTTCACTTTTGCACCCTGGAGCCTCTTGCTGGTCCCTGAAATGCTTCTACAATATCTGTCCTTCTGTCCTACTTGGCTTCTTTTTAACATTAATCTTTTTAGAAACCTGTGTTCCATTTTTTCTTCCTTTCTGGCAAAACTGAAACCTTTGTAAAAGGGCCTTTTGTTCTTGATTCTTGCTAAAACTGCAGGCAGTACCCATCCACAGCTTGAACACTGGGTGAGATTGAAATCTCCCCCACCAGATTAATTAGTTCACTGCCTTCGATCTTTGCCTCCCACAGTCTTAAGATATGAGTGAAAGGTGAACAAAATTTTTCAGAGTATAATGCACACAGCTGCTGGTCCAGCTGCCACTGGCACTGCTTGTTCCCAACTGAACCTTTGAGTATGGTCTCTACTGTCTGAATTTCTCTCACCATTCTGTTCTTCTGAGCTCTAACTGGAGCCTCCCATCCATCTGGGCTTACAGCTTTCTGCAGCTTCTCTAGCTGGCATCTCCAAAACTTTCCAAACTCCTCTAATGAACCACTTCCAGAAACCACCTCCAGACTTCCATGTGGCCATGTACATTCCTGGGAATGACCCTACTTGGTTAGTACCAAAATAGGTCTTAGTCACTTTCTCGTTGGGCCAAAACATTGACACACACACCTGAAGGGAGCGGAGGATTATTGGGCACAGGGTTATAGAAATCTCAGTCCTTACATGGTTGGCCAGCTCCAAGTAAGGAGTGGCAGGGGCAGGGCCTGGGTGGTGGGCATGCGATCACATCAGAGGCCAGGAAGCAGAGGATGGGGGCAGAAAGCGGGAGGCACATCTTATATCCCTAGAAAATGACTCCCATCATTTAACGGGCTTAGCTATTTAACAATAAGTCAGGAATAGCACCTCCATGATTTAACAACCTTCAGAAAGCACCGCCTCTGAGCCCATGAGAGTTCTGGGGGTCATTCTCTGCCCAAACCATAACAAAGCGTTTACTGTGCAAAGGGTGGACGACTGGATTCTGACATAGTGGATCCTCACTGACCAGAGGAGATTGTGCCTTTTATTTTTCCTTATACTGGGAATTGAATTCACGGGATTGCAGATGTTAAGCAAGTGCTCTACTACTGAGCTACATTCTTAGGCTGTTTAAAAATTATTTTGAAATGGCTAAAGATGTCCTGGAGCCATCAACTTGGGGCTAGCCTGCCTCAGCCTTTCTAGCAGCTGAGAGCATAGACATGAGCCATCACGCAGGCCGGAGCTTTCCAACCCAAGCCAAGAAACATCTTCTTAGTCTTTCTCTCTGTATGAACCTAATTATTCTCTTAATTTTTATAAGATAATTCACACACACGCATGCACACGCACGCACACACATGCACACATGTGCACACACCCCTCGTGTACCTGGGACTTTGCCAGCAATTGCTGCTGCCTTGCCACAACCTCTGGCTCTGCCTCAGGAAGAGCAGGACAATCCACCCTTCCCAGCCAGAGCTCCACAGAGCGTGCTTCATAGGTCGTCAGTACGGTGGTACCAGGAAGTTCCCTAAAAATTTGAAGCCCCTGGCCCTCCCCTAGAAGGATGGAATCTGCATTTCTCCAGCAGAGCAAAGAGACCCACACTCCGTGGACAGCGTTGCTCCCTGAGCTGGGAGGCTGGGCTGTCCACAGTCCAAGTCCACCCATGACCAAGACCGACCACAGAACCACTTTTACTAATTGCGTTCTGGCATTGAGCCCTCAGAGATCTTGAAAGAAGTTTGTGTAGAGAAGCATTCAGTCTCCTGAGGCTCCACGGCCCTCGGAAAAGGCCCTGCCTCCCAACCCCCGCCCCGAAGGCAAAAGGCCCCCTCGGGAAAAGGAACAACCGGCGTGATCAGCCCTTCCTTGGCCAAGGCTGCCCCCTGCTGCTGCCTCTCTGGGTCGGTCTCAGAAGCCTCAGCTCCATTTTCGTTCACTGAGGAAGTGCAGCATTGCCGTAGTGAGTGCAGGCGCACTTCCAGCTGCTCACGGCGTAGTGCGTGATTCAGGGTCACTGGAAATACCTTTCCTGAGGTCTCTCAGCTACTGACGGTGATGGCATCTTCAGTAAATAAATCTGCTCCATCTTAAGGGCAAAAGGAATTCTCTCGATGCCTTTAATTTTGCTTTAGTACTTAGGCAATTGGGTATTAAGTACATATTTTAATAATAAACTATATAGGCTGTTATGGGGTATACTTGTATGTACTGACTTCCTTTTTTATCTGATTATGTAATACCATTTCTTTATTAACTATGAATTTTTAAATTCTGGGTATCTTTCCAGAAGAACTGAAAACATCACGCTCTTGTGGAGTACTTAGGTGTGGCAGGTTTTAGCATCGCTTGAGGAAGATGGGGACAATTTATTGGCAGAATCTCAAACCATTTAACATTGATCAGTGGATTCTCTTGTCCTTAAATATTCTTCTGCCAGTGTGGCACAGGCCACTGGCCACTGGCCACTGGCCACTTTCTTCAACAGGGATCAGCCTTGTGAGCCAGCCCATCTCCCTTCCTCCACCCAGTGGCCAGAAAGCTCAGAATGTTAGTGGGTGATGCTGTGAAAGATGGCTCATCTCTACAAGGATGGAGAACTTAAGGGAATGAACTTTAAGATTGGCAACTTGCAGGTCAGTTGATCGGGCCAGAAAGTGCTGCCATGGTCCAAATGTCTTTCTGATTCCCTTTTACGACAAATGCTTTCCTTCCCTTCTTTCCAGAAGAAAGGCATCCCGGGCCCCACCCTGCATCATGCCATGGTGTCTTGCCTTGCAGTGGGAAAGCCTTCATACCTCTGAGCCCCCGACTTGGTGGTATGAACCTGAGACAGCGGCAGAGGGGCTCTTCTGCGTGCTTAGCGCGTATTTTTTTTGGTCTGGTGGTTTCTCAGTTTTTGGCTAGTCATAAAATTGAGGGAGAACCGGATCAATTTTTCACATGATAGGTCCCACTTTGAGAATATATAACTGTGGGGTATTTGGGGAAGTATAAGTCAAAGAGAATTCAGCTCCTTAGTGACACTGTTTTGTTACAATGTCTTGATTCTTATCTACTCATTTAGGAGAATAAGAGTTCTCTGCATTTTCACTTATGGAAAAGTCCCGATATATTTAATGTCACACTCTGTGTGCTAAAAAGCATCACAGTATAATTGCCTACGGGTGAGGGAGCTGACGGGTAAAAGAACTGCGCAGAATCTATGAAGACAAACATTTCTCATGTTTTACCTTTAACATGATATATTCTAGTATTACTTAGTTTTTTACATATGGTTATTTTTCACTGAAGACAAAAGACACTTTATGAACACTATTATTATTTCTACCACTACTACTAGTACTTCTTCTCCCCAGATGGTTCAATAAAGACTTAAAAAGATCAAGGAATTTTTCTGAAATATTACCAGGGAAGAAAGAGAAACAATCCTAAAGTTTTCATCCGGGAGTGCTTTGTGGTTACAGGCATGAGATGAGGTAAATACCTTGAAGATCAGCATAATATTTTATAATTATTAAAATAGGCCACCAAGTGACAAGGTCTTTATTTTGACAGAGGCCTTCTGAAAAAGTCCTGAGCAACGTTGTCCCTGTTAACAGCGCTGGTGGACCAGTCATGATGACACAGCTGTTCCAAAGAGACCCATGCAGCCTGTGGGAAATCGAGGCACGGCGCATCTCTGTGCATTTAAAGGTGTGCCGTTAAGTGAGAAGGTCAAGTTTCAGAACAATATTTATTTATTATTTATGTATTCATTTGGTACAGGGTCTCGCTACACAGCTTGGACTAGTAGTGATCCTCCTGTCTCAGCCTCCCCAGTGCCGGGATTACAGGTGTGTTTCACCACACCCGCTTTCAGGGGGTGACTTGGCATGGGGCCTGCATGGCATGTGGTACCAGGATCAAACCCAGGTCCTTGGCTTGCCAGGCAGGCGCTTAGACCGCTGAGCTATCTCCCTGGCCCCAGATGGAACAGACTCCAGGTTAAAAAAATAAATCCATCTTGAAAGAACAGAAGGAAACATCCTGGCGGGAGAGTGCAGTTGTCTAGCCCTCTCCCGGGCCACTTTCTCCGCTCGTCCTCCGGTGCCTCTTAGCTCACTCTCGGAGCTCAGCTCACCCTTGACCTTTTCTGCGGCTTTCTCCTCCGCCAGAGGCAGACTCACTCACCTCTTTTCTTGTTTACATGACATTTTGAAAATATTGCCATTTAAATCAATCTTTTATTTTTTTTCTGTGTTTCTTTCAGATAATTGTTCACCTTTATGGCCTACAATGAGATGTTTCAGTACATTTAAACACTGTGTGTGTATATTTAGGCTATCATCTGAAACACGCATTATTCCCTTGACGTGACGAAAACTACCACCTCCACGTGATTCACCAATCCCGCTACAACCCACAGAGCGTCCGTGAGGTCCTTTTGCCAATGTTTCTATGACAGTCTTTTTCATGCTGTGTGATCATTTTTTTTCTTTTTGTGTTTGCCTTTAGTGAACAGGGCCCATGTTCTTACGTTTTTAGTTCTTGCCAATAGCTATCATTTAGCAAGTCCACCACACCCTACACTATAGAATCAAATGTAATTTGGATGAACTGTGAGAACTCAAGCTGGATCCATGCATAAGAAATAACCTTGGCGCGACATGCACCAGAGCAGACGTGCTTTTGTGGTGAGGATGAACTGGAAGCGAGAGCCACATTCCAGAACCTTCTGTTTAAGGCTCTAGTTTATATCCAAATCAAATAGGCAAATATTTATTCATGTATTTTTATTTAAAAATTTTGTATAGCCTCACAGGAAATTTCCAAACTTCAGTGGTAACATGGCCCACAAATAGAGAACCCGTGACAGTCCGGAAAATGCAATAGCAGAAGATGCTTCCATTGCTCACACCGGCTCCCCTTCCCTACCGGACCTCCAGGGCAGGGAGCAGGCACACACTGCCGTGGGCAACCTGGCAACACTGCAGCAGGATGTGCAGGAGGCAGAGGGACGCGATGACAGTGCTAGTTAGAGCAGACACCGCCGGGGCGTGAGGCGCAGACTCAGACAGTGCTTCGGGCCTCGCCAAGCCCTCTGGTGGCATCCTCTGAGGATCAGTAGCCCAGAGCCAGCAGCTTTGGTGCCCCAGGGGAACAGCAGATGCTGGTTCCACCATGGTCCCATCTAGACAGAAGGAAAGTCTGTCCTTGAGAAGGTGGGACTGGAAGGTGTGGGATATGGTCTCTGTTTCTCTCCACTTGAGATATAACTCATGCAGTATAAAATTCACTCTTCTGCAAACCGAAACTCAGGGGCTTTTACTGCATTCTCGGAGAGGCACAATGACCAGCACTGTCTAATGCCGACCATTTTGTAGTGGCCCGAAAGGAAGTCCATGCCCACTAGCAGTCACCTCCTCGCCTCCTCCTCCCAGCCCCTGGCACCTTTCTATCCCTGTAGATTTGTAGATGTTGAACCTTTCTTATCAGTAGAATCATGATCTGTGACCTTTGGTGTCTGTCCACTCTCACTCAACATAATGTTTTGAGGTTCTTTCTTATTGTAAAATGTGTTGGTACTTTGTTTCTTCTATTGGTAGCTCAGTAGAGTTCCTGGGATGTGTAGACCACAGTTTGTTAACACTTCATCATTTTACAGACATTTGGGTTATTTCTGTTTTTTGACTCTTAGGAACAATGCTCCTACTAACACTGAGGAACGAGTTTCCTAAATGTTATTGACAGCTCATTTCAGTGGAATCACGCAGACAGCTGCAAAGACTCATTTCTAATATGGCTAGTCCTGAACCCAAGAGCGCTGGGACAAAGAAACAAAAGAACCTCTGCTCACTTACACACGCATTAGGGATGTTAAGATATTTGCCTATTTCTTTTACATAATCTGAAATCACCTTTAGAAATTTAGTTCCAAGGTGTTGCCATTGACTTATGTCTTCATTGTCATAGCTGCATTGAAGCTGTATTTCAGAGATGTTGCCCATATCTGAAGCTCCTGTCACTTGACATCAACCCCCTCACCAGCCTAGAGGTTCTCAGACTGCGTGCGAGGTGCCCATGGGGACTAGCTACTGAGTACCAGAATGTGGTAGGATGGTTACAATTTTTGAGTTCAGAGTACTCAGAATGAGCTTCTAGCACTTAGGGGTAGACTGCAGCTCAGTATTAGACAGCGATACATTCTATTTAAGTAATATTATTTCAAAGCTGGGATTTTGACAATGAGCTCTGCCGGACAGCAAAGACTACAAGAAAATCTATGTGGACCGGAAGTCAGGCCAGCAGTGACGACTGTGACTCAGATGTTTGGGAAGTTGGCACCCCACTGTTCTACATCTTCAGAGTAAGTCACCGTGGTTAGTGCATACAGAAATTCAAACAATTGTTTTGAATTTAAAAGTTATTTGCACCTAAATATTTAATAAATGAAAAATTTAGGTATTTCTTTTGACTCCTCTGAACATATTATAGAATGAAATAATTAAGAACTTTGGGGACCTTTTTCTTCTCATGTTCAAAAATATTTATGTCTACAATATATACCATATTAGGTATATATATATATATGGTATATGGTATATATGTAGATATATATACAATATGGTATATATTGTAGACATAAATATTTTTGAACATGAGAAGAAAAAGGTCCCCAAAGTTCTTGATTCATTTCAAATACTACCACACTGAACCATAATTATTTGTAAAACAAGTCATATCCTTTCATGAATCCACGTGCACGTGCCTTTTTGAGAGTTCTCTCCTTCTCTAGAAGGCTCAGGTATCCCCCTTTCCAGGAAGCTTTCCTGACCTTCCCAGTTATGACTGGTTGCTGAATCTTCAGTGTTCTGGCAACATACCAGTCTCCATTTCCTGAACTGTGCTGGAATTTGTGTGGCTTCCTCCACTTCTCCCACTAATTCCATAGCCACAGGTGCCACACCTTAGTACTTCTGTATCCCAGGACTGGGGCCACCCACTGTGACCATGTAGTTGAGGGGATGCACGGGATGATAGGACAGGACACGCTGAGCGGCCCCCTACCTCTCCTTTAGGATTTACTTTTTCTACAGGAAATAATTTACAATGGTAATATTGGAAAGCACTGCAAATATTCATGGTCCCAGCCCGAATAAAGCAATATAATCAATCAGAGAGGCCATCTGCATACAGATGGTGACTATTTCAAAGACGATTTCCTGACCATTTCAAAATACAGGGAACTTGTGCCAATCTAAGATCTCCATTTTAAATGATAGAGTTCACCGCAAGTTCAGCCTGAATTGGGTTTAAATGAAATGAAATTGATAGCACATGAAAGCTCAACAGGTTCCAGAATAATTGCATGCCTCCTGCTAATTGGAGCCCCGGCTCTGTGAACCTTGGCTTCTGGAAGTGCTCCTGGGGTGGGCGGCAGCCACATCTGCTTGGTACCAATCTGCATATTTGCTCGTTTGCCAAAAAATGTAAAGTGGAGCCCTGAATTAGTTTCAGTTCACTTAATCACTCCCAAGCTGAAGAGTCAGCTGAATATATCCGCATGTTTCCCGCTCCTCACAAAAAGCCGTGATTCTCCCCGAAGGAAACATCCTGCAAAGGAGACTTCAAAGCAGCAGTGAGAACGATGAGGATACGCGGAGAAGGATGCAGGTTGGACCAGTGCGCGTCACTCCCACATACATCCGTACATACGTAGGAGCCGCGGCTTGCACAAAGAGGAAACCAGTACTGAGTTTCAGAGCTCTTGTGTTCAGGCTGAGTGCGGGCGTGTTTTCCAAGAGGTAGTTACCTTGAGCTCGCGTTTTATTTCCGCCGGCAGCGTGTGCGCTGATAGATGAGGATTTGCTTCTGGGCTTCAAAAGCTGTCCTCTAGTGGAATTAAAGACTAACCTTCGTTAATCCCAGCGATGTGCTCTCTAAAGCAACCTCAGTCTTAGTACTCTAGTGCCATGTTTGTCTTGTTTCGTCATGGTTGTTAAGTCCTAGCCATCCTCTCATCCTTTAGACTGAGTATAAAATAATTTATGTTGTATTTGGAGGATTCAGGTTATTTTCAAATGTTCCTCAGAAATAAAATAATCAGTCCCTGCTGCGGAGATGAATTCTGTCCTAAAGGAAAGCTCCGCTTCCCCTTTGAAATGTCATTCGAAACAGTGGCTCCTTGGTCCTCTTGGTTAGCATTTATGTCATTTTAGGAGCTTAAGGAACACTGAGCGATTGAGTTGTCGCTCTGGGTCGAATTCCCCGCCACCTTGGCCGCGCTAATCCTGGCAGGCTTCAGCATCTGCTCCCCCACCCAAGCTCGACTGTCTGCTTGAGCTGGCATTCACCTATCAGTTATCGACTGGATCCCTGCTGTGTGCAGATACGTTACTAGTACGGACAACTTGGCACAACGTGCCTCTCTCGTCCCTGCCCTGGGTTCGTAGTCTACTGGGAAATAGCACCTTGGCGGGCAGAAGCCAGGCTGCTGACACAGTGGTGGGCCCCGCCGGTGCTGCCCTGCTCTGCGTCCCTCTCTCCTTTCACACGTGCACGTTGACTAGAGATTCCATTGGGTGAGTCCCTGCGTGCGTCCGCAGAGCCAGCCTTGCTCTATACCTGGAAGGGAGTGGTCTTAGCAATGGCCTCCGGGTTAGATCCATGAAAACTAAAACCTTGGCCCTTTTCTCTATGTCTGTTACGGTAAGGTCTGTGTTTGTTCAGTGAGTCCTGCAAAGCGTAGAGACCTGGAAGGCACCTCTTGTTTTGCCACCCTGAGCCCTGCTGATGTAGCCCTTCAGCTTTATGCCAGTGCGAATAGCTGCCTGCCGGCTGGTTGTCCCGTGTAGGCAGACGTCTGACACGCTGCTAGTTTCTTGAATTCCTTTTAGGAACGGGAGATCCAAGTGGAGGCAGGCTCACCACGCTCTGAAGGCAGAACACCCCGCTGTGTTCTCAGCATGTGACCCGCAGGGCGTCCTCAAAGCCATGGGGACCTCTTTGGTCCCCATTATTCTACTCAAAAAGGATATAGGCATTTAAGGGAGGCAGAATGGGCACCAATGGTGACAATGCACGTGGATGACCTGTTGCTGTCCTCCTGGGGTAAGAAGCAGTGAACACACACAGGGCGACTTGGCCTGTTGGGAAGTGGGGCTGGTGACGCATTCCTTATAAGCCTGGAGGATTGCCACTGTCGTTCAAGACTCAGCCCAAATGATTGTCTAGGAAATGTTGTCTAATTACACATAATTCTTTTTTTTTTTTTTTTTTTGGTACTGGGGATTGAACTCCGGACCCTGTACTTGCCAGGCAGGCGCTTATTCTACTGAGCTATCTCCCCAGCCCCATGGTATGAATGCATGTGTATTTTTTTCTTGCAGTACCAGGAATTGAACTCAGGGCCTTGCGCTTGCCAAGCAAGTGCTTATTCTATGGAGCTATCTCCCTGGCCCAGTCACACATAATTCTGAGCCCCAAGGGTTCCATGGGATTCAGCAGCCTCTGTGAAGTCACAATAGCTCCTCCTTGTAGCCCAGTAAACTGGAGTGTATCTGACTATAAACCCATGTTCTTATTTGGATTGTGAACATGTCTGAGTTTTGTTCATTTAGCTATCTCTATAATACCAGCTTAAAAAATTCCTGGAAAAGGATGAATGAATAGATGAGTGGATGAATAGATGGATATATAAGTGATGTATAATAAATACGGCCCTACCCAACTCATATCAAAAGTGCTGAATGAAACTAGTAATGACAGCAGACTTCTGACGGATTGTGAGAACTGGAGGGGGAGGGGCGGAGGATGGGAGGGAGGCTTTCGCAGCAGAAGCCCCGCAACCAGGAAGTAAGAGCTACCGCCTAGTTAGGATTGCTACTCTTCCCTCCAGAGAAATATTTTCTTTTTCCCTCCTTTGGGAAATCAAAGGCAGAAGGTGGAGCGACTAAGATGTTTTAATGACATTACCTCCTTACCTCATGGGTTAGCCTGCACACTTTTTGGTGCTGTAACATCTGTCCAAAACATGTATTTCAGCCTCTGTGAGTATGTGACTTGCTAAGTACGATACTCCGGCCAAAATCTCTTCTTGAAGGTTGAAGCTACTGTGCTGCCCCGAGGCCATGATAGCATCTATGCTGTGCTCCGGTTTCTTTGGGAAAATGCATACAAAATACAGCCGTGTCCATGTTGACCCCAGGGCATGACCAGCACCATCATTCTTTGAATAAATCTTAAAATAATTTGGTTTCCTTATGACCCAAGCTTTCACCCCCAAAGTCATAAGCCATAAAGAATCCTGATAGGTTTATGTGTCTGGTTAATCAAGGCTTACTGCATGCTTTAAATGTAGTGCCAAGTGACACCCAGTGATCACTCTTTGGAGCATCAGAGGCAGCAGAGAGATCGGATTCCTCACCCCGAGACAGCTGTGCTCCCAGCCCAAAGTCAGTTCATACTGCTCCCATTTTTATTTATTCTGTTGCCCCAATCAGGGAACCTTCCAGGCTGGTGCTGCTAGCGGGCAGGGTCTGACCTTCCACACGACTATGATACGCTCTCCACTGGCGTGCTTAATAGGAGTTTCAGGGAAATGCGTCTCGAGGGACCAGATAGAGATTCCTGCTTTTCTAGGATGTTTGTCAGTGACAACCGGACGGTGAATGCTGATGAGTACTGGCTCTTCCTTAATCAAGCCTCATGTTGGGGGGACCGCAGCTGCTGTCTAGACTGCTCTTCCTGTCACAGGCACCATCGAGATGCTCACCAGTAATCAGAGAAAAATATCGAAAGTGGTATCACATGCATTCACTTGATCTATTTGCAGTAGTACAACCGCGGGGCTTGACAGAACCCTCCTGGGACACAGTGCACCTTAACAATGAGTCAGTGGCAATGCGGCAGAAGGTTCTGGAATGTCACTCGAGTCAGATATGGATGTGTTCTCATGAACTGAAGGGTAGCTTCATTTAATACTCATTTTTTATTTTGCTGAAAACTATTTAAAAAATTTCATAACAAAACAATAGAATAAGAACCATTGCGCATTGTTATCTTTAAAGTAATCAGTGGGCCAGCCAGATAGATCAGCAGACTAAAGCGCCTGCTCAGGCAGGCGCAGGGAGCAGGGTCGGTCCTCGGCACCACATGCCACACCGGCCCTGCCCCCAGGTCATGCTGAGAGGGTGACTGAGGCTGGGCGTGGGGGTGGGCACCTATAATCCCTGTGCTTGGGAAGCTAAAAACAGGAGGACCACTATGAGTCCGATATATGTAGTGAGACCCTGTAGACCCTGTACTGAAAAAAAAAAATTTAATCAGTGTGCAATGGCTTATGTAATTCTTTAAATAATATTAGCACAAATTTTTCTTTTTTTCAATTTTTTTTTCTGTATTTAGGGAAGGGTCTACAGGGTGTTCAGGGTCTCACTGCATACATAGATCAGACTTGTAGTGATTCTCCCGTCTACAGCCTCCCAAGTGCTGGGATTACAGGCATGCACCACCACGCCCAGTCTCAATGCTGTCTCAGCGTGCCCCTGGGGCGGGGCTGGCACGGCAGGCCTGGGGATTGAATCCCTGGCCCCTACATCTGCCTAAGCAGGTGCTTTAATCCATTGAGCTCTTTGGCTGGCCCTAAATATTTCTTTTCAATGAACTTAGAAAAACTAGTAGTATAAGTACCTTGTATTTTTTTCCTTTTCACTTCCTTCCTTTCCCCTTTCTCCCATTCTAGTTTGTTTTGAACAATTTCTTCCCACTTCACAATATCTACTGTACCTTTTGGGTCTTATTTACTCTTTCAGTTTCTCATACCAGGGAGACAATCGATGTTTACACATGCAAGTTTGATTCATTTTACTCATGAGTAAGGTCTCTAGTTGCATCCACTTACCTACAAAAGTCTCAAGTTTAACCTTCTTTGTGGCTGGATACTCATTCTTTTGATGCCATCCATATCTGAAGACAAAGGGACCTGCATCAAGTGTTTAATGGATGGGACTTTGGCCGGGTTGTTGGCCACCCTGCACGCCAGAACCTGCCTCCCGTTGTTATTCTTGGGGTGATACAGCTGGAGAGTTTCGTCACAGGCTAGCAAGCTAGGTGCAATGCCTCATGGGCTAGCACTAGGAAAGCTGCCTAAATTTTGGAGTTCAATTTTACTTATTTATTAAATATGAAGACCAATATAGTTCTCATAGGATTGTTGTGAATAATGCAAGTCAAATTCCTTAACTTGATCAGTAAATATTGGCTAATAAGAAAGATTTCAAAGTACTCTGTCAATATTAGTTATTATTAATGACAAAATTTAGCAATCAAAGGACTTGTCTTCCTGCTGTGAACTGCTATGAAACTAGACAGAAAATATCAGGCACTCTTTTCAGGCGTGGACACTTGCCAGCACTCCCTGGTGTCCAATATCTAAAAACTGTGGCTTACCGTATTTTGTTCAATTTCTAGTTCCAGGCAGGAGTGTAAATCCAGTCCATGTTATTCTATGTGGCTCCAAATGGGTTCTGCCTGTGGTTTGCAGTGGCTTAAGAGCAGGCCAACTAAATGATAATAATAGTAGGCGTAGCTTAAAAGCTAATGCAGGAATTACAATGGAATACTAAACCATGTTTGACTTAATCAGGTGAAAATAGGAGAAAATAAACTGGAAAAACATGAAACAATAGAAAATAAGTAAAAAGATGATGAATTAAAGCTCAACCATTTCAACAATTGCATTAAATGTAAACAGGCCACTGTGCCACCTCAAGGCACAAGGGAGGAAAGTGAGGAGTAGAGTGGCCGTGACGGTGCTCTCCCAGCCCTGCTTCAAGGCAGGGCTTTGCCCTGGCCCACAGAGCTGGTCGCACTCAGGCTGCAGAGGGTCACCTTACCTGAGCGCTAAGGACCTGGCCGTGTCAGTTCAGTGAGGGAGAGCTCTGGCAGCCCACGCAGGCTCCTCGGTACCCTCGGGCGAAATCCTTCGCTAAGGTTTTTCACTAACCTCACCTATGACAAACATTTAATTATATAGTGCCTTTGGAGAGGGCCTTTAAATGGAAAAATGCAGATTAGAAGTAAGAGAAGAATAAGAATAAATGTAAGAAAACTGATGTGACCATAGTCATGTCAGACAAGATAGAAAGCAAGACAAAATGTTACCTACTTTACTATTTTAGATGACTAAAGGTGACTCAACTAGGAAATCACAAACATTCTCACTATGTATGCATTAAATAATAGCGTTTCAAAATGCGTGGAGAAGACTGACGTAAAGGAAGCAGTGGACAGCCCCACAATCGTACGGTCGTTGGAGGGTTAAACGTTGCTCTTTGGAAGAACTAGGAAAAATGTAAGAATTTAAAAGATCTGAAAGCAATATTAATCAACTCGCCCAAGTTTTTTATTTATAGTTCACTTTAACAAGTTGCCCAAGTTTTCTATTTATAGAACACTTTATTTATAGAACACTTTTGAGCATTAGAGCACCTACAAGCAGGCACAGGGGTGAGGGGTTTGATTCCTGGGCCTGCTGTGCCGGCCCCACCCCCAGGGCATGCTGTGACACACAACTGAGATGGTGGTGGCAGCGCCTGTAACGCCAGCTCTTGGGAGGCTGGAAACTGGCGGATCACTACGAGTCTGATCTAGTAGTGAGACCCTGAACACCCTGTAGACCTTTCCCTAAAATACAAAAA
>NW_004524630.1:2991860-3002334 GCF_000260255.1 Octodon degus
AAAAAAGAAAGAAAAGAAAAAAGAGCAAAAAGAAACTTCCTGGCAAGTGCAAGATCCTGAGTTCAATTTTCAGCACCAAGAAAGCGAACAAATAAAACCCTAAAACAAAAGTCCCCTAAACAGTAGCGAAACATGATTTGTTTTGAAGTGTCCATGGAATGTTTATTAAGACGTGTGCTACCGCAGAATTCAACTGGAAGTCAATAACAATGTGATATCTCTAAAATTTCTAAATATTTGGAAATTTAATTGCCTTTCTTTCTTTCTTTCTTTCTTTCTTTCTTTCTTTCTTTCTTTCTTTCTTTGATATAGGGTCTCACTACTCAGCTCAGACTTGTAGTGACCCTCCTGTCTCAGCCTCTCCAGAGCTGGGAAGCTGGGATTACAAGTGTACACCAGCATGCCCAGCTTAGTGACCAGCATGGTGTGCCCAGGGTTCCTGGGCTGGCATGGCATGTGGTACCAGGGATTGAACCTGGGTCCTTGTGCTTGTCAGACAGGTGCTTAGACTGCTGAGATATCTTCTCAGCCCTAATAGCACATTTCTAAATAACTCATCAGTAAAGAGGAAATCACAAGAGGAATAAAAGCATGTTTTCAGATAAATGGTAAAGCACACATTGCAAATTTATTTGATGTTACCAAAGCAATGGTTACAGGGAAATTGAGAAACTGAAAGAGTAAATAAGGGCCGAAAATGTGCAATAGATGTGGAATGGGAAGAGCTGATCAAAAAGAAGGGAAGCTAGGGCGGGAGAAGGGGAATGAGAAAGCAGGGCAAATAAAAAGGGACCAAGAGGGACAAAAGAAAAAAGGCATAAAATGGAAGCAAAGCTTTATAAATAAGGAAGGAAAGCTGGGTCAGAGGGGGGCGTGGGGGCTGGACAAGAAGAGGAATCCAAGTGTACCAGGTCCAGGTACAAATTCCCTGTGATGAGTATGATCCCTATGCATAACTACAAAGGTACCAATAAACCTAATTAGAAGAAGAGCAAAGATCTAAAACCAGTCACTAAATTCCAGAAAACAAAACACAAAAATTGACAAATCAGTAAGTTTTGTGAAAAGACTAAGGAAAAGAGAGGAAGCACGGATCAACTGTAAATAGGAGTTGAAGAGAAAATATTACTGGGGGTATACAGAAATTAATTGGATGCCATGTTTGTGTCCCCTCCAAGTTCATATTGAAATTTATAAAATGCCTCATTAAACGATATCAAGAGATGAGGTTTTTAGATGACTCTTAGGCCACCAGGGGGCTCTGCTCTTGTGAACAGATTAGTGTCTAATAAAATAGCTCAAGTTGGCAAATTTGTCACTTCTGTCCCTTCTGCCAAGCAAAGACATAGTGTTCTTCCCCTTTGGAGCATACAACAATAAGGTGACTTACTGGAAACAGTAGATCTTACCAGACACTGAACCTGCTGGACTATTGAATTTGCTAGTCTCTAGAACGGTGAGAAGTAAATTTCTATTTATAAATTATTCAATCTCAGATACTCTCTTTTTTATGTAGTGAGGAACTGCATTTATTGAAGATCACGGAATGGGGCAGAACAGGAAGAACAGTAAAGTGAAAGAGCAGCTGAAAGGGAAAAGGGACTTAAGTGGGAAGGCGGAAAAGGTCACAATTTCAGATATTTTTTTAAATAGCAACACAAATAGACTTTGGATAATGAAGAAATAGCTTTAAAAGCACTTTGGCTTACATAAAATAGACCTCCCCAACACAAAATATCAAAGCTTATTAAGAAGGAATAGAAAATTTAATGAATAACTTTGTAGATACTAAATACACAGAGTTGTAATCACAATCCTCTTTCAAAGAAAATTTCAGGTCCAGTGCCTGTACTAGGGAAATCTGTCAGTTGATAAAGGTGAAATAAGATTACCAAAATTACACAAGTTCTTAAAAAGAAAGCATACCCTAACTCACTTTATGAGCCAGTATAAACTTAATGCTGATCCAGAGCTGTGGCAACTGGTGGGAGAGTGTCCAACAGGGATTTCCACTCCTGCCACTGACAACTCAGTGGCCAGAGACCAGCAGGAAAACGCCCCAACACAGCTGGAGCCCAGCTAGAGTGCACACAATGCACAGGCAGGCGCAGTGGTGCAGAAAAGTCTGAAGCAACAAGCCAGTAGCAACATGGGCTGGTAGGTGGGAAGTTAGGTGAACCAGCTTTGTGCTTGGAGACGACGACATGTGGAATAGAAGACGGTAGGTAGGACTGCCCCCCACACCTTTTCTTGCCTTGCCTTTTCCTTTTCTTTTTTCTTTTTTTTAAATGTCAGGAGACAACTCCAGCCACAGAAATCTAATCACATACCCCAAATTCAGAGACAAAGATAAGAACCAAACCCAGCCCCAATCCACCTGCAATCTTGGCTAGAGCATATATTCTGGGATCATACTTGGACCTATCACAGAACTGTGGGCACTAGAGGAATCCTACAGTTTTTTCTGTCTGATGGGTTTTCTTCTTAGCAGTCAGCTAACAGAGCATTTTGATGTGTTGTTGTAGCTGGTTTTCTTTTCTTTTTTTCTTGTTCCGTGTTGCCTTGTTTTGTTTTTCTTTCTGTATGCTTGTTGAATTTTTCCATGTGGATGTTTATTTTTATTTCCTGTTTTTTCTCTTTTCTACCTTTTCTGTCTTGTTCATGATTTTCATTTCTAATCTTTCTTTTTGTATTATTTTTCTCATCCTCTGTTTCTCTTTAATCAACTATCTGACTTGATTTGATGATATTTTCATGTGAGTAAACAGTGTTTCTTCTCCTTCTGGTTCACATCAATACTTTTAGGCTTTCTCTTTCCATCCTTCCTGCTTATACCCTACAAACACCCAAAATTTGGATGACCATCAGCAAACTTTCTCCTCGTATATTTATCCACCTCTTCATCCAAACCCTACCCCTTATCCACCTCTTCATCCAATACCCCTTAACCACCTCTTCATCCAATCCCTACCCCTTATCCACCTCTTCATCCAATACCCCTTATCCACCTCTTCATCCAACCTCTACCCCTCTTAAACACCCCATAACAAGGGAAAACTAGTCTACTAAATGTAAAAATATTGCATGCAGATTCCCAGTATAAATTGGGTTATATTACGCTACTGCAGAACTTGTTTCTGTTGTTAAAGATATCAGGTTAATAGTTACCACAGTTTGTCAGTATCCAGGCTGTGCTCCACTCTATTGTTATTGCTAGCTGTACTACTTTAACCAGGGTGCTGTGCCTGTTATAATCAGTCTTTCACACCTATATGACAACATTGTGATTACAGGAGGTTAAAACCATCACTAGTCCAGTACCGAAGGAATGGGCCTTCAGTAAAATAGGTAGCAACTCCATATTCTTAATATATTGGGAAGGTATGTCCTTGGAGTAGATATAAAGACCAAGAAACACCTATATGTAAAAGACATCCCTGAGGAACAGACATCTCCTAGGAAAACCTTAACACTAGGGAGAAAGCCATCTAACATGGGAAATATATGATCATCAACACAGAAAACAAAGTAAAATAGAATATAACAGGAAAAATCAAAGTGCTGAAATTCTTTAAGAAAATTCAAAAGAAAGCAATACTTCCAAAATCATTTCTGGAGGCAAGTATTACTCTGATTCCAAAACCAGCAAAGAACCCCACCAAAAAGAGAAAACTATATCCCTTGTGAAATAGATAATCCTAATGAAAATGGATACAAAAATCTTCAATAAGATACTGAAAAACAGAATGTAACAAGTCATCAAAAGATTATATACCATGCTCATTCGAGTAGGATTCATAACGGATGCAGAGATGGTTCAACATATGCAAATCAGTAAATGTAGTACAACATATGAACAACCAAAGGCAAAAATCACAGGATCATCTTAATAGATGCAGAAAAAACATTTGAAAAAGTCCCAACATTCATTCATGGTAAAAGCTCTATGGAAAATTGTAATCGAGGGTATTTATCCTAATCTCACAAAAGCCATAAATGAAAAATCAACATCTAACCTATACTAAATCTCAAAAAGTGAATGGTTTCATTCTAAAATCAGAAAGATGACAAGGATATCCACTATCACAGATGAAATTAAAGAAGAAATTAAAAATATTTATAATCAAACAAAAATGCAAATACTAGTTACTGGAACCCGTGGAATACAATAAAAGCTGTCTTAGGAGGGAAACTCATAGTGGTAAATTCACACATTAGGAAACAGAACAAACCCAAATAAAAAATCTTATGTGCATCCTAAACGCTAGAAAAAGAAGAACAAGTGAAGTTGAAAGCCCAAAGAAGGCAGGAAATTATAAAGATTAGAGCAGAAATTAATGCAATAGAGATGAAGAAAACAATAGAATAAATGAATCAAAGAATTGGTTCTTTAAAAGAATACATAAAATTGATAAACTACTGGCCAACCTTATGAAAAAAGTAAAGAAAAACCAAAATTTATGCAATAAGGAATGAAAAGGGTAAAATCACTACAGACCCTAGAGATTTCAGAAAATCATCAGTAAACTGGAAAGATATTATAGCCGACTGTCCCTTCAACAAAGGCCTCCCCTTTAGAACATTTAAAGAACTAAAAAAAAAATCAGGGCCCCAAATTCAAAGACCCAACCCAAAACTGAGCATCTGAGATCAATACACTTTTCAGATGAAGAAATACAAATGGCAAGTAAATCTATGAAAAAAATGTTCAATATCATTGGTCATTAGAGAAATGCAAATTAAAACAACAATGAGATTCCATCTCACCCTAGAAAGAATGGCTAACATCAAGAAGTCAGCCAATATCTAATGCTGGAGAGGCTGCGTGTTGGGGGAAGAACCCTTCTCCACTGTTGGTGAGAATTCAGGCTGGTACAACCGCTATGGAAATCAGTGTGTAGATTCCTTAAAAAGCTAGGATTGGGGTTTCCATTCAGCCCAGCTAATCTCCTCCTGGATATTTTTCCAGAAGAACTGAAAACATCATACCACAGTGATATATGGGCACCCATGTTTATAGCAGTGCAGTTGTCATAGCTACGTGCTGGAAACAACACAAATGCCTGCGAGCTGAGGAATAGATAATGACTATGTGGTATTTTTACACTATAGAGTATTATTTAGCTATAAGACAATAAATTTGAGGATTTTATCAGTAAATAGATGCAGCTAGAGATCATACTCTCGAGTGAAATAAATCAGACCTGCATGTGCAAATATCATACTGTGTCCTTAGTGTGAGAACCTGAAAGAGAAAATAAAATCTGAAGGGTACCGTAGATTCTAGGGAAAGGAATGAACGCGTTCAAAAGGAAGGAACTGATGAGCTGAGGAGAAGGACAGGAGAGGGAGTGGGGAAGAGATCCATCGATGTATGTAAGAAGGACAGTTTGGACAGCTGTACTGTGCATTTCTGCTGGTCTACAGAAAGGAACGGTCAATGCTTAATTTCTTTTGCCTCCTTTTTTCAATTGTTTGTCCTTTTTCTCTTCTTAATTTCTTGTATTTTTTTTCTTCTTTGTTCTTCCAATTTTACATGAATATATCTGGTAGTATGAACAACTAGTTGGAAGACAACATGCATTACAAAAATATTGTGAAATTCATATTATTTCATTAAGTGACATTTTGTATCACTTGTAATTTTTCTGTTTTAATACATTTTGTATTCTCTTTAAAAATAAATTAAAAAATCAAATAAAAAAGAAATGGCTGATCCCACTATTTGCAGGTAAAAAGGACTTTCCCCAGGATATTACAGTATGAGAGAAGAGAGAAAAATTTAAACTGGACTTGAAACACTTTTGTATCCTGAAGGTGCAGTTTTTCATTAAAGTACAATTTAAAAATCCTGAAAAGAAAAAATAAGCAACTCTAAGGGGAGAGAGGGAGAGAGACAGGGACAGGAAGAGAGATTTTAGAGTTAGTACGTGAACTTAACATGGTCATAGGAATTAGCTGCATTCTTTCTGTGTACTGACACTAGTTGGCAAATTAAAAAGGTGCATCTACCATAATATAAAAATTCTACAAAATATTTAAGGATAAATTAATGGAAGATGTATTCTCATTTTGAATGTTATCTTAATACTCCGTTGTATGTCTTGAAACAACAAGGCTCATGGGTCAAATGAAGACATTAAGTTAGAGACCCAGTCACGACGTTTACTTAACTAATCCACAACACAAAGTGGGAAGACTAAAGAGAAAGATGCTCAATTTTTTAAAAAGTATGTATACTTGTGAAGAGGCTGCAAGCAGTTGGAAGGGCTGCTGTCACCTGAGCTCTAAGGTGCATTGCATTCCCCTGTCCAGCCACTGGCTTTGCAGCATCAGCTTTCCCGAATCATGATGGGGTGACAATGACAAGGTCTGAGCACTGTAGTTGAAGACACTTGAGGCCACGGAACCCTTCTGGCTTTTTTGGAGAGTCACTGGCAGAGGAAACCTGGCCACAGGTGTAGCCACAGGCTTTGTGTTCCTTGGGGCCATTATGGGTGTCACCAATGAGTAGCAAATGAAGGCATCATGAATATTGTATTTAATATTGGATATATATATATATATATATATATATTAAATATATGAATACTTAGCGAATCCTGAATATTTTGTGCTGCTTGTATTTTTAGTCCTACATACATCTCATACATACTTAATACATTCTGACTATTAAGTACCTCTAGTGTATCATGAATATTTAGTGTTCAGGCGCCTTATGAATATTGCTACGTTTTACTATTTCCACCCTTTACACTTACAGTTAGCACCCAAATGCTCTGCTTTGCAGCTATTTATCTTCACCCCACATATCTTATACACTGTCTGTACTCTCAAAAAGCTTTCTCATTCAATTCCTTGTACCTAAAATAGTTTTTTCCCATGTGTGACAAACTACAGACATTTTTATGTTTTGTGATTGAATTGAATATTCTCAGCATTTAATGCATACTACATAGGCAAGAAATAGGTGCTGAAAATTATAATGCTTTGTTGGAAGAAACTGAAACAGACCTATATAACTGTTCCTATTTTGAAAATCATAATATGGATAATATGTAAAATCTATACACTATGAGTATAAATTGATAGATTCAACATTGGTATGGCTCACAAATCCAACATACTATGATTTTAAAACATGCATGGGGATGCCAAATTGTGTGAGGACAAAATTGGTTTTAGGATTCACATAGAGCGGTGTTGGGAAAGGGCCTTAGACGTGTGTGGTCAGTGGCTTTCAGCGGAGGAGTCAAGCTACTTAGATGGGGAAAATATCTTCACAGCAGTTAGCCCTGGACTACTTGAACGGAGCGTGCACCCCAGCATACGCTCCATAGACGCTGCCACGCATGAGCTGATTAGACATGCATTGGAGTTCTACATGGAGAAATTAAACCAGAGAAAAAATGGGAAAATCTTTGTGACTTTGAAGTAGAAAATATTTCTTAGATGTCAAATGTTCTAACAATAAAAAATTACAAATTGAACTCAAAATTTAAAACTACAAATTAGATGATCAAAACTTAAAAATTTTTGCTCTGGAAAGGTCAACATTAGGTTCGTGAAAAGGAAAACCACAGGCTAGGAGAAAATGTTGGCAATGAGTATGTGACAAAGTTCTTATGTTTATGACTGAATAATAAGGCAAACTATCCTATTAAAAAGGAATGAACAAAGAAAAGACTACACGTTTTCAGTAAGCACACAAAAGGTAAAATTGCTAGGCATCAGATAATGCAAATGAAAACCACAAGACACCAGTTCTCTCAGATTTAAAAACTGAAACTAGCATGTATCCATAAAGACGTGGAACAACTAGAAGTCTCACATTGCTGTGGGGATATACTTGTCTAACTACTTTGGAAAATCAAGTGCTAGTTTCTTAAAAAATCAAAGGTACCCCTGTCTAAAATTGAACAATTCTGTTAGGTATTTATTTAGGAGAACTGAAGACATATGTCTATGAAAACACCTGAATATTAATAGCTATTTTTATTCATAATAATTCCAATGTGTAAGAAACCTAAATATTAATCAAAAGGCTGGTGTTGAAATAATCTGTAAAAAGCGTACACAGTGCAGTTGTACAAGCAAGTTTTTTATGTCCGTGGGGATCTCGGAGTGATTTTGTACCTCTGCTCCTTTCTGATGTGGGTGGTGACAAGCCCCAGGCCTACAGAAGCAGCAGATGACAGAGGTTCTCAGGCAGGTCCTCGGGAACAGAATCCGGGAAGAGGAGGAAACGTCCTTATTTCTTTCTGTCTTATGACAGGTTTTCACTGTTTTTGAATGTAAGGAAGCAAAAATGCTGAAAAAACACCCCCGTTCTCACATAGTGAAACACTGTTCGGTTCTAAAGAGGGATGAAATATGATACTAAACGTGAATGAATCTTAAACTGTGCTCAGTAAGTGAAGCCAGACACGGAGAGCCACGTACTGTATCATTCAGTTTACGGAAATGCTCGGAATATGCGAGGCTGCAGGAACAGAAAGTTAATGAGTGGCTGCCCGTGGCTCAGGGTGTGGGACTGACCAGCAAGCGGCGGTTACGCGATCTTGGCTTTCTCTGGGGTAAGGAAAGCATTGTGGAATAGGATCTTGGTGCCAGTTAGGTGGCTGTGGACATAGTAAAGCTGACTGAACTGTAAACTTTTCAAATATGGATGTGAATATTGCCTCAATTAAAAACCCAATGGATATCTTTCAGTCCTTACTTCCTTCTATCTTGTGATTGTATTTTTCTTTCTCAGTGATCTTCTATCTTGATTCACTTCTGTTTTTGTGGGCAGTACCCTATTATTCTGATTGTATTGGCGTTTTTCAGACTAATCCTTTTTTATTTCATTTCTGCATTCATTCCCTAAGGCAATGCCGGTGGTCTTCAGAGTACCTTCTAGGCCCCTCCCTCTCTACGCATCTCTTCTCTGTGTGCTGAGCGAGTCCCAGATGGAAGCAGGAGTTCTGTTTGGGGACAAAGTGCATGAGTCACATTCGTCCTAGGTCCGACAAGGTGAGCCTCACGCGTCTTCAACGCAAATGCACGCTGTGCCTCGCTTTGCCTCCTGGCCTCTCCTCCACGCCACCATTGCGCTTCCTCTTCCTCCTGGATATCCTGGGCTCAGATTTCTGTCCACGGTTGCACTCTCTCTATAGGAAGCATGCAGCAGCACAACTGTGAAAAGGCCTGCAGAGATAGGAGCTTCTTCCGTGATCACGTGCATGGATATTCGCCATGTGAGCTTTGTTTGCACCTATGAAAGTTTGGAATTCAGATATCCTTGAGCCAGGGACTTGCTACAAATGCTTGGCCTGTCTCTGTGTTTTGCTCTCAGCTCTGTCCTGAGCCCATAGCCTTTTGTCCAATTTTCCACACTTAGCTACTCGACTGGCTGTCAAAGTCAGTGTGTGCCCAGTAATTGGCCTTTGTCCCAAACCAACTTAGCTAGTCCTCTTGTTTTTCTTATCTCAAGAGACTAGGGATCACTGTAGAGAAATCTACTTTTCTCCAACTAGTTTCCCATGGAGGCTGTGTTCCCCAGCAGCGCTCCATAGGACTGGGTGTAGCTCATCCCCACAGCATCCAGCTCCACCAGGGGCCCAGATGGCAGATGGAGACCGGGTGCCTCTGTCCGCTCCTCCTGCGCAGAGAGTAATTTGGGCCTCATCGCCTGCTTATTTTGAGAGATTCCAAGGGTCTCAAACAAGATTGCCAAATGGAAAAACATGGCACAGACATGGGAAATCAGTTTGTCTTAGTAACAGACAGATATCTCATTTTTAGTTCATTGTAAAGAAGCATAATAAATATGAAGATAAAATAGATCTGGGATGTACCTCAGCAGCACAGCCCCTTTTTGGCAAGTTCAAGGTCCTGAGTTTGATTTCCAGCATCACAAAGGTGTCCAAATAGAGAAGTACTTAATTTAGTTTCTGTCCTATTATTTCATGGACATTGGAGTGATGACAGAGCTGCGGAAGCATGCTGGGTAGGGAAGGACAGCACAGAACAGCAGCTTGGTGTACACATGACTTGGTTACAAAATACCAAAGAGCCACGAAGAAGGAGGCCCAAGACCCTCATGAGAGTGATGGGGCAGGGGTGGGGGTACAGTGCAAGTCAAGGATGAGCCTGCGAACACGGGCTCCATAAGGAGTTTCAAATCGTTGAACACAGTGTGGATAAACAATAGCGCGTCTTCCCCCAAGAGGCTTTCAGGGACTTATTTCAGATCACAAGGAAATGCTGGAGCAATGAAATGGTTACTTTGCATTTGTTTTAGAAAAGGGACAGAGAGAATTAAGACCTAGTTTGGATCAGAAAGTCAATGCTGTCTAGGAGCCGTGGAAACTGAACTAAATTGTGCTTCGAGATAGCAGGGCGATTGATACTGAAGGCGATGCATTGTTCTGCTTCCAAAGTCTTTTGAATATGGGGATTAGAGCAGCAAGTTGGTGAGTTAAAGCAAAGG
>NW_004524630.1:3014095-3015442 GCF_000260255.1 Octodon degus
TTCTGTCCTGACATTTCTGCCTCAAAGCCAGCTGACCTCAGACTGAATGCCCTGAACTATTAGCCGAATTCTAACACTCCTTTCTTCCATTGTGGGTGTTGGATACTGAGTCCCAGCCATGGGAAAATGCCCAGATATATTAGTTAAAAGAAAGTATGTTTGGAGAAAGGAAACTATTCCCATAGTTCTGGCATCAGTCTTCGGTTAGTGAGGTCAGCCGTTGTGCAGTGCATCAGAGTTGGGTCAGTGAAGTGAAGAACGAGTGGGGTCATACCATAAATAACCACACTGGAGGATAAATTGTAACCAGGTCAAATGGTGACAGGGACTGAGGGACTTCACACAGCATGAACTTAGAATTGGGTTCTGAGACAATAACTTGGTTACACTCATTGATGCCACCCCTTTCATTAGTGGTTTTCTTCTATTGTGGAATCCGCTAAGCACAATGGCCTCTTCCTCCTTCAGCCCATGGCCTGCAGGAGCCTTCTTTGGTTTGTTGAACCCAAGATGTGATGAGGCGCCTTCCTCATGTCCCCTGGTAGTACTGTGCCGTCGCTGCTGTCAGCACCCAGGGGCCCCGCTGGGCTCAGCGTGCTGGGATGTCCGGGTAGCACTCACGATGTTTCTCCCTTGCACCCGTGACGACAATGGACCCAGGAGTCGACTTCATAAATACATGATGGGCTACAGTATGAATTGTTGGCGCAGTGCCTGGTGAGAGCAGGGCGCTAAAGCAGCGGTTGTCACGCTCTTCACTCATCCTGCTCCAATATCCTGGGATTCCACAGCTGATTGCATATCTGGCATGTGGTTGGCATAATCTTACCGTGACAAGTCTCCTCATTTGTGCAGTTCCTAAAGTGAATATAGACTGCCAGGAAAAGGGCTCCTATTCGCCAGTGGGGTGTGCTGATGGTGTGCAGGCGGCCGGATCTGGAGCTTTCTTGACAGCGACCCTGCTATGGCTCCCCCTTGGGAAGTGTGACGAGGTCTCCACAGGGCGGGCCCCTCCTCATGCTCTGTTATCCAGCCGTCAATCCCTTGCGCTTTGGCGCTTCTCTCAATTTCCCTGGGAGACAGGACTTGGCCTTTTTCTCCATTCTCAGAGCACTTGTCTTTGTACTAAACCTGAGTACCTTCCTCCCCCGTGGAAACCAACCCCAGTCACGCTGCACAGTTGTGACCATCCCACACACCTGCTGTTGCCAGTAACTGCACAGGCAGCCTGTGTAGACGTCTCCTTTGGCACATCCGGGAGGCAGCGATGAGCATGCTGCCCTCCTCCCTACACAAAGTGCTAGCTTGGATATGGAGTTATTTTCGGGCTCAGTCTTCTGCCCAATT
>NW_004524630.1:3016267-3017391 GCF_000260255.1 Octodon degus
TGAGTTCACAAAGGAGAGATATACAGCTGGAGCACAGGATTCAGTGGCCGGAGAATCCAGAGGATCAAAGTTGGGAGTTTGGAGGACATTTGGAGGTGGCGCAAGCCCTTAGCCTGTGAGGAGCCCTGGGCTCTGTCCCCAGCACACTCACAAAGGCAGATAAGAGGTGCAGACCATTTAAAGAATATCTCATCACTCTGTAGACGAGAGAACTAAATTTGTTGCAATTCAGGGGTGTGGCTGAGGTCCTGCATCCGTGTCTGGGAGGCTGGATAAGGACCGTCCTGTGCTGGGGCTGGGGCTGTTCCCACTACACATGCGTCACCCGCTGTTCTGTGATCCTTAACAATGGGCTTTTGGTTTTGAAGTGAGGTCTAGGTAGTTCTTCCTAGTCCCTCTGCTGTATGGTTTCCACAAAGCTCTGCATTAAAAGAAATTGCACCAGATCTGAAAATTCTGTCATCTTTATTCTTCCATTTAAAGCCTGGGGGGCAAGTTAGCAAGAATTGAACTCTAACAGTGGAACGTTAGAGCATATTTCTTTACCCAAATTAGTAAAGATAACTCATACTTCTTAAAGATTCTATGCATTTTTCTCTTGGCTTTTCACTTTTTCCATTGATAAAGTATCCCGAACCATCTGGAGAGAGCTGGAGTTTGGGCTCATTTCCATGTAGCGGCAATAACAGTTAGGGCACTGAAGAGAGGCGACTGAGCTGTCTCTGGAGCCACTGTTTTCCTAGTCGATGGCTGCTGGTTCCCAAGATAGAATCGATTTTCTCCACGGTTACGGAGAGAAGCTCCCAAGTGCAGCCCTCTGAGGGCTTGCTTCGACAGCGAGCATTAGGCATTATGGATCCCGGGAGCACGCTTGCTCAACACTGAAAATTTGAATAATATTTTCAGACAGCTAAGCAGAGACAGATCGTCTAAATTAAAGCTGATGAAGACGAACTAAGGACAGAGCCAGAGCTGGGGGTTTGTCTTTCAAGGGTTAAATTCGAATTAAAACAACGTAATCCCATCCATGTCATGCAGATCATTTGTATGATGTATCTCCATGTTAATTTTCTTTTTTTTATTTGTGCGAAAGGCAGTTTAAAATGTGCTAAAATGTAAAACAA
>NW_004524630.1:3018756-3023715 GCF_000260255.1 Octodon degus
GCGCTGTGCATCAGCCCCAGATACTGTGGAAGGCCAGAATCGCTAGCGTCCCCATTAGCTGGTGATGAAAGGAGCCACGGAGGTGGAGTAGCTGGGGGGAGCTTGCCGAGCGTGCAGCCGTGCCTGCCTCTGACACAGACGCCTGGCGCTGGTGGCTTGAACAGCTTGTGCTTGGCTCAGAGTCCTCCTGAGAAGATGCTCCACCATGAATCTCTTCCAGCATTAAGTACTGCCCACTGAGTAACCGTGCATAAAGATCTTCTTAAATAAAAGATAGTTTTTCTCACTCCTCTGAGGCATCCGTGAACTTGGAGGTCACCAGAAGCACACGTTGCCAAGCTATATCTGAACACAGCCTAACGCCTCAGGTAGGAGTGCTCTGCATGGTCGTATCCCCTGAGGTGTGCACGGCCGTCTGGGCCGCTTTCTGCTTGCTGAGACGTAATGCTGCACACCTACAACTTGAAGGAAGAGAGCTTTATGTCAACTCGACACAGTTGCTCACTACTGAGCAGATGAGTAGTCCGTGCTCATCCGGCTCCACGGCGGGAATCCGATGGCAGAGGGGTAAAGTGGAGGGTGAGGTGATCGCCCGATGGCACTGAGGAGCAGAGAGGAGGGAGGATTGGGCGAGAACGCAGCCCCTCAGCTCCTGTGAGCAGTGACCCCACTTCCCCACCATGCCCTCGCCTGGCTGCCCACTCAGCTGCGGAACTCGTCCATGGAGCAGTCCCCA
Source organism: Octodon degus (assembly GCF_000260255.1). Classification (NCBI taxonomy): domain Eukaryota; kingdom Metazoa; phylum Chordata; class Mammalia; order Rodentia; family Octodontidae; genus Octodon; species Octodon degus. The sequence goes on from NW_004524630.1 coordinate 3,019,493, forward strand.
GCTAAGCACGACATCTCCATGAGCCGGTCACCCTCCACACACTTGGAATACCAGGAGGATGGTATTTTGGGTCTAAACTGCAACAGTAACACAGTCATGCACCTGAGATGTACAGAAACCTGCATGCCGCCTGAGTGTGGCAGTGACATGGCATTCAAAATACGGAGGAACTGCGAGCACGACGAAGTCCGCGATGGGGAGACGAATAGGAAGCCTTCAAAGGACACAGGACCGGGCTTTGGAACACCAGAGCTTGACTCATCCAGAGCTAATTCAGTCTGAGGTCAGTGGCACACGAAGCCAGCTATGCCTTCATTTTCAGAAGTCCCTTACAGTTTAGTATTGGGAGAGATGGAAGTGGCTCGCTAGTAGTCTGATGGCCTGAGACCAATGTGTCAGGAAGCATCCACATGACCACCAAGGGGAAGGCAAATGGCTCTGAAGGGTGGTTCCCCAGAAGGGCAGGCCGCGGGCCTGTGCTTGCCCATCACCTCCCATGTGGCAGAGCCTGCCGATGCCCTTCTAATTGCAACCCTATCACAGTTAGTGATGACAATAGCTGTCCTTGCTTCCTTAGATTCCACCAGAAAAATGGCCTGCCCAGGTGCTGCTACTGTAAAATTTTGGTGGTCCCTGCAGCTGGATGAGCTTCTGAAAGATGCTGTCAGTTAGTCTGCTTTTAAAAAGAGAGTCAAGGGCCAGCCAGATAGCTCAGCGGATTAAGCGCCCGCTTAGGCAGGTGCAGGGACCAGGGCTTGATCCCCCGCCTGCCGTGCTGGCCCTGTTGCTGGGGCGCACTTAGAGGGAGACTGAGAGTTGGCGTGGTGGCATGCATCTGTAATCCCAGTGCTCAGGAGGCTGAAAACAGGAGGATCACTGTGAGTGTGAGCTGTGCAGTGAGACCCTTTAGACTTTGTACTAAATACATAAAAACAAGAGAGTCAAGAAGGACCTCCTCAGAAAAAGGGAGACCCCAATTCCACCTCTCCAGAACACTTGTAATTGAAAAAAGCTATAATGAAGTCTACAGTTCACCCAGTCAGAGCAGATTTTATAATATTAAAACAGAAGTATTTTTTCTCTCATAAATTTCGAATCTGCCAGTAAATAAATGAGAAAATCAAAGGGTCGAGTCCTTTATTTCCAAACGGGAGTGACTGACTGCAACATCATGAAAGAAAATGTAAAACCTCTGCTGAGGTAAAAGCGTTAGTGGTGGTGGTGCAGGCGTGTGGTGTCCTGGCAGTAATGGAGATTCTGGTCAGGAGCAACAGTGAGAACAGATGCTTTCCTGGCATCCTGGCCCGCAGCCGCTGGCAGGAGCTGGAGGACGAGAGCACCGTGGGATCGCGAGGTGTGTCATCCGAGCATGCCATTTGAGGGCCTGAACTGCAGCAGCAGAGCGGCCCTGTGCTGCTTCAGCGCTTACCTCCTGGAGTGGGGTGAGGGAACGGCTGTCCAGTCACAGTGACAAACGCTGGCGGGACTCTGGGGGACAAGGAAACTTCTCCACTGTTGGTGGGAGTGAAGACTGGTGCAGCCACTGTGGAAACCAGCATGGAGACTCCTCGAAGACTAGGATTAGGGTCCCACTCAACCTAGCTGTTCCATTTCTGGGCACTTTCTCAGAAGAGCTGAAAACATCATACCTCAGCAATATGCGTGTGCCCGTGTTTCCAGCAGCACAATTGGTGATAATAGCTAAATGCTGGGAACAACCCAAGGGCCCACCAACCAAGGAATGAATAAAACAGATGCACTTTTATACAATGGAGTACTACTCAGCCACGAAGGATAGACTAGAGACCTTTAGAGCTGCATGGATGGGCTTGGAGGCCACACTCTCAAGGAAAATAAATTGCACACCTAAGTGAAATAAATATGTGTAAATAGCGCATTGTCATGCAGGCCCTTATGCTGCTGAGCTTTATCTTGGTCTTAACCATCCAGCAGAAAAGTATAAAAATGAGGTATAAAAAGTAAAGCCATATTAATATGCTGAGTTATAAAAGGCTCAAGTCACCAACTTCTGACATTGCCAATCCTGTGGCTAACCCACTACTATTATGGACTACTGGACTATACTGGATTATTTTGCTGAATTCACGCACCTACAATATTTAAATGGCCATGGGATACCCGTCTCTGACAAAACTAAACAAAAAAAGGAATCAGAATGAAGGACCATTTAGTACTGTATGTACCAAATAGGATAAATGTACAGCTACTTTCTCTTAATTCAATGAGAAGAAAGATTTGTACTAATAGTGGTTGGACAGGATATCATGTCTGCATCTTGTACTATGAATAACCACTACGAAGGCAACAATATGCAGTGTATTAATTATTGAAACTGTCCTACTAATAGGTTTTGAAACTGTCTCATTGCTATTTGTTTCTCAATAAAATTAATAAAAAATAAAGAAGAAAAAAAGTCACATTGTGTCTCTGATGTAAGAACCTGAAAGTATAAACAAGAACTAAAATACATAACAGACACCGTGAATTTGGAAGTAATTATGCAAAAGGAAAGGGGGTGGCAGTGGTTGGAAGGGAAAAGAAAAGATGAGAAGAAAGAGAATAAAATGGAAATAGAGCTTTGTAAATAAGGGGAGGAGGGGCTGCGGGGAGGGGAGGGGGATGGAAAAAGAGGAGCTAAGACATATCGGGACAGGCATAAACGCCCCACGATGAGTGTGATCATTCTGCATGTCGAAGTTGTTCCAAAAAACTTAATAATACAATTAGAAAATGAAAATTTAAAAATAAAACAGGACCATTTACATCATATTTAATGACTGACGTGTAGAAAAACAATCAGTTGTCTCTTCTAGTTTTTCAAGGGTTGGCTTTCAGTGCTGAGAGTGACACCTAGGCACCTTCTTAGAACCTAGCACCTAATCTTATAGACAATGGAGTCAAACTCCCTTTGTGTTCCTGAGGAATTTGAGCACCAGACTCAGAGTGTGGCTGTCAGTATCAGTGACGGCCCACCCTTGAAGCTTTCCACGGTAATGAGCAATCCATAGATGCCGTAGGTTTGGCACGCTAGGCTCCGCCAGGCGATGCTTGGGGCACACGGCCCTGCACTGGCAAGCAGGTCTCTGGACTCCAAAGCTGTCTTAGCTACTTTTCTCAGTGCTGAGACAAAATACCCAACACGCAAAGCTAAAGGAGGAAAAGTTTATGTAGCTCACGGTTTGTGGAGGTCTCAGTCCATAGTGGGCTGGCTCCAGGGCAGGGTAGCTCCGGATGGAGGGCAGCACAGAGGAGAAACAGCAGCTTAAGGCATGGAGGGTGGCAAGCAGCAAGTGACCGCAGCAGCCCTCTTCTGCCCCTCACATTACACCCCGGACACGTGCCCTTGGGAGGGCAGCGCTCACACCCAGGGGGTGCTTTCCCCTTGTCCCTGGTCAGAAATAGGCCAGACTAATCAGTGGGCCAATTTAGTAATCATGCAGCCTGTCCCCGCATCACACACTTTAGATGCAGCCACCTCTGCAAAAGCCTCCCCCACCCGTGACTGACTGCAGGAGGCTTTGTGGGGACAGCTGGACACAGCCACCACATATGTCCTTTGTCCGCAGCTGTCCTTCTAAGAAGGTAGTGCTAGAGAACAGTGTACGGAGCTTTCCCCGCCACAGAGAGAACTGGTCAGACCTTGGAGAGATTATGATCTCATCTAAGGACAGTTTCCTGTAAGGTAACAATGTGATGCAGGCTCTCCACGGAACCCAGGTCCTCTGTTTTCCGTTTCCAAAATCACGTTCACTGAGACACTCGCAATCCTAAACCCAGGTGCAGCTTTTGTGTCTTGCACCATGATTTAGTATGGAAAGCGATTAGAAAAATCCCGCAGTATGCAGGTTTTACTGCAGCTGTGAACTTGGTATGGTAAGCAACTGCTAAAAACAAATGCAGCTGATTGGTGAGAAACGCCAGCGCACCGCTTTCTGGCAAGGGTTGGGAGAACAAATACCTGCCTGTGTAGCGACGTCTGCCAACGGGAGGCGCTTATTAAATTATTAAGATGGTATCGTCGGTGATGAAATAACCACAAGGGGGTAGGTGTCTACGCAGAACAGAACACGCTCACCACAGCTGGCGAACGCTAGGCAGGGGACACATTGGAGCATATAAGGATCAGCACTGACGCGGTCATCTGCTCGGAATGGAATCTATTTAGGGTGGCAGAGACCACAAGCAGCCCTTGGAATTTTCCT
>NW_004524630.1:3025120-3029067 GCF_000260255.1 Octodon degus
TAAAGATTCTGATCTCCTAGTAGCGCCAACAGTCTAGTCTGGCAAGCAAGTCTGAACCACACTGATCTGGAGCCAAACTACAGTTTGGACACATATGTCAAGACTTTTGTACACTGCGGATTACACAGGATAGCTGGGACAATTGTACTGTGGATTTCTACTGGTCTACTGAGAGGAACAGTTCATGCTTACATTTTTTCTTCTTTTTAATCTTTTTGAGCAATTTTGCATGCTTCTATCCAGCCATCTGGACAACTCACTTGAAGGTAACAAGGTACAATGTAACAACCATCGTTGAACTCCTGTCATCTTGTTTAGTGACATTACATATCAGTTCTGTTTTTAAAATTATTTTTCATTAAAAATAAAAAAATTCAGTTTAATAAAAAGATTTTTGGCATCTAATAGAACTTTCTTTTGTCAAAAGGTTTTATGACAGGGGAACAGGGAATGAAAGGAAACCACCACTTGAAATCAATCGAAGCAGGTCTCTGAGCACATAACTGACAATCACTGAGCAAGCGGAAATTTCTGAGAGCTAATCCGCTATCCCGGGTTGGACAGCACTGGGCAGTGCGCTATCTGTCTCAGCGCTGCTAGCAGTAGACTGCATTGTTACAGTTTACTACCTTGGTGAACCTGGAATGCTGTATCCTGTCCATCTGTTCAAATTGTGCTCCTCTTCTAAAGATCCTTCTTAGCCTCAGGCCCTGCACAAAACCGTCCTTCTTCCAGCAGCCTCTCTCCGACCCCGCTTCCGCCACGGTGAACGTCTTCCCTTCCAGCCTCTCTGCCGCAGTTGCTGATGCCGTCATCACGCTGCGGGGTGCAGCAACCTCACCCCGGCTGCGGAGCAGAGCACGCCTTGTGCCTTTCGTGAGCCGCTGAGCAGCTGGAGGCCCCTCCTTCGTCTTCGTATTCCCTGCAGCGACTGTCTAGGCGTGGGGACTTGGGGAGAGGAAACCTTAAATAAATGCCTCGCTCCTAAATTCTCCGAAGCTGTAATTTCTACAACTGAGTAGGGAGCTGAGTGAATGTTTATCATAATGAAAGTGAAGTAGCTGTCTACCATAATTCAAGGCACTCAGGACAGTGTTGTTAGGTACTTAGAGAAGTCACACTGACAAGAGCACGCAGCTAGCCATGCTGACGCTCTTTAGTCATGCCTAGCCCCCGGTAAGTGTTGTTTCTAGAAACTGTTAAAATGCCTTTGACAGCTCTCAGTGTACTTCACATATAACTGAAATGTTCCAAAGATGGGAGCAGGAGCCTCTGCAACGTCTTCACCATCCTGAGGTACTCGAGCTCCGAAGTCTGGTTTAGGAGCATCTACTGTGTCTCCCATATGATTTCTCATTTTATTATTATTATTATTATTATTATTGTTATTGTTTACATGTATTTGTTTGCTGCAGGACTTCACTATGCAGCTCGGACTCGTGGTGATCCTCCTGCTTTCAGCCTCCCCTGTACTGGGATTACAGACGTGCACTACCATGTCAGGAATCTGGCCTGCTCAGCCTACCCTGGGGCGGGGCTGGCGCAGCGCGTGGTACCAGGGAGGGAACCTCAGTCCCTGTACTTCCCTATGCTTGCCTAAGCAGGCACTCTCTTCTGCTGAGCTGTCTCACCAGCCTGGTTTCTCATTTAAAGGAAGACAGTCTTTGTGGTTCAGGATGAAAGTGTGGTTTATTTACATAGAACTTTCATCGCATAAACACAGTAGGACAAGTTGCTCTTCGGTGATGGGAGACCGGGAGGCTGCTTGATTTCCTGTGCCCCTGGGGTGGGCAAGCAATGGCTTCACTCGGCTCTGACTATGACTAGATCGGGGAAGGTAATACCTTGGAAGTCAGGTGTGCAGAATACACCCCTCCCGAGGAGGCTTGTATTTTAATTCTCCCTCCATCCCTGAAGACGTTACTTTGTTGCAAGTCCCTTGTCAGGGGTCTCCTCAGATGTGGCTAAGGATTCTGAAATCTCAGGTGGCTGTGGTAGCGGTTCTGAGAGACAGGCGGCAGCCCGAGCAGATGGAGGGATGCGAGGATGAAGTCTGGAGGACGCGGCGGTGCAGAGAGAGCCGTGAGCGGTGGCGTGCCGAAGCCCCGGAAACCGCGGGACCAGGAGCAGGTACTCCCGCGGACTTCCAGGAGGAAGCGACCCTGCCCGCAGTTTGATTTTAGCCTCTTACTATTCATTTCAGATTTCCCGCTTCCAAAACTGCAAGAGAAGAAATGTGTGTTGTTTGACGCTGCCACGTGTGTGATAATTTGGTCCAGCAGCCACCAGAAAATAACACAAAAATGACGTATGATGTAATAGCTGCCTTGTACACTTGCGGGTCCGCTAGGGAGGTGCGCAGCTTCTCACGGGGGGCCTGCAATCCCCTGTTCGTTCTTCTTGGATTATGCTCAGGGGCAAAGCTTAGGACGACAGAGGTGTATGAATGAGTGAATTTAGCTTTTTGGGTAAACCCCGGAATAACGTGGATATAGAACACACGAAGTAAGAGCTTCTTCAAAAGGTGCTTTTTGTACCTCTCTGCAATTGCTCCAAACAAGCGTCTTCTGTCTTTGGTGTGGATGCTCCCGCTGCGCCTGCTGTTGAGAAGCCCGTGCTGATTTCTCCTGAAGCCGTCGCAAACTTCGGGTGGAATTATTAACATCACGGCAGGACTCAACGGGGTCAGTCTGACATTTTTACCAAGAGAGTGTTTCTTACCTAGGCTATTTTGGTTCCAAAGTGCACAGATTGAATTAAATTGGTTGATGGAGTTAGACATTTACTGTAAGTGGAGGCTGACTGTGTGATAAATATAATTTTATTTCATAATACGGGGAAGAAAGGAAACAGGTATTTTTAAATTTTTTTAAAGTAACGTGCATTCGGTTGGCACTCACTCACCAGAAGCGGAGGGCTACTTACAGTTAACGCCGCTGCGGCTTGAGCTCCGCCTTCGTGCGCGTGAGGCTGCAGCGTGCTGCTGCTGTCCTCCAGGGAGCACAGGAGCCCCTGCTCGCGCACACTTGGGTGCTGGCCCTTGAAGAGGCACACGGCGAGGCGCAGAGGCCATGGGCAGGCGGCCACTCCACTGCCCAGGCTGGGAACACCGGGCGGCCGCGTCCTGGGGCCCGGACAGTAACGCCCGCACACGCTGGCCTCACTCCTACCGTCAGGCAAGATATTTTCACTATTTTCCCATTAGATTGGAAATGCCGTGAGAACCGAATCAGTTCCGGTCTTACTCCATGACCCACTGCTACCGAAGAGGCACAGCGCTTAGAGCTCCGGGGAAGACGAGCCCTCCGCGTTTCAGGGGCCTGGGTGGACGGTTACGGCGCACGGAGGTGGCTGACGTGGTTGCCCACAGCTGCGTTCTCAGCCCTGTGCTGGCCCCGCGCTGGACGCGTGCCGTGCGGAGCTGAGGGGAGAAGGCTGGGCCGCAGTCTTCCTCATCAAGTGAGACGCTCCGGTCTGGTTGCAGGAGCTCAGGCCAAATTCTACAGCGCCTTTCCAGGTCCAGAGCCTTTCCTCATCAGAAGGGTGAAGGTCATTTTCTCCCCAGGGAGCCTCTTTTCCATAAAGAGAGACTCCTCCCTTTGTCGAGGATTGTGGCCTCACTCCGCAAATCAGGGGCACGTGAGCTAGAGGATGTAACTGATACTTCAGAGTCTTGGCCAGTGATAGGTTCTTGGGAAGAAGCGAGGTTGGATAAGCTGAACACAGGCTTTAGAATAGGACAAGCTCGTTTTCCTTTATATACATCCTCATGATAAATTTTCACTTAATAATTTAAAGGAAGCACTTTATCCTTCTCTTTGGTAAGGTAAAGTGCCAGCATCATCACCCTGTGCTTTGAGACTGGGATCATGGGACTCAAGCATTAGGACCCTGCCAGGATCAACTTGGTAGTGGAAAAGCCACCATGTGACCAAAGGGTGGTCATC
>NW_004524630.1:3029554-3030796 GCF_000260255.1 Octodon degus
CAGAACGGCACGGCATTTTCTGAGAATAACACGCAACTTAAAACTCATGAACTAACTGTTGTTTCTGAAAATTTCCATTTAATAGTTGCGGACTGTGTCTTTTGAGTGAAGGAAGCCGCCACATGAGAGAGGCTGCCTGACACCTTCCTTCGGAGCTGTAGAGCAGCGCATCTCCCCCCATCCCGGGGCCTGTCCTCCCCTCCCCTACTTGTCACACTGTGGACAGTATTCAGGATTCTTGGGACAACAGAACAGGACCTGCAGTAAATTCTGGAACAGAGGTCATGTGAAAAGTAAGTGCAGAGATGGAGTATGGAGCACCTTGGGGATGCTGGGTTAAAGCAGTTTTAATCTTAGGAAACAGCCTAACAAATGGAAGGGCTTATTTTAACCTGAAGTACCTGGGCCAAGAACAGAGTTCTTCGTTAAGTGTGCAAACATTAAACACAAAATGAGAACAATATGTGTGGTGGGTTAACTACTGATCAGCTTAGAACACCCAGGTGAATAAAATCAGCATGATTCTGGGTGTGGAAGGCCCCTGAGGATGGTTGCCAACAGCACAGAAGCAGCGCTGGGGTAGAAGACGGTGTGCTGTTGGTTCTCCTGGAGAAGCTTGTCGTGCTGGTTTTCCTGATGTGAGCTCAGCTGTCCTCACCATAGAGGGCTTGGGTCCTCGCTGTCACTGAGGATGGCTGTGTTCTTTTCTGGGGAGTTTGGGTCCTTACCTTGTGCGTCACTTCCTTGCTCCAGTACAGATCTGCTGGCTTCCACCAGTGACCTTCAGCCTTCCCAGCACAGATCCTTGCTACAGACTTGCCTGAGCCATTGTTGTGGGCTGTGGGCTGTAGGGATCTGTGGTCTCTGAGTAGGCCCTGGGAGAAGGTGGTGAGAGGAGTCAGAAAATAAAGGCAAGAGATAGGAGCTGAGGTCAGGTGGTGGGCCAGGCCTGAGGGGCACAGGACCCCCAGACAGCAGTAGGGGCGCTATAAGTTATAAGACACAATATTGCCTAGTGATTAATAGCTCACAATGTCCGGGCAGGATGTTTTTCTCAACACTGGAGTAGCTTGACTGTTTTAAGCCATGAGGCCTCATGCTGCCCTCCCACACGGGATCCATCTCCAGCTTCAGCTGCTCCCAACACTAGGCCTCCAGCTGGATGAGGGCATCGCCGTGGGCGCTAGGCCTCCAGCTGGACGCGTGAGGGCATCGCCGTGGGCGCTAGGCCTCCAGCTGGAC
>NW_004524630.1:3030896-3076239 GCF_000260255.1 Octodon degus
TGAGGGCATCGCCGTGGGCGCTAGGCCTCCAGCTGGACGCGTGAGGGCATCGCCGTGGGCGCTAGGCCTCCAGCTGGACTCCTGCAGGACACTGCTGTGAGGCCCAGGCTTGCAGCTGGACTCTGAGTCTCTAGTACCCGGAAGACCTCTCACACTCTTCCGTATTGACTGTTTGGGTGAATATTATAAAATAACCCTACAAACTATGGATCTGGGATTAAATCTGTTCCCCTGCAGACCCTGACTCCGACAACCGTGTGTCCTAAGAGCCCAAGTGCATGCTCCTGAGGTGATTCAGATGCCCACTCGCACAAGTATTCAGAACATCTTAGAAGTGGTTGGATAAACACAGGCAAGGTGTATAAGAAAGAATCACTGGAAGGGTGAGGCTGCTCTTCTGGCTTGGAAAATAACATCGTAGTTACTTTTGGACTTTTCCCTTCTGTAGAATATAGTAGGAGAGTTCTATGCTCACACTTATCCTGCTGCTCCTAGTGGGAAGTACTGGCTTTGCTGAGCTTAGCACAGGACGCCCAGAGTCAAGTGGCAAAGGACATGTGCACTGTCGGCTAACGCCTACCAAACCATGCTGGAGGAATGACCCTACACGCGCCCGTGGAGCAGCTGCAGAGCCCGCCCCTGCGCCTGGCACTACCTCCTGGCCTCCTATTGTTGCAGTGACCGTTACCTTTCATTCAGTATAAGTGGATTCATCCTCCCACTTAGACCTTTGGATTTACATGACTTACTTCTGATATTACAATTTTTCTTCACTAATTTTTTAGAGGGTCTATAAGTAAATAACTAATAATATAGAAATATGTTGCAAAATCACTGAAACTCAAAAGGAGAGAAACTATATATTCTAAAGTAGTTTAGGCAAGTTTTGAAAGGAAATATTTAATCATATGCCTGAAGTTGACATTTTTTCTTAAATTTTTTATTATTTAAAGAAAATACAAAATAATAAAATAAACAATAGAAATGATACAGGACTTCACAAAACAATAGGAATTTGATAACGGTTGCTGACGTCTTATTTTAATCAATTTCCTCTTAGATAAAACTGCCCCCCTCTGTATAATTCTTATGTTTCTAATATAATTAGCTAATCTTAATGACTTTTATATAAACAACTGTTTCTTTTCTTTCTTTAAAATAACTTGGCTTATGCCAGTACCTCTTTGCCATCCCATTCCAGTACTTCGGATGTTGTTATGGACTAATGTGTGTGTCTTCTCAAAATTCAAATGTCAAAACTCTACTTCCTAGTGTAATGGTATTAGAAAGTGGGACCCTGGGGAGGTAGCTAGGCTTAGACAGGTTGAAAGGGTGGAGGCCTCGTGATGGGATTAGTACTCTTCTAAGGAGCACAGAGGCAGGCTCCCCTGGTGACAGGCCACCGCTCATAGCTGGTTGTCTGCAAGGAGGAAAAGGGTCCTTGTGAGGGACCACACTGGCTCCCACCTTGACCCTAGGCTTCCCAGCTTCCCCAACTGTGAGAAATCATGTCTTGGCCCACGGTACTTTATTATGACAACCCAAGCTGACTAAGACCCAAATTTTCTCCTTCTCCAGTAAAGTTAGGCTTGTTCAGCAATTTTTAACCATTTCTGATAAGTGGAGTGCAGCTGAAAGTCAGAGGAAAATGTTACTTGGCACAACTGTCTAGTCAGTGGAAGAAACGCAGAAGGACCCAACACACCAGGGCTCAGGTAGGAAGGGTTATGAGGTGGAGGGTGTGGCTGCCCTGTGATAAAAGCTGAGCAACGACTCAGAAATAGCATATCAAAAACCACGAGGATTAATGTCTCAAAATTAATGAGTCATCTACTTGTTTTGGTGATATAACTGTGGTTGCTTCAGTATCTTTCTATGATTGATGATATCATTAATTAATGTCACAATTATGCGAGTGCATTTAAAATTGTTATATTTGATACACTAATAAGCTTCCAAATGAGAACATCTGTTGTTTTTCATTATTCACAAATTTTGTTAATCTTAAAAATAGAGCTAGCCGATGTATTGGAGATGGTTTATAATTTTTATGAACTTGTGGCATTATTGTCTTCTTTTTTAATACTTCTCCATTGCTCCAGAGAATTAAATTATTAGAAAAATCCTTCTTCTCCAACTCCACTCCTCTTCGTTTGTCATTAGTACTGTGTGACCAGCCAGGCTGAGAGTCAGCAATATTCAGCTCCCATAAAAATTAGGGGGGTATTGATTTCAACAGTCTGGAAACCCATCTTAAGAATGGAGATAAGTAATCAAATGGCAATTATTAAATCATCAATAATGCTATTCTCTTGGAGACAGAACAGGTGAAAATCCCCTTGCTTGTTCCAGAATTTGCCACTTAATATTCTGTTTGTCCTGATAAATGAGCTCAGCCTACTATTTCCCTTTCTGAGTTCAATGGCTGTCCCTGAAGGGCTCAGTGTGGGGAGGTAGGCTTCCGAATTGCAAATGCCTGTAGATGAAATTTCAGCAGAATCTATCATTTGTGCAAGAGCGATGTATATTACAAGCAAGGTACACCCTCAGGACAGGGTGGCGAAACGAAAGCAGAAAATCGCTCTCCTTTAGAGATAATTTATTGCTCAGGATACTAGGAAGAAAGACTTCTAACTTCCATGAAAAAAATTCTCAAAGAGGTAAATCCAAACATAATTTTATAAGCTTGTTCTAATTAATGGTGACATTTATTAATGTCAAAATAGGAAGGTGGCATTCTAAGTGGAGACTGAAAAGGAAATAAAAGTGTGTAAGAATTTCTCAGTATTTCTGGAGCACAGTACAATTTTATGCAACTTATTTTCTTTCTTTTTTATTTGTGGGACCAGGGTTATTTTCTTTACAGCAAAGAAAAAAATTTATCACAGAACTGCCAATCTTACAAGTTCCATTGCCTTTGAAAATGTCTTTGGCCAAAAATACGAGTTTTATCTTTGACAAAAAATATGAATCTCTGTATATTAATCAGAATGCTCTTCTTTCAATAATTTTATTGAGAAACAAATAGCAATGAGACAGTTTCAATAATTAATACACTGCATATTGTTGTCTTGGTGGTTATTCATTGTACAAGATGCAGACATGATATCCTGTTTACAAACACTATTAGAACAAATCTATTCATTGAATTAAGAGAATGTAGCTGTATATCTATCCTATTTTGAATGTACAGATACGAAATGGTCATTCATTTGTATCCCCCTTTTCTGTTTAGTTTTGTCAGAGAAGGGCATTCCATTGTCATTTAAATATCTTAGGTGTGTGAATTCAGCAAAATATTCCAATATAGTCCAGTAGTCCATAATAGTAGTGGGTTTTCCGTAAGACTGGCAATGTCTGAAGTTGTTGACTTGAGCCTTTTACAGCTCAGCATATTAATATGGCTTTACTTTTTATACTTCGTTTTCATATGTTTCTGCTGGATGGTTAAGACCAAGATAAAGCAAGACCTATGTAACCAGAAATGTAACTTTTGTATCTGATAAGGTCAGTCACATCCCCTCAGGATTTATCCTGAAACCCTGTACCACAGTTTGTAGATCCTTTGTGAGAGTCAGCCATGCGGATGAGACACGGCCATTGCTTGACCAATTTGCTGTCTGTGAAAGCCTGAGAGAATGTTTTCTCTCCATGTGACTCTCCTTAGGCACACTCTACATCAGAATCCTCCTTGATGGAGTAGGTACATTAACTTGGTCTAGCCTATGTAGAAAGAGCCTAGAAGAATTCGCCCCAGAGGCCCCAGCTGTTCCACAGAGGTGGCTGCCTGTGGCCCCAGCGCTGAGGATAGCGCTAGTAATGTTTTATGTGACAGGCACGTTGACCTTCCTATTAATTTTATTTTGAATTTGTTTTGTAAGTGAAGTGTGATGAGCTGCGTACTGTGGGCCAAAGGCATGAAGATTGGATTCCTAGCCCCGTGGCCTGCCGGCCTGTTTTCTTGAGCCACGTTCCCGGCTGTGGTGCCTGGATCCAGTTGCCATGTTTAACAAAAACAAAAACACAACAAAAATGAATGGGTCATGTCTCAGTTACTTTTCTTGTTTCTGAGACAAAATACATGGCACCCAAAGCTAAAGGGGGAAAAGTTTACTCCAGCTCACAGCATAAAGAGATTTCAGTACATATAGTTGGCTGGGATTACAGGTGCGTACCACCAAGCTCCGGGATTACGGGTGCGCGCCTCCAGGCTCCGGGAGTATGGGTGCGCACCACCAGGCTCCGGGATTACGGGTGCGAGCCTCCAGGCTCCGGGATTACGGGTGCGCACCACCAAGCTCCGGGAGTACGGGTGCGCACCACCAAGCTCCGGGAGTACGGGTGCACGCCTCCAGGCTCCGGGAGTATGGGTGCGCACCACCAGGCTCCGGGATTACGGGTGCGTGCCTCCAGGCTCCGGGATTAAGGGTGCGCACCACCAAGCTCCGGGAGTACGGGTGCGCACCACCAAGCTCCGGGAGTACAGGCGCACCACCACCCCCAGTCTCAATTGCTGACTCAGCATGCCCTAGGGGGTGGGACCACCATGGCACACCCTTTTTACTTTTCAAAAACTATCAGCCCTTGGATGAATAGTAGAATAAGAGCTCAGACTGATCATTATTAATTTATGTTTTAAAGCCAGGGTCTGGACTAAGGAAAGGGATTTGAGGATCTGAACAGTCTAATTGCACTGTTGTCAGGTAACTTGCAGCTACAGAGGATTATTCTGTTAGTTCTTTTATTTCATCTTTTGTTTTTGAGACAGGGTTTCACTGTGTGTTCCAGGCTGGCTTTGAGCCGTGTAGCAGAATCTGCCCTTGAATCCATGGCGATCTTTCTGCCTCAGCCTCCCAAGTGCTGGAGTATGGGCAGGCATGCACCACCATGCCTGGCCTGGCTAGTTTTGCCGCAGCTAGGTTAACAGCACCTCAGTAGTATAGGCAGCCAAGCACGTGAGGCCATCTGTAGCGCCGGCGCCCTGGGAGCCTGAGTGGGAGGCCCGGAAGTTCGCGCCGGCTTGCGAGTCTCAGTGTCTTCGCAGGACTCTGCCTCGAAGGAAAAACTGGAAGCGCCTGCAATGTAGCTCGGTGTGATGTTCTGGGTTCAGCCCCCAATACCTCAGTGATATCCTAGGAAAGTTTTTCAAAGCTGAGTCCCGCCGTGGAGGGGCCAGGGGCCGCTCTCCTTCGCTGTGTCCAGAAGGAGGTGATCCGCTTCTCCTTTGCCAAAAAGTATTTTGGTAGCACTTGAGATAATCTGAAGTAGGAAAAGTCTTGCTAGACTTCGCCTGGCAGGCGGTCGGTTGCCTTTGAGTGCTTTCATTTGTTTTGAGTCAGGCTCTCGCTCTGTAGCTCAGGCTGGGCCTGGGCTCACATGTGGCCCAGGGGGGGCCTGGAACTCACAGCGACGCTCCTGCCTCAGCCTCCCAAGCCCACGGTGTGGGCTTCTCCTAGCTTCTCAGTGATGTTTTAATATAATGAGAAAGTACTTTTATTTTATTTGAGAGAAGAGAAGAGAAAGAGAAATAAAATAAAACAGAGTTTCAAATCAGTCTAATAGGAGAGTAACAATGATTAGTGCATTGTGCACTGTTACCTTTAGTCGCTCACAGTACAAGATATAGGCATAAAATATTGTCCATACAGTAATTAGAACAAATCTTTATTTCCAATGAATTCAGAGATACTAGCTGTATCTTATACTATATCATTGTGTGTGCGTGCGTGCATGCATGCGTGTGTGTGTGTGTGTGTGTGTGCGCGTGTGTGGTCCACCTTTTCTCTTCTCGCCTTCCTCCTCTCTCCCACCAGTTTCTCCTTTCTTTTAAACAGTGTTGTTGTGGATACCAACTGTGGGCAGCTTGTTGCACCCGGCTGAACTGAACTAGCTGGTGCCGCGTGTGGGAGGCCCGCCTGAGGGCCATTGCCAGCTGCGTGAGAGGCGGAGCTGCGTTGAGAGGCGGAGCTGGAGACGCTAAACAGTTGGAAGCAGCTCAAGGGAGCTGTCGGTTTTCCTAGAGGACGTTGTCACGTGAGCATTCTGATGAACTTGGCTGTTCTCATCATGAGCGGAGCCCTGGCCCTTCCTGTCTCTGCCGGTGGCTGTGCGTGACTTCGGGCGAGCTCTGGTCCTCACTCGGAGCATCTTCCTGGATCCACAGGGGAGGACGGTACACTGCTTGGTCTCTTGGAGAAGCTTGCGCAGTGACTTTCCTGGTAGGAGCCTGGCTGCTCTCACTGGTGGAGGAGCTCAGGACCTCGCTGTCGCAGGACGGCTGTGGTGCTTTTTGAGGGAGCTCTGGTCCTCACTTTGAGTGTCGTTTCCTAGCTCCAGTGCAGATCCCTCAGCCCGCGAGCACAGATCGTTCATCCTGATGGCACAGACTTTCTGGCTTGTACCACTGGCCTCCAGACCTTCCTGGCGCAGATCTATGAAGCAGGCCTGCAGTAGACATTGGCGTGCGCTCCAGGCCCCGGGTGGACTGTGGTGGGCATCGCTATGGGCCGTAGGTCTCAGCTGGACTCACGCAGGACATGGCTATGGAACCCAGGCCCTCAGCCGGATTATTTGGCCTTCGGTGTGGACAGATTTCCTGCGCTCTTTTCGTGTATGACTCTTAAGTGACTGTTCTAAAATAATATAATGAAGTGTCTTGAATTGTTCTGTCTTCTCCTTGAAAAACCTCAAACCATAACAGATTTCTGCCCTATGCACAATTTGGATCTTATTTACCCACTCAGCTTCTCATACTAGCGAGACAGTAACATGTGAACATGGGTTTATCCCACTGTACCACAGAGATACCTGTGGGGACGTCCGTGTCATGGCAGCACGATTTGTAATTGTTAGATCTTAGAAACAGCCCAAGTGCCCACCAAATGAGTAAGGGATAATGGGTACAGCTTGAAACTAAGTAATTTTGAGTTTAATTAAAACTAAGACCTCTCTGTGATGGTGATCAACTCAGTTGATAAAAATGAAGAGTTGATGACAATATGATGCTGGGCTTGAAGCATCCCCGGACAGTAAGGCCTCACGAGTAACTCTGACCTTTCTGGATTCACAAGTATAGATGAAACTCAACTTGGGCTATTTCTGGTAAATTCGTCCATTGAAAAAAATCAGAAACTTAAGGCTTACTAATCAAAGGCCAGCACCACACATAATTGTATAACAGAGAACTTTGCAGTGAGAGAGAACAAAAAGGGCTGTGTGACTTTACCACAACACTTTTGTTTCACTTCTGAGTGTGTATAAGAAGAGCAGCTATCTCCCGTGCCCCTGTAGTGAGACTTCCAAAGCACTTCTGCCTCGGAGCTTCTCCATTTAAAAATCATTGTTTGTGCAAATCCGCTCTGAAATGTGTTGCTAAGTTTACCGTCTTAATGAGGTTCACTGCGGCACACGGTGCTACAAGGACTGAGTTATTTTTTGGAGGGATGGTCCTAATACAAATGGTTGTGAATTTCAAATTCTATTTGTCCATTGATGGTCTAGAGAAAAGCAGTTGGCTTGTGCTTCTTAACTTGTATCATGCAACATTTTAATAAGCACTTATAAGTCGTGGGAGTCATTGTGTTAATTCTTTTATATTTTCTATCTGGATGATCATCAGCTCTGGATAAAAATTATACATAGCTTTTGTTTCCTTTGTTGTCTTACTGTCTTAACTAGGACTTCCAGTACAATTTTAGAAAGCAGAAGTGAGCAGGAACATTCTCGCTTGGTTCCTGGAAAGTGGTGAGCGACTAAGCTGTCATTGCAAGGTTCATTACTTATTCTGATTTAAAAATCCTATGATACGTTCAACGTTGACAGTGATGAAAACATAATACTCAGTATCAGTGTGGCTGTCTGGATAAAGGTGTTCCTTTACCCTGCTGTTAAGATTGCAAACAGGTCCATTTTCTGAAGGCAGCTGATATAAAATAAATACTCAGATTTAAAATGGATATCATTTTAACACAGGAATTCAATTTATAAGAAACTCTTACACAGGAGAAAACATTCATTGTAAAATTATTTTTAACGTTGGAAAAGGAAACAGTATGTTTATCCATCAATGAGGATGGATCAAATAAAGTATGATATATTCACAATGTAGGATATATACACAAGTTGTAGAACACAACAGTGTGGCTCCATGCATTTAAAAAAGGATACTGGGGGTCTGGGGAGATGGCTTAGAATAAGTGCTTCCCTGGCAAGCGCAAGGGCCTGAGTTCAATCCCCGGTTCCGCCAGTTTAAAAAAAAAAAAAAAACGTATTTGAGGGTAATTTAAAAAGCTTAAGAACTGAAAGTTTCTTACAAATAATACTTGTTGGGTAAATAAAGGACACTCATAGATGCTCCTTTACATTCACATGAAATATTTTATAGCATCAAATAGAGCTGATGAGGAGGCAGCTAGAAAAGAGAAGGCTGTTTTCATTCATTTCATATTTTCTATGTGAAAATGGCAATCATACAAAGTGTTAATAATTGAGAAAAAATCTTGTACTTTAAACCTGTAACACATCTACAAAACATTTGGGCTCAATGCCTTGCAAATGGCCAACGAAGTATTAGGTATTCTTTCCATATTGAATTACCTCTGGCTATTTATAACTAGACTAAATATTTTTACTTATTTTGATATCTCATCTTCCTCTATTGGTACTTAGAGACAGTATTTGGTAAGTGGGTATTATTGGTATTATTGAACATCGTTGACATCTCAGAAAACATTTTGTGTGTTTTGTTGGCGATACTGGGGACTGAACCCAGGGCCTTACATATCCTGGGTCAGCACTTTACCGCTGAGCCTCATCTCTGGCGGTATCTCCTAATGTTGCTGATATTAATTTTGTTTTTCTAAAGTCTGGAAGAACACATTCATTTCCTCGTTGCTTTGTTTGAGACGGTAGCCCTGTGGAAGGAAAAAAGGCAAAAAAATAATGGTGGATGGGGACTGAATTGTGCTTACGTGCAGGAAGGAAGAAGCCAGAATTAAATGTCAGGATTTAATTCCTAGAATGTGTAGAACAAGCACTTCCTTTCTTGATTTTTTTTGTTTTCATTATGTATTTGGTACAGGGTCTCACCATGCGGCTCGGACCCCTCGTGATCCTCCTGTTTTCAGCCTCCCCATGAGCACGCCTTCTGAAGTGGAGAAACGTGGGGCGAGGGTGATATTTTCCCACTTTCTCAGCTCTGTCACAGCACGTGGCGTGCCGCGGCCGGCTGTGCTTGTAGGCGTCTTCACAAGGCTTTAGGGGAAGCGCTCAGACCCCAGCCCGCGCCCCTCTGGCTGGCACAAACCCTCTCGGAAGGTCAGCGTCACACGCCACGCCTGCAAGGGCAGTCCTGCGGCCTGCCTGGAGATGCCTTCAGCACCTGCTCTGAGGGTAGGAGCGGCTGCAGCGCGGCGCCAGAGGGGCTGCAGTAAGCCACAAAATGAGTGTGCTACTAGCCTGTCAATTCTGCTTGAGGACTTGGCAAAGAACATTTTTTTATGTTGCCATCATCTGACTGTGTCTCCCAAAATAAACGTGTTGGAAACCTGACCCCAGTGCAGTGCTGCGAGTGAGCACCTCGCAAGACACTGGGGAGTGATTAACTCATCTAACCCGGGGAGCCGACCCCTCTCTGCCTCCCTGCCTTGTGAGGACAAACCGTCCTGCCCCCCTGGGTCCTGGTGCTTTGATCTTTGGCTCCTCAGCCTCCAGAACTGTAGGAAATTCGTTTGTGTTCTATATGAATTACCCAATTTTAAGTATTTGGTTAAATGTCTCAGCGTATTTTTGGAGATGAAAACAAAGACAGAGACTTAGGTTTCCTGTCTGTTGTGTAAGAAGGTTGCAAATTGCTGCTCTGTTGTTAGAAAAAAAAAAAAAAAAGAGACAAAGAAAATCCAGAAAAAGCTCCTCTAGGATTATGGGAAGTGAGCTCCCAGGCACTGTCACTGCCCGAGGTGGAGCGAGCTGGGCAGGAGTGGGGCATCCCAGCTCACCAGGGCCAGGACCACCGTGGGAACCACACCAGGCCAAGATCAAAGTGCGGCCGCCGCCGGGGCAGGCAACCTGAGCATTGTCGGACTTGCTGGAGGCTCAGGCAGACAACCAAAAGACTGAAAACTCCAGGCGAACCTGTCGCGAGGGTTGCACGCACCTCTGAGCTCGGTCTCCAGGAGCTCGACCCGACTCTGTAGCGAATTTATTGCAGGAAAACCTCTCTGCACTTCTGATGTGGGTAAGAGAAAATGACCCCTTTTTCCTTGTGTCAGAATGTCCTGCTCTTCTTAATGAGGCCTGCCCTTGGCAAAGAGCCTTTTTTATGTTGCAGCCTGGTTGTCAACAGCTCAGGCTGTCATCAACCCGAGTCGAACCTGCTAGTTCTGTTTGCTATTTTGCTTTGCTTTGCATTGTTATGTTTATTTTTTCTTGAACATTAATTTCCTTTTTTATTTTTTAAGGATAATAAAAATAGTAAAAAGCACACTAGAAACACAGAATTTCACTAAACAACATAATAGGAATTTAGCAATGGTTGTTGTACTGCATATTGTTGTCTTCAAATTAGCTGTTCAGATGACCAGATACAAGCAAGAAAAATGGGCCAAAATAATGAAGCATTAACTACCCCTTTCACTAGATCAGCAGAAATCAGCAGTACTATTACCCAGGCGACCATGTGTATGTACATGTACATTTTTCCTTTCTTTCTTTCTTTCTTTCTTTCTTTCTTTCTTTCTTTCTTTCTTTCTTTCTTTCTTTCTTTCTTTCTTTCTTTCTTTCTTCTTTCCTCCTTTGCCCCATCCCAGTTGTTCCTTCCCTTTGTGCAGTTTCTTCCCCTTTCTCAGTACCTATTTTATCAAGGCCTGACTTGAAGGAATCTGGCCACCACCACCCTGCTCAGTGACTTCTCTAAACCTGCCCTGCCCAGCACAGCTGCCCCGGACTCACGGCACCATCCGCCCTGCTATTGGCAGTGGCTGCTACTTGCATCCTGGTGCTCCTGCGAGCCTTGTCCTGGTGCCCCTGCAAGTGTGGGGGGGGGTGCAAATACAGTGGTGCCTCAGTTTAAGAGCTTAATTTGCTTCATGACTTGGGGATGATGGCCACATCTGCGCTTGTGTGGTGAAGAGGGCCCTGGTCGTGTTTGTCACTCAGGTGAAGTCTGAATGGAAGCAAAATTTTGCCAAACACTTTTGTTTTTAAACTGAAGTGTTTGCCAGTTGAGGCATCCACAAATGGGAGAATTATTGTACTCAGCTTACAACAGTCTGAGCTTGGCCCCCCAAATGCATGTCCTTGCACGGAAAAGAGACTCCATCTCAGTGGTTCCAAGTACATGAAGCATCTCAACATGAAAGCAAATGCCCGAAGCCTACGGTCTGATCCAAATATCTTCTAAATAAAAAATAAAACTCAAGATACAACTCCTTCTGAGGCAAATTACTCTCTAGTCACAAATCTGTGAAATCAAGGAAGTTATGTGCTTCCAAACCGTAGTGGGTAACATGGGAGAAATAGAACTCCAGACCTGCTGGGTGTCAGGTGTGCCGGGTGTCAGGCTTGACGTCTCCAGCACCCAGCCTGTTCATGAGCAGCCACACCGTTCTCAGAAAAAGATGCAGCGCAGCACAGAGGCTGCTGCCCCTGGCAAGTGCAGGACAGGACGTGCAAAGAGATAAGGCAGCGCTCGAAGGCTGCTGAGCACCAGGTCGCCTGACAACCCGCACACACTTGTGCTAGATGCTCAGGCCTTTGATTGCTGATGGACTGAATGCACCGAGACCTTTGACCAGCGGCGTCTGCACAGACCTTCTTGTATAATGTCTTTGCCAGGCACTCTCTCATGGATGGGCTTCTCACTCTCTGTCTGCATGAACCCAGGTGCACTCAATCTCATGTTTTATGGCCTTCACAGAAGGCTGTCAAGCGGTCGGTCTCTGCGCTGCATTGTTTGTTACATCTGGTGCTGAAACCCAGGACAGAGGGGCAAAGTTCTTTCTGGGACTTTTCCCAGGGGGACCACAGGCCTTCTGCTGCAGCTTCCCCTTGGTCGAGACCTCTTGGCAACACTGGTTCCTGGCCTTCAGCTTCTGCAGCTTCTGCCTTGCGGTCTCACTGGGTGTTTCTGGTCGGGCCAGACTCCTCAGCTCTTCCTCCTTCTTCCCCCTTGCCTGCCTTTCAGTGTTTTATAAACTCTGGCACTGGTCCCAGACAGTACTCCTGGGAAGACTGCTTCCCTTGGCATCTGAGCAACAGTGGCGACATCTGCCCTGGTCACTTGCTTATGTTCTACAGCTTTGGTTGTGATTGGCGTGGTCCATCGGGAGACCCTGCCTCTCTCCCACGCCCTTGTGCACTGCAGCGGGGGCCTTCCAGCTCCATTGCTCCTTTCCCCTGCCAGCCCGCCTCCTGCAGAACCTCAAGCCTCTAGGCCTCTCCCTTGACCTGAAGCCCAAGCAGCTGATACTTTTCTGTAACATGGTATGGACACAGTGCCATCTGGGAAGCAGGTCTCCATGGCCTCTCCATGGCCTCTCCATGGCAGGCTTCACATCTCCACTTTGTGAGAACTGGATAGTTTCTGCCATAAGCTACGGAAGTCTGAAATAGCTCATTCAGACTTGAATGAGTATCTTGGGCTTCCCTGATACTCTGCGCTTTTCCTATGCTGTGTTCCTCGTGGAACCCTCTCCAGTTCTCCTCTTTCCCTTTCGTCCACACCCCCCTGCTTCCCTCCTTGCCACTCCTCCCTGACTGAGGGCCCTGCTGATCTTGCGTTTCCTAATATTCTCCTGCTCTCCCCACTGAATGGCACCCCAGGACCCCGACTTCTCCAGCAGAACTCCCAGCCACAGCCGCCACAGCTGCTGCAGATGCGTCGATTCCTCCAGAAGAGCTTCCAGCCAACCCAGCACCTGCCCTGTTATTGTCTATCTATCTATCTATCTATCTATCTATCTATCTATCTATCATCCATCATATGTCTGTCTGTCTATCCATCATCTATCTTGCTCTTCCCTCTAAATCAAAATCTCCTTATGTTCGGTCTCACAGGCTCTGTCATATACTCAACTAGGACTGCAGTTTGCTGTCCCTTCTTCACGCCCTGCTCCTCAGCTTCCACTTAGGAAGGTGGCAGGATCTGGAGAAACATTCCCTTTTCTCTATCCAGTCTGTCTCAGGTTAGTCAGCTTCTGGGTTCCTTTTTCACTGATCCTACCAAATATATTTAGTAATTTCAGTGATCTACCCAGTCTTAGGGTTTTATCTGGGATGACCTCAATATCCTTCTTTCCTCTACCATCTCACCTGAGGAATGGGGACATGTTTGCATTTGGGCCCAGGCTGCTGCAGATGACCAAAGCTAGCTTGAACACAATCTTCAGCAGGGGGCTGCAGCCATTCCTGAGAAAACTCAAACTGGGACTAGCTGGCTAGAGGAGTGTGGATGATCCCAGGATGGAAGGAGCTGTACCTGTATGGTCCCTTGTTTATTTGAAGGGCTCTGCAAAACACACACAGGGTGGTCCATTATGACAGACCACCAATGTGCCACCAGGGCTTCCCACCCTGGGGTTCATCTGCAGGCCATGCTTTAAATGCCTCCAGCCCGGTCTTTGGGCTAAGGAATGGTGGAAGCCTTGGATTCCTGAAAGCTGTGTCCCACCTGCAGGTTCTCACTGGAAGCCAAACTGCCCCATGCTACATCTGCCACCCTGCCAGCTCTTAGGTCCCTTCCCAGCCAGCTCTTAATGTCCCCGCCCTTCCAGCTCTTAGGTCCCCTCCCTGCCAGCTCTTAGGTCCCCTCCCCGCCAGCTCTTAGATCCCCTCCCTGCCAGCTCTTAGGTCCCCTCCCTGCCAGCTCTTAGGTCCCCTCCCCGCCAGCTCTTAGATCCCCTCCCCGCCAGCTCTTAGGTCCCTTCCCAGCCAGCTTTTAATGTCCTTGTCCCGCCAGCTCTTAGGTCCCCTCCCCGCCAGTTCTCTCCCAGACCTGCTCAGATTGGCAGCAGGTGACTGATGCTGACCAGGAGCTGCGGAGGCCCTGCGTCTTCTTGGAGCCCAAGCCTTTGTAGCTCCTGCACTGGAGGTAAGTCTGCAGTACTTGTGGTTGACACAGGGCAGCTCCTTCCCTCAGGCCCTTTCCCCAAGGATCAGTCTCCTCGGCCTCAGCCACTGCTGTGGATATGAGTGGAAAGCAGAGTCTCCAGCCTGGTGAAGCTCCTCCAACTTGGTGTCCGTTAGGGCACAATATTTCTCCTGCTGTTTGCTGATCTTACCTGCTCTGTCCCCTCCTTGGACGAGATGTCCCAACCTAACCACACTGTTGGTCACTCTGACCCTCCAGTCCTTTGTCCCGCTTTTCTTGCCACTCTCTTCTCTCCTCCTCTAGGCTCAGTGGCACAGTGACTGCCTGGCAAATGCAAGGTCCTGAGTTGGATTTCCAGCACCAAAATAAATAAATAAATAGATAAATAACCAAAACCCCCACTGCCTCCCCAGATCTAAAGTTTGAGATACCTCTTCCCTTTCCTGGCTTAAACAATCACCTCCCCCATTCCATTAATGCCAGATACCCTCATCCCTCCCAGTCTTAATAGCCCCCCCATCAAGCTCTGTGGGGCCTAAAACCGATGATCTCTCATCACAATCCCTTGGTTGTGATCGCCTCTCCTCGCAGTATGCCCTTCTTCCTGTTTGGAAGACAGACGACTTGTGTAGTGTGGTGCAGAACCTCTGCCCTGTCAAGCGGAGAGTCCTCGCCATCTACCCCGTGGAGCCCCACCCCGGCACCCCCCATGACTCAGCCCCAGCTCTGAAGGATGCTTTCTTCACCTTTCCCTTACATCTCTCCTCACGGGCTTTCTGCCTTTTCCTGAGTCCCAGCAGCCCACCTGGGCTGGCTTGCCACTGAGCTTCACACACAGCCCTCACTGTGTTGGCCAGGCCTTCACCTGTGATTCGCTGGCCTTCTTCCTGTCCATTTTCCTCCTCGTACAGTGCGTGCGCGATCTTCTCCGCAGCCCTTCCTATGCGTCCTGCGGACTGGCTGCTCCCCTACTCTCACGGCGCTTAGACACGAGGGACTGCTGCCTCCATCCAAGGCTCAGGTCTCCTCTCCTCGGGTCACCTAGCTGAACACGCTGAAGCCCTCCCGGCCAATCACGTCTGACTATATCTCAGATTCCAACCCCTACCATAGAGAGACAGCGTCTCTCCTTTCTCGGGGTGGTGGGACACTTTGTCTCTGGGTTCCTGGCTTTGTCCTCCTTGCTCAGTCCTTGCACAGGCTCACAAAAGGGGACCTAGCGGCAGTGTCAGACTTTCTCCACTCTTCCTTGCAGACTCAGAGATGCTCTAGAAACAGCTCCAGCCCTGGCCTCACCAGACTGTGCCCAGCCTTTCTATCTATATGCCGTAGAACGCGGTGGTTGAGGGTTACTAGACGCACGCTGCTTGTGACATACTCCTCCCACAATCTGCAGGGTTGTGTGTCCTCGGCACACCCTCTCATTGTCTGCTCATCTCGTGAGTTCTATGCGCTCTATAGCACCCCCTGGTGGCCGTTGCCTTTGGTCTTGACCTTGACCCTGCCTGTCATGGCTGGCTAAGGCAGTACATGCAACTGTCTCACACGACTCGATTACAGAAACTGCAGCTCCTCCCTTATCCACCCCGTCTCAGTGGGCGACACTGACTGCTCTGCCCGGGGCTTTCCATTGGCTGCAGCTCACGGGTGAGTATCTACACAGCTTCCAAGCATGCAGCGCACAACCGTCGCAACCCTGCTGCCATCTGGGCAGAGCAAGGGTTCTTCTCTTCCCGGGGTCCTCGATCATTAATGACGCATGCACTGAGGCTCTTCTCCTGGCAGCCTTTCTACCCACAGGGGAGGCTGCTGCAGGGGACGCTGGAGTCGCCAGCTCCACAGCCAATGGAAAAACGTTGGCCAATAAAACTGCGAAGGCAGCACACAATCTCTCCCACCGCACTACAAAGGGCCAATGCTTTTCCTTTTCCTGCGCTACCCTGCCTAGCCCTTCTCCAAGCATATCAAAGCTACCCCACAAAAGATGAGGGGTTCCCAGATCAAGGAAAATCCTTCCTCTCGCCTGCCAAGCCTGCACCGTTCTTTGTTCTCTTCAAGACAGTCTTCGTGTAGGCAACAAGCCCCTAGCCCATCGACTTGGTCTTTCATTTGCTCTCTTGCCTGGAAGACCTTCCTTAAGACTGCTGTATCTCAGTGTGCTGATTGTCACTACCTCCACCTCAGGGTTGCCTCAAGCCCCCTCCTTTCCCCACATACCAGGCACACGTTTTCCTCCAACCCAGCACTGGCAGATTGATTTCACCCACATGCCACGAGCGTGAAAGTTAAGGTATCTTTTGGTCTGAGTTGACACATTCACTGGGAGGATAGAGGCTTTTCCAACCTGTTTAGAAAAAGCCTCAGTAGTTGTTAATTCTCTCCTAACTGATATAATCCCCAGATCAGGCCTCCCCATCTCCATCCCATCAGATAGTGGTACAGCTTTTATTAGTCAGATTACTCAGGAATCAGAAAATGGGGCCAGGGAGATAGTTCAGCAGTATAAACACCCGCATGGTGAGCGCAAGGGCCTGAGTTCGATCCCAGGTACAACAACAACAACAACAACAACAACAACAACAAGAATCAGAAAATGTTCAAGTCACTCAATATACATGGAACCTTCACACTCCATAATGGCCTCAATTATCCATCCAGTAAGGTAGAGCTAATGGCCTTCTTAAGGTCCATCTCACTAACACTTCATCCTCATAAGTATTGGGTTTCATTCCTCCCAGTTGCCTCTTTATACCCAAATCACCCCTAGGGAGCCTACAGGATACAGTCCCTTTGGGCTTTTGTGCAGCTGCACATTTCTGCCTGGGCCAGACTACAGCCAGGCGGTCAGCTCCACCAGACTGCCTCCCAGTCCTACAACAAGCCCTAAAGGACATACGGCACACGGCTGGTCTCCTGATACTCATCCTTATGATGATAACCTAAGTAACAAACTGGTTTTGATTAAAGATTGAAACCCCTGATCCCTGCAGGTGGGCGGAAGGGGCCCTTCAGAGTCGCCGGCGCAACTGCAGCGGCTGCTCAAGACCCGAGCAGCGCATTCACTGCTCCAGAGTAAAGCTGAGCCCTGCTGACAATTTGCCTGACTTTCCTTCTCTCGGAGGTTACAAGAGCCTCTGCTGCGTCCCTCGCACTGACCAGCACCCCAGAAAACACCTGAGTGCTGTGCCATTGTCTGCCCTGTGACTTCACCTGCTTTATTCGCTCAGCAGTTGATGCTGATTTGTCCTGGTTTCCTCCTAAGACTTCCAACCTCGAGCCTTCCCTCGCCGGGATAGAAGACCTCCTTTCCCATGGCTCTCTGATTTTTCTCCCCACACGGAGCGCACGTTCCTTCCCCCCTCCCCCCGCCTCCTGGGTGACGATTTCCTGAGAGGCCCGTGGTTGGTAGGACAGACCCTAGACACCCCCTATTTCTAGTACACCTCTTTTTGGGTTCCTACTCTATTTGATTGGTGCTGCAGCTTGCTTGCTTCTTGGCTCCAGGATGGACTCCCCACCCACGCACACATTCCCACTAGCCAGCACAGTCCTGTTTCCTACAGATGCACTTCCAGCAGCGCCCCACCGGTGCTCAGCGCTCTGCGCAGGACCCTACAGCTCACCACCCCCTAGCCAGTCTGTGCCCTCCCACCCTGGCTGAGGACTGCTGGCCCAATGGCTCCATGTCCACTGCCATTTGTCAGGCCACACCTGTCCCCACAGGCAGCAGGTGTGGGCCAGCACTAACCTCACCTACCACCCCCCAGGAAAAGGGGTCTCCATTTGTACCTACTGGCCTGTTTTTCTCCTTTGAGTTTTTCCTTGCTGACGCTATTCAAAAGGTTAATGCACTGGCCAGAAGAGCCCAGATTCTACAAACTTACTTGCCGAGTCTTGCTCCTTATGAAGACACAGCTCAGCCCGCGGATGGCCCTTTGGGCGTCACCAAGTTGTCAGGCCGGCAACCTCCCTAGCCAGTGCACAGTGAGGCCTTAAATAAAGGAGACCAGTGGTCTGATTTTAGGGCTCCTGGAGGATCAAAACTGTAACATATTTCAAGAGTGAAAGAACCAAGGTGGAGGACACTGAGGAAAGTGCTGGGATCTAAGCCGGACCTTGGCAGTCAGTTCAGACATTTTCCCAAGCAGTAAATTGTGTCAGTCAGAACGACCTCATTTCTAGGTGGACACTTGCTGTGGGAGTGTGCAGCCTGCAGCTGCAGCCTCCTTTTTACTAAGTGGGCTTGGAGCCGGGTGGCCTTCGCTGCGGCCTTGTCTTGTCTGTTGCTGTGTTTCGGCCTCGCAGGCCCCTACAGGCCTCAGCCAGGACCAGTGAGAGAGGCTCACTTACTACGCCCACCTCCAGACAAGGGGCCCAGGATTTGGACAGACTCACAAGGAATCATGGAAGCCGGTTGGTTAACTTTTAAATCCTGCTCAGAGCCGCGTCTCAGCAGCCTCCACCCCTTCACCCCAACACTGCTCCAACTCTGAGCCCCTCTACCTCCAGCATGGCAGGCCTTCTGGTTCTGCTCAGCCAGCCTGCCCCACCGGCGTGATGCACATCAAACTCCCTGGTTCCACTGCTCGTGTTAATCACGGGGTAACCCCAGAGCCCGTTCTGCTGACCTGTCCGCCTCTCAGTCCCTCAACGCCCCAGCTGTCACTGCTTGTGCTTAACTGACGCTCGGGTTTCTGTGACGGCCGTCGCCTCCCAAGCACAGGTCTGCACTCCCAAGCACAGGTCTGCAGCCGTGGACCGCCTGGGCTCCACTCCTACCCACTGACTGCCTCCTCGTGCTAACTTTCAATCATTCCCCAAGCGACTAATAACAGACAGATTTTTTTCCTCCACTGGGAAAACTGGACTACATTTGCTCTTTAAATTCTCAAAATCAGAGGGCCTTTTCAATGACTCCTGGGTGCTGTGCTGTTAGACATGTTGGGTGTTTGGGATAATAAAGACAGAAAATTAAAAGTACCTTTTTAAGGTTCATAATCAGTTTTGTCCCACCCAGTTAAGACGTTTTCTCCCCCGCGTCTCTGCCTTCCTACTACCTGGGCCGGGACCTGCCCACTGGTGTATCTAACCAGTGCAGACATGGCCCGAGGGAGCCGGAGCCTGCCTGTCTCAGTAGAGGCCAAGGTTTGGCCGGATACTGCAGGGCTATTCAGCTGGCTCCCCTCCTGGTCAGCCCGGGAGTCCCTGCTGCGATGGACACAGGGATAGCTGGTCTGACAGCCTCTCTCAGACTATGACTCCTTGTCTGAAGACTTCTCAAAGCCTTGCAGAGGTGGCCAAGACCACTGTCATTCTGCAATCCAAATCCATTCTCTGGCATCAGTAACTTTCCCAAGCCATGGAGCTCTAGCTCTCTTGTGGGCTGCAGAAGGCGGCCTTTGCATCTTCCATCTTCCATCTTCCAGGGTAGGAAGTTTCTGCACAAATCAGTGGGGCTCAGCCTGAGACGCAGCTAGCAGGCTCATTGCAAGGGGCTCAGAACTTAGGGCATATCCAGCTCCTGGAGTAATGACTGGGGACAGGCCTCAGGGCTCCTTCCCTTCGTTTGTCTGTATAACCCTCCTTCCCTCGTTCAGGCCCTGCCTCCTCAGGCTCCTGTCACAGTCCTTACGGACCCCGTCTGAAGAGTCGCTAGTGCCAGCTTCAGTCTCCTCTCACCACACATGAAGCAGCACCCCGAGTTTTGCCCTCTCACTGGCTCGCCCACTTAGCCCATGTGTCAGGTGTGAAGCAGCCATGAGAAGTAATGACCCCATCCCTTGCTCTTCTTCTTTTTCCTTTTTGTTCATAGTAACAGGAAGATGAGAATGTCAGGCGTGGGAAGCCACATTGCTTCAGAAAAACCTGACCTGAGCACAGGTGTCGCTGCCCTGGCGAGCCCAGGACAGGGTAAGGCAAGTGCAGAATCTTCCTGGTGACAGGGCGCCCGAGAGCTTCATGCGTTTGTACTAGATGCTCTCAGGCCATGGACCGCCGGGTTCACTCAGCCCTTTTCACATAACACCCCTTGCCAGACAGCCCCCCTTTCAAGCTTCATAAAAAATCCAGCTTTACTTTGTTCCCATGGGCAGACCCTTCACCCTCTGCCTGCCCTCACCCACATACGCTAACGCTCATGCCTTGTCGCCTCCACAAAAGCCTGCTGAGCAGTCTTGTGCTGCTCCTTACAGAGTTTCTGTTCCCTGAAATTGAGGAACGAATCCCCAGGAACAGCAGGGTTAAGAGTAGAAATGTTTATTAGGAAAGGCAGGCGTCCCTGGCTGGGCTGCTAGGGCAGGGGTTGCCTTTATCCAGGGCAACTTGTGTAGCAAAGCCACTGAATGGATGCGATGAAACTGCCGCCAACGCATAGGACCACAAGTATTGCGCCAACTAATACTGATGCAGCAGGCGGGGAGTCACACAGTAGGGGGCATGTACATGAAAAGGACAGAGGCCCTTCTGCAAACGGTGGCTCCAGGTGCTCCGGTCACCCCCCGGGCCACTGATGCCTACCTGAGCGTACCGACCCGGCTGGTGCCAATCACAGAACAACTTCAAGTCGGGGAGGCAGGAGGCTTGCCACCGCGGCCTGGGCCTGGCCTTCAGAGGTGCCCTAGCCACAACCCTGAAGTCTGTTCCGCACTGGCTTCTCTGGGAGCCAGCCCCCCTGCGACTACATATTAGATTCTATCTCATTTAGCTGCCTATAATGATCGGACAGTCATAGGATAGACATGCCCGTTCCAAAGGCACGTTGCATATCCTGAGGGTCTTCTGCTCCTCGTGGGAAATAATACAGCCAATGTAGGCAGCATCATTCTCACTGATTTAGAAAATTCTGTGACAGAGCAACCCCCCTAAAACAACAACAACAACAACAACAACAACAACAACAACAACAACAACACTATTTAATCTGACCCATCTGGGTCACTGAAAACTGATTTTTAAAAAATGAGTAAATTTGTATTTTTGTTAGGGATTATGTGATTTGTGGAGTCTTTGTCTGTGATTCTTATAAAAGCTCTGACTAAAATCAAAATAAAAAAAAGAAATAAAAGGGAATGATAGGTCCTAAGCAAATCCAAAAGCGTAAGGCATGAGAATAATTTTCTTTGACTCGTTGCTTCGCCTCCACCTGGGCTTACTGTGGGCCCGAGCCAGCTTCTGGGCGCATTCGAGCAGCGGCCTTGCTTTCTGGGTTTCATCCTCTGCGGTGCCTATTCTACCAGCTCTCCTCTTACAAGGATAAAATACTCGAGCTTCACAATTTTAAGAAACTTAACTGCAAGATCTGATTAAATGTTTCAATTTAAAATACTTATTTTAGCAAAAGATTCTTTGTGAAGACCAATGGGATAAGAACGCTAGAAGCAAGAGGTAGCAATTTGTGTATTTAGAGGGAGATTAATGACAACATATCTTTTATTGTAGTAATAATCTTTAACTTAAAAATTCTGTATACTTTGTCATTACCCCTCTCTGGTCATCCATTTATAGCAATTTTCTCTAGTCAAATAAGAACATCGTGCTGCATCCTCAGCCCTGTGTTCACTGGATCTGTCACGTGTGACTCCTGGCTCTTCCCCAGAGTTGGACTGATCATGAAAGATCATTTTCAGTTAATCTAGACTAGTTGGGTAGCCCCTACAGGGCAACTGTAGACATGCACCAAGGGGGACTCCAGTGCTGCTGCAGAAAGTGGGAAGGATGATGGAGCAACGGGATCGGAGTAGGGGTGGGGTGTAGCTTGAGGGCGATTAAGGGCAATGTGTCTTTTAATGTAATGCATTAAAAATTTAAACATGCTTCAAGATGGTGATGGCACAGCAGAAGAGCACTCTGGAGCAGACCTGCTCAAGCCATGGCAACTAAGAAGTAGAGAGAGAGAAAGGGAAAAGGTGGGGACAGACCATGCCCCCAGGAGCACCCCTCCAGCCAGTGCCCACCTTTTCCGCAACAATGAACTGCTGAGCTCATTGATGGATGAGTCATTTGGTAAGTAAAGTTCCCCACAGCCCAATCACTTTCTGATACAGGAGGCTTTGGGGGAATCATTCAGATCTACCTCAAAGGTGGCTCTGTCCCTGGGTCACAGGCTGGAGAATCCCTGAAGCTGCAGCCCCACGCTGGTGGCCCAGGTGCAAGGCCCAACTCCAGCTGGGTCTCATGGTTCTGCTTAGCATTGCGGGAGCACAGCTCCCCCGCAGTGGCCCCTAGAAGGGCCTTCACCCTCTGGACTTGTGAAAGCAGTCAGCTCTGGTGACTCCCGAGTTGCCTGTGCAATGTCGCTTCCATTGTCATAGTCAGTAGGTTCTGGCCCCTCTTTTGATAGCTGACCAATCCCCTTATTGGATGCTTATTTGGCCTCACGTTTGGTTTTCCTTCCTGACTAGTACTCAGTCCCAGCTGATTCTAGTCTTCCAGGTGGGGGAAGGGAAGCGTCTAACTCAAGGCTACTCTGACCACCACTGGAGTGCACAATCCAGAGCTAGTAGTTTTTAAAAAGACAGATCTAATCACTACCCACAATGCACCACGCTTTCTCTCTTATTCTTATCTCTAAAAAGCTATGTAGAGCGATTCCCTTTACACAGAACATCCTTTCTGGATTCAAGACAAATTACAAGGTATATTAGAAGGCAAACATTAAACTGAAGCTAGCAGGCATTAGAACAAGACTCTGATATGGCAGAGAGGTTAGGATCATTCAATTAGGGATTTAACACGGCTCTAACAATATGCCAATGTCTCCACCAGAGAGCAGTAGGAAAAGATGGGTGATGTAAACAGTGAGATGAAAATTATAAGAGAACTGAAAAGAAACGATGGACATAAGAAAACTGCTGCAAATAAAAACAAAGAATGCTTTTTCTGGTCCTTTTAGTAGACTAAACTTTACTGAGAAAAGAATCTGTGAACTCACACTCAATAGAAGCACTCAAACTGGAAAAAAAAAAAACAAAAACAACCAACAAAACCAAAACCAAAAAGCAAATAAACAAAAAACCCAAGCAACCAAACAAAAAAGACTTAAAAATACAGGACAGGATATTGAAGGATGGGATAATATTGAAATAGTGGCATATATCAGGGAGTGGTACAGTTGCACCATATTCCATATTTCATATTACAAATTTCTTTCTTTCTTTCTTTCTTTCTTTCTTTCTGAGAGAGAGAGAGAGAGAGAGAGAGAGAGAGAGAGAGAGAGAAGGGCGAGAGAATACAGAAAGGGAAAGAACGATCTATTGCTTTTTCCTAGTCCTTAAAGGAGTCTTCACACTGATTTCCATAATGGTTGCACCAGTCTATATTCCCAACAGCAAGAACGACCTATTTTTATTAGCATGCTTTAATCGCACGGAAGAACCCGGTTCGCGGTGCACTTTCACGCATGCGCATTACACGCTCAGACCACGTGTCTCTCTTCGCTCTCGCTCACCCTCCACCACAGCCGATCTCCTCTGTCTTCCCTAATAGTTTCCTTTCTACGTTCATGTTCTTTCCTTTCCCCCACTCCTGGGTTCCACATGGAAGAGAAAACATGGTCTCTTTCTGAGTCTGGGTTATTTCACTTAACGTATGATATATGATCTCGAGTTCTTCCTCTTCCTCCTCCTTCTCCTCCTCGTTGTCCTCCTCCTCTTCCTCCTCCTCCTTCTCTTCTGCAGATGAAATCACTTTGCTCCTCTTTATGGCTGAATAGTAATCTGTTTGGCACATACATTATTTTCTCCATGCATTCACCTGTTGGTGAGCACCTCGGCTGATCACAGAACTTTGGCATGGCGTGCAGGTATATTTACGGTATTCTGATTTTAATTCCTTTGGGCATACATCAAGGAGTGGTACAGTGGGGTCATATGGTAGTTATGTTTTTAGATTTTTTGAGGCACGTTTGTATTGATCTCATAAGGGCTATAGCAATTATATTCCCAGCGACAGAGGATGAGGCTGCTTTCCCCCCACACCCTCGCCAGCATTTATTGTTACTTGGATTCTTGCTACAGCCGTTCTGAGTGGGAGGAGTTGGAAACTTGGCACGCTCTGGTCTGCATATCGCTGCAGCTTACAGCACTGAACTCTGCCCAAGTAGTCAGTGGCCATTTCTCCTCATCGTTTTGAGGTGTGTGCAGTCCACTTGCTCCGTTCCCAGAGTGCATTGTTTGTTCTTTTAAAGCCTTTTATATTCTCTGTATATTAATCCTGTGCTGGAGAGGGACATGGAAAAGATATTTTTCCGCTCTATAGGCTGTCTCTCTGCCTGGTAATCATTCCTGAGTCATTCCAAGATTTTCAATTTGACGTAATTGTATTTGTCAATTCTTGGCAATATTTCATGAGTTAGTGGTGGCGTAACATCTTTGCCTGTGCCTGTCTTGTCTGTCCCTTTATATTTCTTCCAGAATTTCCCAAGTGTCCAGCCTTGTATTCAGGCTTTTGATCCACTTGGAGTTGACTGTGTGCGGGGTGATCGGGATCTGGTTTCAGCCCTTTCCCTAAAGAAGCTACCTTTTTCCCATCATGCTTTTCTCCTTTTGTCAAAAATCAGATGACTGTAGCTACGTGGGCTTATTTTTGTGTCCTCTGCTCTGTAACACTGGGTGGAATTAGCATTTACTTGAAATGCATTCCACTTACTGTCTGTTTTTATGCCAGCACCATGCTGCTTTTATTCCTGTGGCTCTGGGACATATTTTGAAATCCAGTGTATCTCCAGAGTTGCTCATTTTTCTTAGGATTATTTTGGCTATTCAGGACCTTTTATATTTCCATGTAATTTTTTTAACATCAAAGGTATCATTATTTTATTTATAATCTTAGATGCAGCAAAATGAAGACATTTCTGACAGGAGTACATAAGAAGGTCAGAGCTTGTGGGCATCTGCCCATGTGCTTGTTATATCACCGACTGATGGGGCCAGACGGTGCTGGTTGCAGTACAACCTTGCTGTGCGTCCCTGGGGAAGCTACCTCTCCAGCAGTACCACAGGCTTGATTTACCTCGTCTGTTCTGACTCTTGGGTCTGGTCAGCTTCTAAGTACCCATCAGGCTCTGCCTAACCTAGCTTTTTGCAATGAATGAGCTTGGATTTGTGCATGGTACCTGGCGCCTGTCCCCTGCCCTATTTCCCAGCTGCCAAAAACTAAGTAATTTTACTCTGCCACCCTCCCACCCTGCTCTTACCACCATAGACTAACTGTGAGCCAACTTTAACCTCTCCTCTTTTAAATTATGGGTGTTATTGACTGGAAAGTGACTAATACACTACTTAAGCTAATTATACCCACTTTGATTATAGGTTTCTTCATGCTTACTAATTAAAAAAATAAATTCAGAAACAATAGAAAATTATAAAGATCTAGAGGATATCACATTCAATTGACTTGCTATTTGGGTTTTTCCCCCATAATTTTATTGAGAAACAAATAGCAATGAGACAGTTTCAAATCAAATTGGTAGAACAGTTTCAACACTTAACACATTGCATACTCTCTTCCTAGTGGTTATTTGCTGTACAAGATGCAGACATGATATCCTATTGACAAACACTATTACAACAAATCCCTCTATTCATTAAGAGAATGTAACTATATATCTATCCTAACCATTTTGAATACACAGATACAAAATGGACATTCATCTGTATCCCCTTTTCTTGTTTAGTTCCGTCATTTGACTATTATAGGTGTGTTAACTCAGCAAAATATTCTAAAAGAGTCCAGTAGCCCATAATAGTATTTTGTCTTCCACTTGACTGGCTATGTCAGAAATTGTTGATCTGAGTCCCCTACAGCTCAACATAACAGCATGGCTTTACTTCTTATACTTCATTTTTATACTTTTCTGCTGGATGGTTAAGACCAAGATGAAGCAAGACCCATGCAACAAGAGTTGTAGCTTTTGGGTCTGATAAGGTCAGTGAAATCCCCTCAGGATTTATCCTGAGATCCTGTACCTCAGATTGTAGAACCTTTGTCAGTGTCAGCCATGTGGATGAGTCACGGCCATTGCTTGGCCAATGTGCTCTCTGTGAAAGCCTGAGAGAGTGTCTTCTCCCCATGTGACTCTCCTTAGGCACACTCTACGTCATTGATCACATTCCTCTTTGGGCCCATAATCTCCTTGATCAGAAAATTTGGGACACTACTGAGTTACATGATGTTACAGTACAAGATCTCATATGTCCTGAGTCTTAATTGACCTTGGAAAGCTAGGGCCAAAAAGTTGGCTTTCCTTGCAGCCCTCCTTTTTCTCTAATTTTGCAATTAGAGAAAACTGCAAACTTAGGTTGTTAACCATCCAGAAGACAAGCTTATTGTTGTTACCATACAACCTAGGCTGTTAAGCTTAACCTCATTATCTGTCTGAATATCAAACATCTTAGGCATAACATGGAACAGGTATTTTTCATTAAGTATTGATATGTTGAACTTTAAGTCCCTACAGAATATGATGAAAAAACATTTAAAAAATTAAAATATATTTTTAAAATAAGCATAAAGAATTATATAATTCTTATGTTTACACATAAGTCCAGAAATCTAACCATATACAACCTTGCAGCAGGACAGTCCCACAACGTTCCTTTTCCTGTCTCCTGCCTTCATTCACCACCCCCTTCTTTTTGAACAATCATCTACCCAAGAGACAGCACAGCAGCAACTGGCATGTCATGACAAGCAGCCCATATTCAGAAGACCAGAGTGACAGGCACCCCAAGCATGAACCTACTATTACAGATTACCATATTCAGTGCAGTTGCTTAGTTCACAGGTGTAAGTATATATAGTTAGTCAGGATGAGAATCATTCCAATTAACTGTTAGATTCAAAAATCTTCTGAAGAGTCTCAGGATCATTGCCTTGCCCATTCCATGTAAATTCTAAGATCTTTTTCTAGTTATTTCAAGAGTGTTGTTTGTATTTTGATTGGGGTTGCATTGAATCTATAGACCACTTTTGGCAATGTGGTCATTTAACAGAATTAATTCTGCCAACCTACGAACACAGATCTTTCCATCTTCTAGTGTCTTCTTCAATATTTTTCTTCAGAAGAAATTGTTGTGCAATTCAGAAGACGTATCCGAAATAACAGTGACTGGAAGTTTCCCAAAATTAATGTCAGACACCAAACTACAGACCCAAGAAGCTCAGGGGATACCATGTAGGAAAGCTGCCACCCCCATTTATTTACACTTATCATTTTTCAAGCTACAGAACAGCAAAGATAAGAGAAAACAATGCATAGGCAAAAAGAGAACAACCCAAGTGGAAAATTCTGCACCACAAAACTTTGTTTCATGCAAGGTTATTTTAAAATAATGCAGATTATTTCAAAGATGTCTGTATAAGAGGAAAATCCATTTCATGTTTTGCTTTAGGTGCCATCCTCAAGATACTACACTGTGTATAGCAAATATTTCAAAATAAAAATAATCTAAAACATTTGTGCTCACATACACTTAGTTTTAGGGGTATTCAGCACATTTTCATATTATATGCATACACATACACATACATGCATGTATTTATGATTGTCTGCAAGAAAAGTGGTGATACAATGACCCAGGGATGGCGTAGCATGGAACTGGAATTTCCTTGAGCTCACAGAGAGGTGGAGGACAATTCAGAAGTGGACGTGATGACCCAGCTGACTGGGAATTTATGTTGCAAACTCCAGGACGAAGTTGAGAAGCCACACAGTGCCACTCCTGAGATTCCAGGGCCGAGGATGTAGACTCTGCCTCTGTACAGGAGGCGTGTCAGGGGACCTGCGACCATTTGAAACCACTGTTTGTAAATAAGGCTTCAAATTTTTTTTCCTGTGATTGCTTTAAATCCATCAATTAAATTGGTGAGAGATGCTACTTATAAAAACCTCACATCTACTCACATTTATTCAAATCTTAAGTGATTTTAAAAAGCTGAGTGATTTTAAAAATATACCTCTCTATATTGCAGAGATTGTTTTTCTTTTTGAAGCAGAATCAATAAAGTTTCTGGAATATGGTTAGGCCTTTTGCCCTGCTACAGATGGGTACCACTTTTATCTTGTACCTGTTACATTGCTAAATCTATCATAAATTCTAATAGAATTTCAGCCATTTTTTTAAACAGATGAAAATTTGTATATGCCAATAGAATAGTTTACATATAGTTATGGTTTTAAAATACCTATACCTTTTCTTTTTCTTCTTTATTCTTTCTTCCTTACTTTCTTTCTTGTTTTGTATTATACTGTTTGCTTGCACAAAATGTTTTAAATAAACAAGGGAGGAGAGCATCTAGAAGCTGCAGTATTAGGTGTTGTGGTTTTGGGTTTTTGCAAGGGGAACAGTATGAAACAGGACATACTTAATAGTATTATTTTATAATGGATTGCCCAAAGAATCATATATATTTTTATTTTATTTTATTGAGAAACAAATATCAAAGAGACAGTTTCAAAGCTGATTAATAGAACATTTTTAATAATTAATACACTGTACATTGTTATCTTCTTAGTGGTTATCCATAGTACAAGAAGCAGACAGGATATCCTGTCCAAACACTATTACTACAAATCTTTCTTCTCACTGAATTATATATGAGGAGTGTAGGAAATCTATCCACACACTTAGTACCACAGAATCCAGCTGAAAGCCTGGGTCCTAATACCTGCAGGAGCCCAGCCGGAAACCTAGAGCTCACAGCACGGCCTCCCTCAAGTCCAGCTGGAGGCCTGGAGCCCACGACAGTGTCTCATGCAGGTTCGCTTCATAGATCTGCACTGGGAAGGCCCAAAGGTCAGTGGTGGGAGCTGGGAAGTCATGCCAGGGGATGGAGGCTCTGTGCAGCAGACTGAGGGGTCCAAAGCGGATCTAGAAAGCAGTGCTTAAGGTAAGCACCAGGGCTCCCCCGGAGGTACCACCGCCGTCCTCAGCCACAGCGAGGGCCCGGGCTCCTCCAAAATGAGGAAAGCTAAGTTCCCGTCAGGAAAGCAGACGAGACAAGTTCTCCACGAAGCTCAGCAGGGCACCGGCTCCCCCTCTGGAGCAGGAAGCAATGCTCAGGACGAGGACCAGAGCTCCTTCAAAATGAACCACAGCCATTCTCAGCGACAATAAAGGTCCCACGTTCCTCCAGTGACAAGAGCAGCCAAGTCCACCAGGAAAGCCAGCGGGACAAGGTCCTCCAGCAGAGCAGTGCAAGTGAGCCAGTCACTTCCAGCAGCTTCTCCAGATTCCTTAGCAGCCTCCCTTCTTTCACTTTCCAGTTCTGCCTCTTCTGCTGCTGGCAACAATCCTGAGGTGGGCCTCCCACACCCAGCACCACCCTCGTTCAATTCAGCTGGTTGTAACAAGCTGACCACCAATTAGCAATCCAGTACAGTGGGAAAAGATACCATGAAGAATTTACCTAGTAAATCTCTGTAATTTTAGAAATGATTCTTGAACTTGACCTACACTTGAGGGGAAAAAGCAGTGCCCACAGGAGGGATTTTCTCTGCTCACAGAAGAAAACTAAAGGCCCTAAAATTAGAGTCCCATCTGGAATGCAGGAAATAGAGAAGAGAAATGGTAATGGGCTGTTCCTAAATCCTACGCCAACTTTAAGCCACATGTCAAAGGCCCCTTACACAAGTAGGCAAACTACTGCCCTTAAAATAAAAGCACAATCTAAAAGCTATAGTTGTGAATTGTAGTAGGACAACTGAATACTTGGGATGGAAGGATATCAAAACATAACACCTGAAGTTGTGCCTGAGATTTGCACACAGACCTTTAGGGGAACTCTCTGGGACTGATTATCCTCCACTTGAGCTACTTTGAATGAAAGACAGACAGGCTGCTCTGCTGCCTTTTAGGCAGCGTAAGAGTCAAGGACAAGGCAGCTGCGCTGGCCCGCTCCTTCGTCACTAAGCAGCAGGAGAGAGCGCACTGGCAGAGGTGTCCTCCCCGAACGCTGGTTACCGGGAGAGAGGACGCGCTGCGGAGGAGGGGACCTCACATGCAACGCTGCCCAGAGCTCCCAGCCTCGGAAGGACGGCTTCGGTCAGCGGCGGGGTGAAGGCAGGCTTGAGGGCCCCGGCTGCGGAATGAAGTTGTCACGTGCAGGCTTGCTCACTATAGAGACTGCGAATCGGGGTGATGGTGCTCAGAGGGGCTGGGCTGGGCTTCTTGGCTTTCTCTGCCGCCTTGTTTCGGCTGTCTATCTCAGATAGCATCTCTAGCATGAGAGGTTTGTAATGTACGTGGTTAAAACAAATTCATTCATACAGGACTTCCAGCTTGGTTGAGGGAGGGAGGCTGGTAAGGAGCAGGTCCTGATGGGTGGACCTCCGGGTGGTGGTTATGGGTGGTGCTCCTTCAGGCTGGCAGCCTTTGGGGAATGACACTTGAAGAAACCGATTGGTTGCAAATTGTTCAGCAGTCCCCAAAGGGTATCAGGAGCAAAGTCTGAAATGCTAACACCAAAGCGGGAAAGGAGGATGGCACGACTGTTGGCACTGCTGGGCGCTCAGCGGCTGGCCGCCGGCTTTACTCCAGTGCCCCTGCCCTCTACCTCGGGCTCCTCTATGTAACCGTGGCATCCGTTTTCAAATGCAGTCTTTAAAAATGTTTTTAAAAATCTTATTTGTTAAAATTATGCATATGTGAGGCACTGGAGTCAACCAACAATTTCTTTTTCGGTACCAGGGATCGAACTCAGGACCTTGTGGTCACGAGGCAGGCATTTAAGCTGCTGAGCTACATCCCTGGCCGACAATCAACAATTTTTGACTTAAAAAAATAGCAGAAGAGGCAGTTTTGTGCCTAACATTTAGGAAATAGAATGATTTACTATCTCCAGGGGCTCCTACGAAATAGTCCTTTCCACAGTCTGCAAGGAAATGGGGCGATAAGTCAGTGCAGTCTTACCTCCTTGTTCTGTTACACAGCTTCGCTTTTCTCTCACAAAAGCTGATTTTCTAGCAAAACCTTCTGGCTGTCCTCTCCCAAGCCTGCTGCTCAGACCAGCTCATACTGGAGTTCTGCGCTCCGTGGACGCTCGTGCCAACGCTGTGTCTTAGTCCCTGCCTCAGCTCCTCCTTTGCAGAGTTCAGCTGCAAGGGGTGATGAAGGGCAGTTGCTTGGGCCTGGCCAGCCAGGGCTCTGGGGACAGCAGTGGTAACAGAAACACCTGCTTGTACCTATTTATTTTTAAAAAATTAATTGAGTTTATTGGTACATTTTAGTTTTGTATAATGTTCACAGGCATCCTAGGGAATTGAACCTATATATGATATTTCTTTTTTGTGTGTATTTGGTGCAGGGTCAGTTATGCAGCTCGGGCTTACACTGATCCTCCCATCTGAGCCTCCACAACCCTGGGATTACAGGCGGTGCCACTGTGCCTGGGCTCTGTGGCTGGCTCAGCGTGCCCAGAGGCGGGGCCAGCATGGCATGTGGTGCTGGGGATTGAGCTTCAGTCCTTGCACTGGACTAGGCATGTGCTTAGTGTGCTGAGCTATCTCGCCGGCCCTACGTGGTAGTTTTTGATTCTTCTTTTTTCTCCATGTCCCTCGTCTCTCTGCAACTCTCCTCTGCCTGTTTACGCGAGTGTGTGCAGCTGCCACCCACAGCAAATGCTTTTTCTTCCTGTACTGAAGTACAGGAAGAAAAAGTATAGTCAAGATAGTCTTGAATGTCAGTGGGACAAAGGGCTGTCCTGGATGTGTTTATTTATGAGCAGTAATGGTTCTGATGTTTTGTAATTAGGGACTTGCTGCATTTTCCTGGTGAGTGTCATATGCCAGGGCGGGTTCTTGACTGTACTTACTGCAAGGAGTTTGTGAAGATCTGAGGCAGCTCAGTGCGTTGTGTGAGCCTGAGAAGAGGGCGTGGGTGCCCACACCCAGGAAAGCTGTGCCTTTGGGGGTGCAAAAGCCACCGTCTCATTGCAGGACTTTTATAACGGCAAGTGCTGTCCCTTGTTTGGAGCTGTAAGGTCTGGGGTCATGCTCAGGGACTGCACTGGGAATGTCGCTCAGTTGCCAGGTGGCTGCCTAGCAGGGCGCGGTGCTGGGTTAGGGCCCCAGTGCCACAACGCGCGCACACACAAATAAGTAAATGACAGCAGCCGACTCAGCCGAGCCAGGCGCCCCAGCACTGCGCTGCTGGGTACTTGATGTCCTCCTCCAAGGCCCCCGGGCCAAAGCGCTTGGTTTTGAGCATCTCACGCAGGTGCCTCTGCTTAGCCGAACGGGGTCGCACACAAGCTACAAAGGGCCCTGGCATAGACGCCTGTTCCGCTCGTCATGTCCTAGAAAGGTATGAGAAAAGGCACAAAACGGCTGCCTGTCTGTATCTGCTGCGTACCTTCTAGCTGATTGAAGAATCTATTTTTATCTTTGAGTGACTAAAAGAGTTGTTTTCCAAATGTGCTAAATTTATTAACTTCCTTTAGCACCTGTTTTAAAGAATACAATTTTCCTTATTTAACCTGTCAGTGAGCATTTTGTAATGTTGAGAAATCTTTGCAGTCCTTGAATAAACCTTTCTTTAAGAATTAAATAAAGCATATTGCTGTATTAGCTCCACGTTTTATGGGATTTTTGCATCTCTTTTCCTGGAGGAGATAGTTGTGTGCTGTTATACATGACTAGTTTGTAGGTGAAGGTTCCCTATCTTAATGTTAGGAATTATTCTGGGTTCGTTTCCTTCTTGTTCTACGAAACCACATTAAAAATGCAGAAATTCAGTATTTCTAGAAGTTGAAAAGGAGCTTATCTCTAAAGTCATTCGGTTGTTTTTTTACTTTTTGGTGGTATACTGTTGGCTTTCTTTTCAAATTCTTGTTGTTATTGATCTATTAAATTTTCTTCAGCTTGAGAAAATTGTGGATATTTGTTTCCTGAAAAATTTTTGATGCCATTTGAGAAATATTTATTGATTACAAACTCATAAGTATAGTATTTTGTAGACATTAGTATATAACAGTAAGAGAGAAAGACTGACAATTCCTACATTATAGTACGCACGTAACAGAAGAAGATGGGTAAGAAACAAAATAAATAAGAAAAAATGGTCTATCATCTGTTGCTGATATGTGCTATATATTAGAAATAGGAAAGGGGCAGGAAGGCGTATATGTATTTGGAAGCTTAAATATTTTATATTACTTTAATACTTTACATTCTTGCTTTTGTTCATGTAAGTCAGATGCTTTATGAAGGAGGTGGGTCTATTATGGATGTTATATTTTCCTAATATTTAAAATTTTTCTTTCTTTTCTTTTAGGGGTTGGAAGGAATCTATTTCTCCCTAGATCCATCGGAGTATAACTGCCAAATAGCAATCATATATGTTTACGCTGCATTATGAGGTGATCTGATACCTACATGCATGTTGAAGTGACCACCGCAATAAGAATGTTGATGTACAAATCTTCTCACAGTTACCAGTAAATTGGACTGCATTTGTCTTTGTGAATTTCAAGCACATGATAGAATGTTATTCGGTGTAGATATCATGTTGCACGTCAAGTCTCCAGAACTTACTCGTCCTGTGTGACTGCAGCTTCGCACCTCTGAGTTGCTTCTGTCTCAAGCCCCTGGTGGCCACCCCCCACCCTCTGCTCCTGTGCGTCACACTTCCCAGATGCACGCGCAAGTGAGTTCGTGCAGTGCTTGTTGATCTGGGTCTGGCTTATCTCATGCAGCTTTGTGTTCTTCAGGCTCAAGCGCACTATCATAAGTAATAGTGTTGCTACTGAGTAGTGGTCTGTTACAGCAACTCATAGGCAGACCACACTTTCTCTAGGCTTTTTCTCAGTACGTGTTGTAGTTGTTAGCTTGGGGATTGAACTCAGGACCTTGAGCTTGCCAGGCAGGTTCTTAGGCCGCTAGTTATCTCCCGCTACAGTTTGGTCTGGAGTGCCCTCAGGGCTTGTGTGCTAGCCGTCTCCCATTTGTCCAGAGAACGGTATCAGCAGTGACTGTGGCTGCACATTTGCTCTGAGATACCGTGTGTGTTACATTTCTAGTTCAACCTCCAGAATTTGCCCTGGAGCACCTCACTTGCATTATTTTTGCCTTGCTCTAGTAGATTGACACTGTGCTGTTCTATGTGCAAGTACTCTGTTTTTAGTGTTGGTATTGCCATTTACAATATATAGTAATTTTCCAAAGCTAGAAATGTCGAATCCTAGAAAGTGTAGTATGTGTCTGCCATGACGTTATCATGGTTATT
Organism: Octodon degus; assembly: GCF_000260255.1. Lineage (NCBI taxonomy): Eukaryota > Metazoa > Chordata > Mammalia > Rodentia > Octodontidae > Octodon > Octodon degus. The sequence goes on from NW_004524630.1 coordinate 3,065,202, forward strand.
GAGCAGTTTTAGCGGATGATTCACGCGCTGGATCTGATTTCCAGAAATAGATGGTTCTGATGACTTTCTAAAATAATGCTTTGGAAGAAGAGAAGTTCAGGCCCCTGTCCAGTCCCAACACAGCCCTACACCTGCTGGCGTGGGTGCGGGCTCCAAGTGCTCGTCTACGGTGATTCCACATCCAAGCATAACTTTACCCACACACCTGGCAAGAATGCTGATTGGTACTGACCCACTGCAGCCACTTGAGCTGTTCTTTACGAAGGAACTACATAGCTTCAGAACATCACTAGTGAAATGAATGTCCAGGCTACCTGTTGGCTTCAATGCCTCCTGGCCTAAGAGGATTTTTTTAAGTGGATAAATGGAAAATCCCTGGCAGCGATGAACTAAAAGTGCCTTTTGCAGCACTGTTACTGTATGGCATTGTGCAGAATCTTGAGCTGGATATGGTTTGGTTGATAAGGGCTCTTTGGATGTAACTTACCTTGGGCAAATTATGACTTGTGAATGACTTTTACTGTTGCTGTAGTGTCTGCATCTTGTCAACAAGTTTTCAACATCTGCCAGTCAATTGAAGGTCTAGATTTTATTGCAGATCAAACCTGTGCTTGATTTTCTTATAAAAATATTTTAACTGTACATATACCAAATGGAAATATTGTAGTTGATGAATCACTGATGCTGTTTAAGGGCCAGCTAGAGCACCTCCTGAGGACATGAGCTGATCTGGTCTCACGCCCATGTTCCTTGTGAAAGCCAACCTGGTTACACATGGAATGTGCTGGCTCACAAAGCACACAATACACACTTGAGATTCAGCCGTGGTTCTGAAGCTGCTGCACGCCATTCCTACCATGGTAAGTGAGTGGGCTACCCAGGCTGTCTGGCTCTCTTCCTTGGTAAATTTATGCATTTTTTGCGCTTTTAGAGAATTGTACCCAAACAGGCTTGACGGTGCAGGATTGCACCTTTGAATAGAAAAGATGCTAAATGATCAGAGAGAGAAAGAAAAGGGTCACAAGGGAGGGGGCCACAGCCAGACTCTTTGGGGAGCTCATAGCATTGGAATGGAGTGACAAAAAGAAGGTCATTGTCACCAACATTCCATGATGATGCTGGGACTAGAGCTGGTGTCAGAAATGCGAAGATTAGAAAGCCTGTGTCATTGTAGATTACAGTGAGACTACAGAACAGTGGACTGAACTGACTGGCTGCTCACTGCCTGTCCACTTCAGAGCAAAAGGCAGAAAGCTAGGCATAGGAGATCCTCCTGCACCTTTTAAACATTCCAGTGCTGGGCATGTCCATCCTGTTCAAGAGCAATCCCGAGAACATGGTCAGCCACGTGAACCTTCAGACTGACAGTGACTGGAGGGCTGCTGGAGCAACACCCCAGGCTCAGGCTGCTCAGCTGCGGTCAGCCTGCTTTGCCTGTCTGGGGGGAATTCTCCCCAGAATGTGCCACAGAGCCAAAGTCCAGCTGGCCACTGTGCAGTCTGCTGCCCCCACAGTGACAAGGACGCAAGCAGATCTGGAGGAAAACAATGTTTTGTGTGCAATATGATATTCCAGTTTTTCTCATTTAAAGCCTTTATTTTGAAAAATAAAATATAGAAGTCATTAAGTTGTAAATATACATGGTACTTCCTCAACTTTTCAGAAATAATAGTCAATTATTTTAATAATTAAGGTATTTAATATTATTTACACCAACACATTTAAATGGCACAAGTATTCTCCAAAGCACTGGAACATGTACACACAACCTACTCCAAAATGTAACTGCCCAGTCTGGCTTACAGAGTGCCATTTTTACACCCTCTACTTCAAAACATAGTGAAGAAAGGGTGAGGAGAGAGCTGTTTTAACGGGGAGCACCTGGCCCTCTGGGCTCCAGTCCATAGGCGATGTGAGTCATTGGGGTCCAGAGAGCGTCTCCCAGGCAGAGAAGCCCCTGGGAAGTGGGGATATGAGCCAACAGCTCTGCAGCCTCCGTGGAGCACACTGGTGGATGAGTAGAGGGCATGGGTCACGGTGTATGTGGGCCACTGATCTCAGCAGGGAACAGCAGTCCTAGAAAATTCCTTCTCACTGAGAACCAGAAAAGCCATTCCAGGCTGTGCTACTGCACTCGCTCAATCTGGGTTTTGTCTTTAACAGTCAGGTACAGGAAATTCTACTTCACAGATCCTTCTAGGATTTCTAAGGACTTCCAAATCAGGCTTTCCACAGATTGGTGCATTGGCCTCCAGGTCATATCCAAGTCTTGCAAACAGAGGCGCAATTACCACCACGTCTTGTGGAGCATCTGAGGCACCCTCCTGACACGTGCTGGGAGAGCTCCACATTGCCGGCTGGAGGGCTTGCTCTGTAGGCCTCTCCGCTTTGGACAGGCATGCCTCCAGCTTTGCAATCATCTCTTCAGAGTGCAATAGTGAGTGGATCCCTGAAATGCGGAGGAATTTCAAGAGCATTCTCTTCCACCGTGAGTGGTTCTGCATGAACCAACGTGTGTTTTCTGGGACAACCAACCTCTCTCTGGTTACACATAGCCTCTTTTGTGTGATTCCACTTGGTCAGTCTCTACAGATGCTCACATCTAACCATAGTCACTTTCAAGAATCCAGTAAGGGTACCAGAGCTTGGCCATCTCAGACCATCAGTACAAACTAAGCTGTGGGAAATAACTTAAGAGGGTACATTAAGGATTTCAGGGCAAAAGAACGCTTGTGCCAAAAACGAACAAGCTCCACTGTGACTAACAATGATTTCTGGTGAGAAGGCTCCCATGGCAGGCTTACGTCTTCGGTGACACCAGCCTCATCCAGACAGATCTTCTTTCTGTTGCATCATAACTGCGTCGTCTTCCAAGCCAGAATGCGACGAACGGCATGTTTCTTCTCCACAAAGTGAGAACGTACGTCAGTGTAGGCCTCGCGGTGCAGCTCCACTCCGAGGAGCACCTCCAGTACGTACTGAAGGCACATCTTCATGACAGGCAAAGGTTTTATTGGCTTTGATGCGCCAGCTGCTAGGCACAGTGGTCTCTGCTTTCCAGCTTGATGGTGGTCTACTTCCCTTGATGCCATTCCATGGGGTGCTGGCCCAGGCAAAGCACGGTTAGAGACCTAATCACCAGCTTCGCCAAGAGTAAGTCCTGCTTCAGCTTTCTAACCATCTTGGTGTGTCATCTTCTTGCCAAACAGACAGTTTGCTCAGAACAGTGTTCAAAAGTGTTCAGGCACTGGAGATTCTACTTCAGTTAGCTGGGCTCCATCTGAGGTGAGTGGGGACCCACAGTCTCTTTCCACACGCCACTGGTAGCTATTCCTCTCACCACCCTATCTGGTGGCTGTGATCACCTCCTACCTGCCCTTCTTCACTGCCAGGCACCAGTCACTGCCAGCTGGCCCCACCTGCATGACAAAGCTCCTGCAGCCACCAGAGTAGTGACTGCCACATTCCCAGCATCATGGAATCTCCTGTGGGTTTGAGGTTTCATGTTGTTCTGTGGTTTAAAATTTACTACTGGAAAAAAATTATCAAGCACTGATCATCATATAAATGTTTGTTACAATAGAGATACATTCTATCTAGAAATAACTTCAAGAATGGCTTTTATATTTTATTTTCACATTGGAAATGAGTCAGCTATGCTTCGGCTTCAAAGAGTGTTTTATTTAAAATTAAATTAATGCTGGCAGTCAGCCACACTTTTTTCCTAAATAGGAAATGGGCTAAAAGTTTGGTTCTTGGCTGACAATGTTGCTGGGAGGTGGTAGAAGCACTAGGGTATGGAGCAGAGTTGGAGGAAGATGTAGATCATGCCTCTGACTGGTTTTTTGTCCCTCATCTCTCTCCGTCTCAGTCGTCTTCTCCATCTCTCAATGTGAGTAGCCTTCTGTATTATACTTTTGACTGCCATGATGCTCTGACTTAGCTCAGGACAAAAGTAATGAAGCCAACTGATCAGGACTGGAAACATCTGAAACCATGAGCCGGAGTAAGTCTTTTCTTGTTTCTCTTCAGAGTTTTATCACAGCAATGGAAAGCTGACTGACACAGGAAGTTATCATGAGTCAGTGCTGTGGTAGTACCTGCCTACATGGCGGAGAAGCCTTGGACCCGGCTTGTGAGAGGGACTAGTTTGGGGAAGCAGGGAGAGAGGGACAGCCTAGGAGTCTCTGCACAAAGCTTAACGGGCACTTCCTGTGCTGACAGGCATGTGAACAGGAAGGACTGTGGATGCGGCCTCAGTGCCAGTGGGAACGCTATTGGGATGGGAGTAGGAGACGTTCCTGTTACACTCTAGCGAAGAATCCGTCTACATTTTTCCCATGTCCTGAGGCTTTGTGTGAGGCTGAGATTAAAGGTAAGAAACTAAGGACTCTTGTGGAGAAATTTTCAAAGCAGCAGAATGAGGCAGTGGAAATGCTTCAAGTCATAGTCTCCTCCTAAACAGCGCCCCAAAACTGGTTCATATGTGTAACAGATAGCAGTAGACTTGTGGAAATGCCAAAGCAAGCATCATATTTGCTAACTGAATGCGACTCTTCGGAGTCTGCAGAGGCTGTTCCACATGCGGGGATTTGGTTGACCTCACTGACCTTGTGGTGGCGCTGCCTCTGCCCGAGCTCCCTGCAATGTTTGAACCTGTGAGCTCCTGTCTCTCAGGGCTACTAGACATGCTGAGGATCTGTGCTGGTAATCAAGGGAGCCTGTTAGAGTTGTTTGAAGCCAAGATTCTTGAAAGTTCAACAGAAGGAAAAAAGAAAAGGCATAGTTTATGGTAAGATTCAACTAAATGTATTATATTACCTACATGGCTTGACTCTAATAAAGTACTATTGACTGGGGATGAGGACCACAGAGATTAATTTTCTCACAGTTTTGAAAGCTAGAAGCGATAGGCCAAGGCGTGTGCAGGGTTAGTTCCTTTGGATTTTAGGACACCATCTTTCTCTATCCTCATTAGGCCTTTCTGTGCATATGTGCATCTCCATTACACACTTTCCTGCGGAGTTCCCTGCTAAAGGCACCAAGCACACCAGCCTAGAGGCAACCATTTGGATGTGATCATGCCCAAGGATTCCATTTCCAAGTAAGCCACCTTCAGAGGAACTGTGGCTTAGGAATTCAATATATGAATGTGGGAGGTGTGTAGCACAGCCCAGAACTGCGTCCTGAAACAGAATGGGGGCTTAGTGGTGAGGGAAGAGAGGGTGGAGGAAGAAGGTCGAATAGTGCTCGCTTAGCTTCTGTCCTCTCTCCACTCTCCCCGCTCCCCGTCTCACCTGCCTTGCAATTCATCTCGACCATCCCTGTCTCTTCTAAGTGTGTGATGCTCACAGAGACGAAGCTCTCACAGTTCCGGGAAGCATGCCACGCTCTGCCAGGCCTGGCCATGCTCACCATACCGAAATCTGGTGGGCGATTTGTTCTGGCAGGTCGGGAGTGATCAGAGTGGCTGGGTGTGGCAGGGCGTGGGGCACTTGCACGGAGAGCACTCAATCCTCAGCCCCAAGAGCAGCCCAGAGCAAGCAGACTTGCACGCCCGAGGTGACACCTCGAGACTCCTTTCTGGAAGCGCCGTCGAGGGTTATACTTGGTTTTACCATCAGGACAGGGCCACACACAGGGGCCACGGGACAATGGTGGCTTTCAGCGGCTTGGTTTTGCCTCTCCCTCCTTACTGGCCTTTCTTTCGAGCTTGGTTCACATAGAGAACAGCAATCACCAGAATGCAGTTTTCAATCAATTGGCATCCATATTCCAAAGGTCACTTGAGTATGTGTTTCAGTTTAAAATTATTGTGAGCCGATTTGCAAGTAGAGTGCAAATTCTGTCCTTTGTCAAATGCAAATGCACAGAACTCACTAGACTCTGAAACGCGTGTGAGCAGAGGAACAGGAATGATACGGAGACATTCTCATGGAGACCTTGAAGCATTTTGGATCAGCTCTTCTGAAGTGTAGTACGCGTATGTGTTATAGCACATCTAGGCTATTTTTTAGCTTGCTTTTCTTTTAAAAACTTAATGGCTGGTTTTGGCAAAGACTTCCTTGCTGCTTAATTGCCCAAAATTTCTTTTCTTGTTAAAGACAAGTTTAACAATTGAATTTATTATCTCTGAAATTAACCAGGACTTTAGTTTTTACCAACTGTCGATCAGTGCTGTCCTCCCAGGAAAGTATTAATCCCAAGAAATTTTCTGCAGAAGTGTTAGGTATCTAATTAGGTTCAGTAAAAAGGACAAAATCTCAGGTTTGGCACTGGAGTGCTGCTACAAATTACCGTGGCCTTTCCTTCCCATTAATCTGTTGAAGCTCTACCCCTTGGCATCACGGTGTTCAGAGACGGGGCCTTCAGGAGATGACCAGGCTTATCTGAGGCTGAGGGGCTCTCGTGGTGGGACGCTCGCCCATGAGGAGAGACGCAAGCGCTTCCTTCCGCTCTCTCTGCACGTGCGTGCACAGAGCAGGCCACAAGAGGGCCATCACAAAAGTGTCTTGTCTCTTTGTAGCTGCCTAATACTCCATTGAATAAAATACCACATCATGTGAGTCATGCCTTGGTTGATGGCCATTTGTGTTGTTTCCAAGATTTGGCTAGGACAAATTGTGCTGCTACAACCATGGCTGTGTATGTGCCACTGTGAGGCTTTTACGGATAGATGGATACGCCAGAGACAGACCAGACTCACATGTGTAAGCATCATATTGTCTGTGTAGTGTAAGACCCTGAAAGGGAAGGAAGATCCAAAAGGTGTGACAGATACATCGAAAGGGACCAAACATGGCTGAAAAGGAAAGAGGGACTGGGGTGGGGGAAAGGAGAAAAGAAGGGCGGGAGAAAAAATATATATATTAGCTAAGATGACTCTTAGTTCACTGAAAGAAACAGTGCTTGTATCGTTTGATCCATTTTGCAGGCCTGTATCTGGTATTCCCAGTAATTCTTTTGAAGATAACAATATAGGATATGATAGTCATTGTTAATTTCCTATCATCATTTTGAAGTTTTGTATCTTAATTATTGTTTTTCTGTTTAAAATAAAAAAGTAGCCTTCCACAAGCTAGGAAGAGAGTTCTACCAGGAATGGAATCTGCTGGCATCATAATCCCAGACTTCCCAGACTCAAGAACTCTGAGAAACACATGCTCATTGCTCGGGTCATCCAGCCTGTGGTACTTTTCATACTACCCCAAGCTGGCTAAGCCACAGATCATCATCGACAGTGATACATGTCTGGGAACTTGGCATTCTGATGTTCAGGCAAGGGGAAGATTTGATCCCTGTAAAAACAAATTCTACTCTCCTTTCTGTCAAACCTGAATGCTGATTCATGTCTCTGAGTAGACATTCTCACCTTAGAATTCCTGAAAAGGATTAAACTAAAATATAGAATTAACTTGGTCTTGGAATTTCTTTGAGTTCTGTGTCCAGTACTCTGTGACGTACTGGGCACATAATAGCCAGCAGGACACATGTGACCAGTACTGTCTTTACATTTGTATACTTGTTTGGGAGATAACAGGATGCAAAACAGCTACAAGAAGCAGCACTCTGAAGGCCGAAGGGCGAGAGGCGGTGCAGGCTCCAGGAGCCCTGGTAGGAAGACGCAGCACAGCCACATGCAGGGCTGTCAGAGACTGCAGGGCAGGAAGAGCACCAGCCCGAGAACTTTCTGAGAAAATGAAAGAATTTCTTTGTGGGTAAAGACAAAGCCATTTAAAAGACTCATGAGAAGTAAACCTGAGTGAGTTGTTCACTCTGGACTGCACAGCCTGGTCCAAATCAAGATGTTTTGAAGGTTATTCTAAGGGCAATGAGTCTGAATGACACCAATTTGAACATGTTGACATAGAAATTTTGTTCTGATTTCTATGAGAAATGGGCTGGGTTACGACAAGGAAAGAGACAGTGGTACCCAACAGCCAGAGGGGTTGTACTAAGCCAGCAGGGAGATGACAGGGAGGGTAAGGGCAAGGTTGAATTTAGAACAGTAAGAGATTGGTAACAAAGAGACATCGGGGGAGGTGAAGGAGAGAGACATGGAGGAGTTGTCTGCATGTCCGGCTGGCTGCTGTGTGCCGATAAGAGATCAAATAACGTGGAGGGAGTGGGATGCCTTTTGCACTTCATTATCAAAAAGTTTGAGAGCTTTGATGTTTTGGGTGAATAAACTATATTTCTAAATTCTTTCAAGAATAAAGTAAAGGGAAAGGGAAAAGGCAGAAAGAGGAGAAGGAGGGAGGAGGAAGGAAGAGGGAAGAAGGAAAACCCAACCAGGTCTGGTTTTGTCACAGATGATGCTAGCAGTATGGGTGACAGAATAGAAAATGACCTCAGGGAAGATTTGAAAAGATGCGGGAGGAGGTGGCTCGATATCGTATAAAGTAAAAAGCAAGGACAATGAACCGCAGGTGGGCGCTCGGGCTTTGGGAGGAGCAGGAGGGGCATCTTGGGAGGGTGACAGTGGCCGCTGACCATGCACACAAATTCCGAGTTCAGAGCAGGGCCCGAAGCGCCTCTGCTGCCCTGCACGTGAAGGAAGGCAGCCAGGCGCTCACGGCGTGACTGTCAGCGCGGTTGAGGCGCTCGGCCGTCGTCCTGCGGGAGGCCGGAGTGCCAGCTGGCAGGGACAGCCCGTCTTCCCCACCGTGTGGCAACTGTGCTTTGCTTTCTTCATGGAAGTGAAAGGATCAGGAACCCAGACTTCTGTTAAAATGACCACAGTGTACTTTATTTAATGATTTTGGTACCTTGTGTTGCAAGAAAATAAAAAAAATCTACAAAATCCAAATATATAAAATTTCAAGTTTTTTTTTTGTTTGTTTGTTTTACAAGAAAAATCAGGTAACCAAGGAAATTGAGTCATTATGAAGTACCACTTTCCACTTCATTTCATCACAAATCGCAACTTACTGAACAGACCAGAAGAACTATGGTGCTGTATGTAGTACACCGAAGACTCCACGCACTGTGCTTTGGGCAGGAGCGCTCGGCTCGCAGCCTGGGCGCCGCAGCCGCCCGCCGATGACGCCCCCGGAGCGGCCCAAGTGCTCACGGGGGGTTTGCATACACGGAATTTGAATATATATATTTACAGGAAGGAAAAAAATTAATGACTTGTTTAATTCTTCATTGCAAATAGAATTCCAAATACATTTGTACAGTGTTTACAAAGGAAAAGCACAAGAGCCCCCAAGGTTTCCGTTCGGTCCAGGCCCTCGCCGGCTCTGGGGGCGGCGACCTCGCCCTTCTCGAGGCCCACGCCTCCCTGCTGCAGTGGAGAGAAGCCCGGGACGCAGCTGCGCGCGACCTGCGTGTCCTGCAGGCAGCTGGCAGCAGGGAAGCGAGACATTAGTGGTCCTCGTCAGCTGGCCGTCCACCTGCCACCTGTTACATTATTTCAGAGATAAGATTTAAAACAACAAAAATTAAACAGAGGAAAGAGCACACAATGTTTAAGGCAAATTAAGTAAATCCGGAGAAGCCTGTCTTTGTGGTGAGTGGATATGGAGATTTTACGCCAAGCCAAACCAAACAGAAATGCACCCTCGTGGGGGTGAGTTGCTTACGCCCTCTAACCATTTTTGAAAGTCATTTCACATCAAGTATCCTTTCAAAATTTTAAATGGAAAGATTACAAAATTGATTACAAAGTGCATGATTTTATGTTTCTAAACAAAACAATAGTAGCTGAGGTAGTTAGATGTGAAACTAATTTTACTTAAAATAATTGGAGAATGAAGCCAAATGTCAGTAGCAAAAAGCCTTGGCATGTGGAAGCAGACTTACATTATGCAGTGGTTTAATGCTGAGCAAAATGCTTCTATTTGTCCCTTAGATGTTGTCAGTTAAGCAGCTAATGGATAAATTAGTGCTAGAGTGTTTCGATGCGCTTGGTACGATGCATGCTCCATGAGCTCTATCTCCAGCGTCTCACCTGAAACTCATACTTTCGCTGTTTCTGCTTTGAAGCCATCATATGAAATAGCACGGCCATTATTCAAAACTCCAATATTAAAGAAATTAATAAGAATGGAAGAAAGAGCCAATAGGAAGGATGGTTTGTTCTCACTTTCACAGTATTTGCCTTAGCCCTACCTCCACTGTGCTATTTGGTTTTGAAGAGGGAGGAAGCCCCTGCCTGCTGGTCATTCCCTTTCTTCTGAGATGGGAAGCTGCATTTGCAGATCCATCGCTACATCTTGCTTGGGCCTACACAGCTGGCTGGCTTCTAAGAAGGGCAGCAATTCTTAAGTAGAAGTAGGTTCTTGCCCAAGGCTAAGCAAAGCTCTCCTGTGTCCCACCCTTTAACTGAAGAAAGGTTTCTGGTGGGGACCTTCAGTAGCAACTACCTAAAAGATTCATTCTTTCATCATCCCATACTACCTAGATATGAAAGGGCTTTTTGTGATACTAGTATTCCAGTGGGATGGTTGTATAAATTAGGAAACACTTCTTTGGCCAAAGAACTCTCTCTCTCTCTCTCTCTCTCTCTCTCTCTCTCTCTCTCTCTCTCGTGTGTTTTAAAATCATGTGTTCAGGAAGAGAACATTAACCAAAAGTAGCCAAGAAAGCTGACAAGTACTTCGCAGATTATCACACCTAAGATGTTCACAGAACATCTTGTACACATCCATGTCCTCACATATCTCTCTACTGAAAACCAATTTTTCTAAAAGAATCTGGTGCTGAGGGCAGGGCTGGAGCAGTCCACGAGCTGCAGAGAGCCTGAGAGACTATGGTCACCATCTGCCCAGGAGTCAGGGCAGCGCTTATCCATAAACACATGGCCAGCACTTGATCTTCATCTACTTGATGAAGAATTTAGTCTCTGTCATGTGAAAGAGCTGTCCGACTCCCACGTTTGCTTTGCTTTTTGTGTTTGTGATGACATCCCCCTGACACGTCCCTCCTCTGCCCTCTGCTCAGCCTAACCAGCCCACTTGAAAAGCTTCTACTTTCTATTCTAAACCCTGAATCAAGTTCAAAGTATTGAACTTTAATATATATATATATATAT
>NW_004524630.1:3076339-3085098 GCF_000260255.1 Octodon degus
CTTTTTTATGTATTTAGTACAGGATCTCACTACACAGATCAGACTCATAGTGATCCTCTTGTTTTCAGCCTCCCAAGTGCTGGGATTACAGGTGTGTGACAACATGTCCAGTCTCAATCGACTTCTCAGTGTGCCCCGGGGGCGGGGCCAGCACTGCTCACCGGGGATTGAATCCTGGTCTCTGATAAGGCAGGTGCTTTAGTCCACTGAGCTATCTGGCCAGCCCAAGTTGTATTTTTTTGGTAGCAAAAAGGACAATCTGCTTCAGTTTTGGTCTGATAAATATTGAGGGTATGGGTAGAAACTGGGGAGTGAAACAGCCAGGAACATCAAATTAATTTGACTTGCTTGCAATATTTGTATCACTAGTTTACCAAAAATAACGTTTATTTTACTGCTGTGGCAGTGCAGACATTTTTAATGGATTAGATAGTTGTCCAGGTTAAAATCATGCTTCACAAATCTTAGTATCATGCGTTAGAAATGGTCAGCCCAATTTTAAGACTTTGATTTTAGAATAAGATTTCAGAAACTAGAAAAGATTATATTAAATGTGAACATTATGGAAGCTTCTAGCATGACATGATTTTAAACCTATTCCTCAAGTTTTCTGAACCATAGTCCATATTTTAAAAAGTTCTTTATTTACTCATTTATTTGGTACAGGGTCTCACTGCACAGCTCGGACTCGTAGTGATCCTCCTCCTTTCTCAGCCTCCCCAGGACTGAGATTACAGGCATGTACCACTATGCCCCGTTTCGGTGACCAGCACAGCCTGCCCAGAGTTCCGGGGCTGGCTCTGACTTGTGGTACTGGGGATTGAACCCAGATCCTTATGCTTGCCAGGCAGGCACTTAGACCACAGAGCTATCTCCACAGCCCCTTATTCCATAGTTTAAAGAGTGAATAATTTTTTTTTGCAAAGGGACATAATTATTAAATAAAGGGTATAATTACAATATGTGCAACAACTCTGCTTCATAAAGCCATATCATAAGAACATTATCTGCATTGTTCACACCGTTTCATAGTTGTGTTCATGCTTCATAGCAATGCCTCTGCCTCACAAATTACAAATGTTTATAACCCAAAGCACGGCAGCTAGCATTCACTTTGACCAAGTAAGGTAAAGGTTTAACCATGTACATGAGAAAGCATGTTACTTTGGGGAAATTGTACAGGACATTCTCTGAGATGGATTTCAACCGTTTCCTACGTCCCCCAGTAGAAGTCATATCTACGCACATGGAAGCACACGGACACGCGTGTGTTGTCGAAGCCCTAGGGCAAACACTTCTCTGAATTGTTTACGATACACTTATAATGTGAGAATGAATCATCCAGGATTTACAAGCAGAAACAAGATTTTATATTCTTCTGTTGGGCTTAAAGATCATAAGAAATAAAAAGCAAACAACGTAAATGGTTCAATCTAATTCCAACACGATCCGTTACAGTTTTCCCGTCCAAAATGGAGTTCAGAGCACACCGCTGTTAGGAGTTCCGAGCCGGGGGTCACACAACAGCCCTGGAAAGTGCACGGCACCGTGCGTGCGAACTGCTTAGGCATCCGCACAGCCCAGGTTTTCTGAATGCATTGTAAAAAACATTTAGTAAAATCCAGTTTGGTAACAGGAAAATGGTCTAGCTATAAGAATTATCTCTATCAAAGGAGTTAATTTTCTTAGTAAAAAGTTGGCAATTTAAAAAAAATTCTATGCGGACGTTTGAAGGAAATATTTTCCCTGTGGCAAGTGATGCGCACTAGGTGTGTTCTTTGCTTAGTTATTGCTATTGTGTTGCTCGGACAGCTCCGCGCTCCGGGCCTAGCCTCCTTCTGTGCTGCTGCAGGTTCTCCTGTGTGGCCTGTTGTAAGGAAGAAGAACAGTGCTTTCTGATCTCGTGGCACTTCACCACTTCTCGCTCATCCTCAGAACTCCCCCATGAAGGAGGTAAATAATAATCTCTGTCCTTCCCGTATGGGGAAATGGGGCTGGTAGGGGTTTCCGAGGCTGCGGCCCAGGGGCTAGGACTCAGCCGGGGATAGACTCCTAACTCTTTAGTTCCCGTCACTGCACCACAGTGCCTCACATAGGCACTGGCCACGGTCTGCCCTCCAAAGGTGGGGTGCAGAGCGGTCAGCACAGAGTGGAGACAATACCGCCTGGCTGGGGCCTCTGCTGCGCTTGCAGAGCACGCATTCGACATTGGGAAACCTTCTGCGGTCCAGGGAAGGAGGGGCCCGAACGAGAACTCCCGCCCTGCCCCTGCTGACAGGGCACTGGCTGTGCAACTGGGCACCGTCTGAACTCTGCAGGGAAGCTTCAGGCCATTGGGCTGTCTTCAGAATTCGTCTCAAGTCTTTGCACACCTTCAGTACTCTGCGTACCCGCATGCAGGAAGCGCTTCATCGCTAGTTCTCAAGCGTGAGGCCTCACTGCAGCACACCGGCCTGAGAAGCTTGCCTGCCCTCCTGCTGAGCTGCAGGTTAGAAATGAGGCAAGCACGCGACCTGAGGAAATAAACATGCTCTCCAAACCAGGAGCACATCAGAAAGAAGACAAGCAGCTTCCTAACGCGACAAGGTAGAAATGTCAGCAAATAACGAGTAGGACAGAGCTGGCGTGAACAGCTCAGATTTTCCTGCTGGGCAGTGATTTTCCCTTTGATGGCAATTTTTTTTCCTGGTCATCCTAACAGTAACTACAAGGTAAACAGGAGTATGCCGTGGTCATGACGACCCAGTTAGCGTGTGGTAATTGCAGTGATGTCAACAAATCAACCCCCAAAGTTATGTATTCTGTTTGCTTTTGGAAAAATAGCTTCTTCTTGACATAAAATTTATTATGAAATAACCAACTCAGTTTAAATTACTTTTAGCTTGCAAAATATAATGCTTAAAATTGGAACTTCTACTTAAAGAATATAAGGTTAAAAAATGTGTCTTTCCCTTGAACCATTTTGTCAAGAGAACTTTGTGAAGGATTAAGATTTATGAGCAGCAGAAGAGCAATGATAAAATTATGAAAGAGCAAAGGCAGAGCAGGAAGGTAAAGAGCTCCTGGAATTCCTGCTCTGCAGGCACATCCAGGACAGAGCCCCCCAAACTTTCCCCAGACGTGCATTTGCTCAAATTAAACGAAAATCAGCTAGCAGTTGCTCGGCATTATCCACTTCTTTTTGTATAACAAAGAGATTTTTAGCAGCAGAAAAATCATCAGCAATTGATTACTGCACAAGAAAATGAAATTCCATTCCATACGACACCTAGCAGTTTGTACATCTAGATTACATCAGACAACCAGACAGAAAATCATATGCTTCAAACATCTGCAGTTTTCCACGGAATATCCAGATACTTGATATCACGAGGATGAAATTTATCACTGGAGCAATCTACTTTTCTGCTTTTCATTGGGATATTTATATTCATATGGGCAGTCTTCATTTTTAATAACTTCCTGGTGTCTATTTTGGTTTAGCAAAGTAATCATCTGGAAAATCCAAATGTTGAAAGCTCTCAAGTGAAAAGAAACAGTCTTGAGGAAAAAAATCAGACCTTCAGGGCTATCAATGGTCCAGTGGTTTTGTCTACCCTGAAAAATTGTCTTAGCTGCCCTTTTCCCCACCTCTACTGTTCTGAAAGTCACTCACACAAGAATTATTTTTTTAAATTTGAAAATAGATACGCAGGCTAGGTGATTGGTAGGATTAAGATCCAGACTATGTTTAATATGGTCTAATACGGGTAAACCTGGCTGAGTGAGTTCGATCCTAGAGTCTCCAGTGATGTCATGATACGTTTACAGTAGGACAGTGAGTCAAGCCGAGCAAAGCCTGAATCGCGTTGCTTTTAAAAGAGGGATAATTGCATGGCTCGTGCTAGACAAGCAAGAGTGACGTATAAAACCTAAAATATCTCAGCATCCATCGGAAATTCTTGTGTACAGAACAGTGCAGGGATGGGAACAGAGGACAGCCATTGAAGGGAGGGTTTCTTTAGGAGAGAATTAGCCTCGGGTACAAAGCTGCCAGTGTCCCCTCCACCTTGCTGCTGCAGTCAGGCCCTGACCTCTCCTTAGGGGCACATCTTTTGCCATAGTTATGGAACGGCAGTGATTATGTTAACTTCTGCTTTGTGAAAAAGGCAACAGTTCCTGAAGAGAAACAACAGGCTTTCTCTCTTTGGTCCCCATACCTGGACCTCTGCATTAACAGGAACTATCTCCCAGCACACAACACTTCCACGGTCACCCTTACCAGGTCTCTTATTGAAAAGGCCTGCTGAGTGCTCCTCTGTGTGCACAGTCAACCAACTCATCGTACGCTGTAGAGTATCTTAGTGAGCTACATGGGCCTGGGGCTCAGGAAATAAGTATTTCCTTCAAATTGCTGATTTTCATTGTCTGGCAATTGAAAACAGGTCATAAGGTGGTAGGCCACTTCTTTGCCATTCGCTGTTGGTGTCCATGCCAAATGCCAGCCCTGACAACTGGGAATATTATCCATTAGCTTTTGGAACATTAAAATGATTGCTAAGGACAGAGAAACATCATTGAGCACAAGGAAAGTGATCTCTGCTCCTTTCTCTCTTTTTCTTCAAGACTGCTTACTAAATGCATCTGAAGACTTCTGTTCATTCATCTAGGGCTAATTCCTAAAACTGACTCCCCAGATGAGACAGAAAACTTCATAGGAATACGTGGGTGGCTGACTCTGCACGCTTTGCAACTACAATCTGATAACTTCTAGCAATTTGCTTTTACCTTTCATTTAAAAGAAATGGAGAAGAACTATGATTTCCCTCTAAGTGAAAATGTAGACATTTGCATATTACACTGATTACGTTGAAGCTCATAACCGAGGTTTTGTCAGATCTGAGAAGCAACAGTAGATTCCAGATAGAAACGGATCTGAGCTTGGAACTGGAGATGTCCTCCCCTAGGAAGGCAGACCTCTAATTATTCACTAGCCAGAGCCATTCAGAGTTAGCCTCTGAGACCGAACTATAACTCTGACGTCACCAACTAGCTACTACAATGCTGGCAATGGTAGTCTCATGAAATGAAATAAAAACAGCAACTGGATTCAGAAAGATCAATTATTAGACAGATGACAGTGACACTTGTTCACTTCCAACACATGCCTCTGAATGCATTTGGAACAAGTCTCCATAACTCATGCCTGCTCTGAGCTACAGAAGCCCCCAGGAATCCATGGACTTGGATGTTTTCAGAGCAGTGCTTGCTGGTGGAAACAAAGGACATGGGCGGGTACTCCTCGCATCAGTGCCGAGGAGCTGGATAGCGTGTTTCCTTGGCTCTCCTTCACAGAGGTCTCTCTTTTCAGGCCTGGGCCCTCCGTGGCAGGATGCTGAGCCAAGTACTCCTTTGCACTAACTGATTATCGTTCCCTTGCAGTAGCTTGATTACAATATTACAAGTCAAGAATTTGCAAGATTAAAAGCGTCTGTTGAATTAATTAACTGCAAATCACCTCCAGTAAAACTTGACAAGTTCCAAGATGTTTCTGTAAAAAAAGAAGCAATCGACAGCATCAGCAACGCGCAGCTTTGTGACAGTCAAGACTACTTCTGAGTGCGGCTGGCCCACCACGCTTGCCCTTTCTTAAAGCAGGAGTGATTGCTGCTCCCAGAGTGCGAAGCCTTTGATTCAGACCAAGGAAAGTACTTCCGCCTGGGCTTTCAGAACCACACTTTAGAAACCCACTTCCTTACTGTGCATGATAGAGTAAAAGGTTAATCAGGGAAGCCGAATTGTTTAGGTTTTGAAAGCAGGCTATAAAATTACCACTCTTTCACCAGCTGACAGGTCTCTTTGGTTACAGGATGGTGTGCTATTTTTTCTGATTCAAATAGAATAAGAAATCACAGGGGGTCTGCAGAAAACCACGGGTCAAAGTTTAGTTTCTGTGTGAATGGAGCAGTATGCGACATACTTAGATATAAGTGGTGTTCAGGAATCACTGTGGGTCGAAATGCTGGTGTGCACTGAGACGTGTTCTACCGGTTTGTAACCAAAATAGGAATTTCTTACAGTGATAGAAATGTGAAATATATTTTCAACATACTTGGGGGTGTTTTAGCATTTACTGATAAACAAATTAATTTGAAGTAATTAAAAATGTTGATTGGATACAAGTGCATGTTAGAATGCCATTACAACAGTTAAATTAAATTAGCTTAAACACAACTCCATTTGTTCATACCCACAACACTTGAAGCAAGAGTTTGATTAATTCTATTTTAATGCAAATTATGCAGTAGAGAAAGGAAAGGTCCAACCTGATTATTTGGTAGATGGAAGTATAATAAAAAACACAAAGCCTCACATTTTCTGAAATTCTAATAACAGAGTAGGTGACAAGCCTCAATAATAGCACAAGAGAAAATTTTGTGTTGGTACTGTGCTGGTAATATTTACTTCTTATTTTGAGTAATTAATTTGAGATTGATTTGATGTTAATAATGCACTTTGCTCTGCAAATATCTTTTTTTGTTTTTTTTTAAATTTTACTTTTTACTCTTTAGATACAGGGTCTTGCTATGCAGTTCAGACTTGTAGTGATCCTCCTGTCTCAGCCTCTCAGTGCTGGGATTACAGGTGTGTGACACCACGCCTGATTTCAGGGTTAGCATGACACGTGGGGCTCCATGGCTGGCATGGCATGCAGTACCAGGGATCAAAGCCGGGTCCTTGCGCTTGCCAGGCAGGTGCTTAGGCCACTGAGATATCGCCCCAGCAAAAGTTCAGAAGGATTTTTTTTTTTTTTTGGCTGGCTCAGGTTGCCTTAAGTGCAGGTCTGGTAAGGCATGACGATCTGGGGATCAAACCACAGTATCCTGAGCCTGACTGCCTTTGCTTAAGCAGGCCCTTAAACAACTGAGCTAATGGGCAGGGCCTTACTCTGCAAATATCTTATCAGCAGTTATAAGCTTTCCCTTGCACAGTGCAGTGGATCGAAGAGTGACAGCTCAGATGACCAAAGCAGGCCCTTCTAGGCAGTAGTGGTGACTTGGGCCTAGAAATGATTCACAGCTTCAGTGTACTGCGGGGTGGCGTTAACTGTCTCAACAATCCTTACTGAGACTCACGCTGAATTCTTCCAGCTCTGCTATGCTTGTCAAAATCAATACACTTTCTCCTCTTCATTTTACGGAGGAGAAATGGGCTTATACATCATGGAGTCAGAGCTATTTCATTTGAGGAAAATCAGTTACACAAGCTAATAGTGATCTTCAGCAACACGCCCTGTGTGCGTGAAACACAACCTCTGAGGGCCCCTCCGTGGGGGGAGTGGACGCCATGCCAGTGAGAGCGACCCCCAGGCCCTACAGCGGCCGCCTCCAGACACAGGACGCTGCCCATAGAATGCTGCCATTTGGACCTTGGGGCCACTCTTCAGAGCTGGCTCACAGGTGACCACAGCTGAGCTTCTCTGGGGAGCTTGTTCTCTCAGAACTGCTAATAAGTGCTAGTAACAGCTGCTTCCCTGAACTTTTGACCTCTAGGAAGCTGCCGAATTTTAAGTCTTTTCTTAAAAAGAGGTCTCAAGACTATCTTCATTTTTTTCTCCATTGGCTTATGCAACTTTATTGAAGAAAAATAAATCAGTTCTTGGCGGAGCTATTAGTCGGTCCCTCAGCCATTGACAACGTGCGTCATTTGCTCAGTGCCCTGCTAAGCAGTGTACTGGAAGATAGATTAACTGTCAGCTCCAGGCCTCCGAACAGCTTCTTTAGTGGTCATAGTTTTAAGTCAAATACTACGTACCCAAGCAGTGCTTCAACTTCTTGTGTTTTCGTTGCTTGTTTTTTAGATTCCAGAGTATTGCTGGAGAACAAGTCATATGCTTTTCTGTTTAATGGTAGTTGTCTAATGTTGATTTATCTTTGGGTTCACTCCATTATTTCATGTTTGTCCCTGGGGGTGATAGTTTATTGTGAGCCTTGGAAAAGCTTATGTATGTCGTTTCCTAATTGCTTATCTGTGAGTGGCTCAAATGCACACTTGACTGTGTCTTGCCCGGCAGCCCTGCCTGTGAGGTCATGCCTAGAGCGCAGGCGGCGGGAATCATAAGGGTGTGACGTGAAGTCGTGATTACAAAAGTCACCTGTGCTCTAGCTCTCCTGAGGGTGAGGGAGCAGCATTTGGGTTTCACGTAGAGGCCACTTCCTGCACAGAAGCAGTGACTTTTAATGTAACCTAAACTCTTACAGATCTGCTGGAATGGCGTAGAGAAATGGATGATTGAATGTATTTTAATATATTACATCAAGATAATCATTAAATACTTTTTTAAAAAGTAAACACCAGGGCTGAGAAAGTTTTTGGTTTATTATTGGCTACCTTTTTCAGCATCAGTTCGAACAACACACACAGCTTAATATGCAATGACATAACCAGGGGGTTACACTGCCACTTTGTCTGCCTTTATGTGTACTACATTAAAGAGAAAAGGGAAAGGACATAGCAATTATTTTATCACTCAAGGAAACGAATATTTGATAATTGCTTTGTTCTTTGCATCTAATTAAGTCTAAGATAAGGTTCCCAGATTTCAGTTATGGTTTAAACTAGTGGCATAATAATTCACCTAAATGTTAAAATTTTTAACTGTAAGATATTAAACAAAATTTAGGGAAAATAATAGCAATTGTTTAGAATTACCTTATAATAGGAAAGTAATGTCACTGCAAAGAATTGTTAGATCCATGGCCTTCTTCCCTCCCTCCCTC
>NW_004524630.1:3085198-3096164 GCF_000260255.1 Octodon degus
TCTCATCAGCACACCAAGTAATTGGTGAAATTTATTTTGCAATCTATCTAACTAGCTGACAGGATCACATGTACATGTACAGAATACAAAAGAAGCAAAACTAGTTTTTATTTGTCATGTAATTCAGTGCAGAGGAAGGCTACTTTCTTTGGAATGGAGAGATCATGTTGATTCGTCTCCTATGAATCAGAGTTGCAGGTGGTAGATTTCTATTTTTAATGATTGACTTTTCTTTTTTACTTTTAATGTTTTATTCCAAAAGAAAACATTTAACTTTAAAATGAAAATTTCCTGGAAAACTATGGTCATCTGGCCCTTTGCCTGAAGGCTTGCCAAATCAGGAACAGATTTTGGTGGAATATTATTGGTCTTCTGGGAGGCCTTTAGTCTGTTAAAAGTTGTAATGAACGTTCAGCTCCCCTTTCCTGATGCCTGCAGCCTTTGTCAAGGTGCTTAACAGCTCTGGGCTGGAGTTGCGTGGCCTGGAAATGATGCTTAACCCAGAGAGAGCTGGGAGGGCCGAGAGAGCACCGACCGCACGGCACCCGGCGGCGCAGGCTGCGGGATCCACCGGCACGGGAGCTGCCAGAAACTCTAGGCAAAAACCCAAGAACCAGAGCAAAAATTCAACTGAGTCCATTTATTTCTGACTTATGCTATGTAAGGATAACATGAAAACATTTTAGCAAAATGATTACACATGTCAGGGACATTGAGCTGGCTGTAATGTAGTAGAACATAGAGCACCAGGGTGCTAAGGGTCACCTTTCTGAGCTGCATCTCTGCCTGCAATACAGTGAAAGTCTGATGGATTTTTCTCTATGGAGTCTAAAGAAAGAAATTCAGGTGGAAATGGAATTAACATGCCACTTCATCTACTCAAGGGAGAGTCTCTGAACCCTTTATTTCTATAGACACGTTGCTGTTGGCCACTTCTTCCATTAGGCCTTCTGCTTCAGGAGCCGGCAGCTTGCGAGCTAGCCTAATTGCTACAATTAACAAAATTAAATGGCTCGTTATATTTTTATTCAATTCCATGCACATCCTGCAGTTTTGCTTTAGCGCGAGCCCCGTGGAGGCTGTCCATCACTGGCACTGCCGACGGTCTTCCCATGTGCCCGTTTCAGGATGGCAATTGGAGAAGATGTGTGTCCACAGATGTGTGCCCATGGGGGAGAGCAGATCTACTGTCCACAGTCCCAGAAACAGGGGCCAGAGGGAAACGCCCATCCTCAGCCATCCCGAAGCGCTCAAGCAGCAGGCGGGAGGAGTGCCAGGCTCTGTGAGCTGGCAGATCTGGTGATTTTGATCATTTCCAAAAGTGACATTGGATTGCTGAGATAAAAGAATGTGAGTTGATCTGTACCCATCACTGAAATTACACAAATGACCAGCTTGGTCCTGTTGTGGTGTCACCCTGTGCTGCAGCCACCCTCTGAGCTAGATTTTGAAAGACAGTCTGAGCTATTTTTAAAAAGGCTTTAAGGAATTCTCCTTAGAATCATAAAAATGCAGGCATGTCACCCGGTCTTTATATAGAAACAGGAATGGCTAATGGTACAGATGTTTTGAGAAGGCAAGGAGTCTATATTTCGTCAAGAAAATGGTTCCTTAGAAAAAAGTGCTCGGATTCTTGTCTAAACATTGTGTCAGACTTGTTTCCACTCAGTGCATTTTGTACATTTGAAAGTGAACGTGTAACTTTATACAGCTCTGCAAAAGACAGCACAGGTCTTCCTTGCTTAACTCAATCTGCTCAGAGAGAGAAACTTTGAATGGCACAAAACTGCTTAAAAAATGAGATCCCTAACGAGTGAAGAAGTTCATTCAAGCTAAGAGGCACCGAATTACGTGTAGGTATTTCCAGTGAAGTCCCCAGATGTGCTGATACAGTGTAAGTGTGGACTGCACAGGAGGCTTATCTCAGAAAGGGACAGGAGGAGCCTTCTTGGGTAAAAGTTCTCGTGTCAGTAACATACAACTTTATGTGTAGCGAAGAGTAAGACACACTTTCTTCTTTCATGTTGCTTTAGTAACACTTTCTTATATGACTCTGTGTGTGCATGTGTGTGACAGTGTGTATTTGGTACAGGGTCTCACTACGCAGCTTGGACTTGTGGCGATCCTCCTGTCTTCAGCCTCCCCAGGGCTGGGATTACAGGCATGCGCCACCATGCCGACTTGGTGGCTGGTGGGCATGCCTAGACAGGCGCTTAGTCTGCTGAGCTATCTCATTGGCCCTCTCTTTTAAATAGTCATTGAATTTTCAGTTCTTCCTGTTTATTTGTAATTGGTTATCATGGGCACTAACTATAAATTCTTTATTTTACTTTCATCTTCAATTTATTTTTGTATTTTATCTTTTTCTAGCCCTTGAGTTAGATTATCTTGACCTGTTGGTGAGAGAATTAATTTCTTTTGTCAGATAAACAGCATTCATCATAAATGGATAGTAACTAAATGTCTGTAAAGTCAGTATCATTGAAGTAGATGAGGAATAGTTATAAGGATTTAAAGGATAGAGCCATTTTGGGATCAAGTTTTAAATTTTTCTTCCTCACAAAAACCTTGAAGTCTTTATATAGTTAAGATATATATATATATATATATATCACATATTCTTTAAATAGAGTCATTGAGAAATAGTAGTTTGAAAGATAAAAAAAATTATAATATTTTTCCCTCTAGAAAATGTCATGTACCTGTGGAGAAAGTGAATGCTACCACCAGCATCTTCTTAACAGAGTCGAAGAGGGCTCAGGCCCAAGGGCGGGGCCTAGCACTAACAAGCCCTTTCTCCATTTGTATGCCAATAGTGGCTCTGGCCTGCTGGACTGTGCTTACTTTCTGTAGAGGCTTTAGTATCAAGTTAAAATTTTAGGAGAAATTAAAATATCAATACAAAAGTCAGACTTTGATCTCTTTTGTACCTCGATGAACTCCTAGTACTTCAAACTCTTCCATGTAGCCCTAAAGGTGCGCAGACCCGTTACGGCCACAAGAGCCGGCAGTGTGGCGCTTTCCGAGTCACAGAACCGGGATTAAATCATGACTGGCCTCTCCTTTGTTCTCGCAATCTTCTGAAAAATTAAAGTTTATAATATGGTAGATATATAACTTGCTTACCAAGGATTCACAGCTGAAGCTTCATAATTTTCAAGTATGTCAGATATAGACTATTGACAATATTTAGGCAACCAATATGATGTTCAAAGCTCTACGTCTTCCTTATAGCCAACCTCCCCTCCACGACAAAGGACAATGCACTTGCATTAATTCTACAGGACTTACGCAACTCTTAACATGTTACATGAGGGGTCGAGGTGAGAAGTGGCTGAGAACTTACATGACTGAAGGGTGAGGGGGCCGCTGTGTTTGTGTTGACTGACATTATTATACGCGAGTAGCTACCTACACATGGTTTCCAAGGTTTAGTTCAACTGAGAATTCAATTTCCAAAGATCCGTTAAAAGTTATCTTGGAACGAATGAAGCTGACAACTCATGGTTCTGCACGGAAGTGAAGATTTTTGTCAAAAAAAAATCATCATTTTTTCCTTCCACAATGGGGGTGGGACATTCACTGCACAATGTACTGACAAGAAGAGCGTCCTCCTGGAGTGTTACTGGTGACTAGGTAGGTTTCCACTTCCCACTAGACGATTTATCTGTTTCGGCGGAAGTCTTGCTTGGAGGATCAAGTCACGGAGTACTAGGAAATAGATCTGCTGATAAGAATTGTTTATCTTTTAAAAACTGCTTTGGGCTTTATACCAAAAGAAGTCCTAGGTGGAGCCCTCTATCGTCTTCTGTGGATGTCATCATGGGGGTGGCAGTCTCTGGATGACACACTCAGTGGTGGCTCTAGAATTTGACTGTTTAAGTGACTTGGACAACCCAGGTAAATGAATGACTTGGTTAAACTGACCCCCTCCTTCCTTTATAGTGACTTCACTAATCTTCAGCGTAGCAGTTGGGCCAGTATAAGTCCTGGGAAGGAAATTTAAGACATCTTCCACTGTGGTCAGGGTTGTTCTAATGGACAGATGAAAGTAAGCATTTACATCTTTGATTTCCTGGGAAACGTTGGCCAGTCTCGACAAACCCTTTCTATTTAGGCTGCTTCTCTCTTCACTTGATGTTCTGATAGCACCCCTGGCCAGGTTCCTGGGGGCACCAACTTGCAGAGTAAGGTGGTCTTGCAAGAGACAAGTGTTTTCAATCTGCTGAGGCAGGATGATAGATTTGTGGACCAGTTTCTGACATCCTAAGTAAGTACGATCCTTAGAGTACTTTAAATAATTCCAGGTCTATAAAAAAAGTGATAATGCCTATATGCATACCTATATATTTCATTACAAAAATATTGAAATAATCCATGAGTTATTCCACTCTGCACCAACTATAAAAAAATACTATCAAAGTTTGACCGGCACTTTAATGCAACAAAAAGCACCATGACCAAGGACACTGAGAACAGAAAGCAGGGAATGTTACTTGCTGGACGGAGGTATTTAAAACCAGAAGCTTGTAAGAGTACGACTTTACAGATGATTCAAATATAAATCTTAGCTGGATATAGTGATAAGCCCTCCAGCAGTTCAGAGGGTTTCCTCATAGCATACGCATTGCATTTGTATGCTCATACTTACTAAAGTATCCCAAAACCTCTAAAAGACACATCACTCTGACCTTGGATTGGGAATGGGTGAGTCTGTACACAGGGGAGAACTTGATTGTCCATCCTCTCATCTGCTCTTGGGGGCTCACACCACCTACTCTCAGTTGTTGGAGCTTCCGCGTCAGTCCTGTGGTTGGTCGTAGTTTGGCACTAGAAAGATGTGGGCTGGCGTCTTCCGGAATCGCACCTGCCCACAGAGTGAGCCACGCCCTCTGCGCAAGTACAGCCAGTTACGGCCGGCCTGGTTCTTTCCCTTTGATTCCAGTGTAAGCTGCACTTATCTGGGACCTGGATTCTCAGTTTGCCCCCCCAACCCCTAACCTTCTCTTTGTGCATGTATGAAATTCTTGCAATTGAATACTGAATTATGGTTATTGTTCCATTTATATCACGACGTTATCGAGCTCCTTGGCCTTGTTCAAAGCCATACGTGTGCTGCATAGGATTTCTGTCATAAAAGATGTTCTCAACTGAAAATTGAAAATAAAAAACAAATCTGGAAATGTGTAGAAAATGAACCACTGCATCAACGCTAATATATGTGTAAACACACTTGAGTTTGCTGTCCGCTGGGTAAGCTTTTTCACACATGGTACTGGTTTTCAAATGAGAGAATGGTTTATGAATTCTTTTCTAAAGAATATTATTTCTTTTTCCTAGAGTCTTGAGGGATACATTTTCTCTCTCTTTGTTCTTATATTCCTGTGGGAATCAGAATTTTTGAGTCAAGAAAAGTCACCTAAGCTATTTTAACAGAGGACCAGTGTGTGTGTGTGTGTGTGTGTGTGTGTGTGTGTGTTAGTGAGTGTGTCTTTCTGCGAAAATCAGTGAAAGACTCTAGCGGTTGGAGACACTTTCCCTAGTGATAGTACCCTCTGGTGGGGGCGTTCCCAGGCTGCAGGAGGAGTTTGGCGGCAGCAGTCATAGGAAGCTGGCTCCTTGGGGTGGAGGAAGGCGCTTTTAGTGCTGCTAGTTAGAAAGGAGCCCAGCCACAGGCAGGCGCTGATGGACGATCAGTCACAGTTATGAGGATGGCCGGACTACACGTTAGAGCTCACTGCCCTACAGGATGAAGTATTACTATTGCCCCAGCCCCGCTGTCACCCCTTCATCTGGACGTTGTGGCTCCTGCAAGTGCTTTCACTTTATAAGGTGGTTTCATATTCCAACCGTTCCTGAATTAGGGCGTCGTCTTTGTACTGTAGCCTTGGAGGAGATGGGGAACATTCAAAGGCTAAAATGGCCTTTCGTAGGCTTCGGTCCAACACGTGTCTCTCCCAGGCTGGGTACCTATTCCTGAACAGGTCAATTTTAATGACCGATTCTTCAATCCGTGGTGGACGCGATGACGGGGTCGATGGGGCAGTGGGCCTCACCTGAAAGACCGGTACACATCCATCGCGCTCTGCAAATTTCTGATCGCGTTCACTGGCGACGCTGCGGTTGTTGGAGATGGACCGGAGGGTGCTTGTGGCCACCTCTGGAGGCAGAGAGAAGGCGGCAGTGGGGTCCTCACACGCACAACTCGGTGACTGCCCAAATCTTGGCCCGTTGGGGTGAAAAAAGGCATAATACATCAGCATAAAAACAACGCCCGTGAGAAAGCTGCTGAACACCACACAAAGTGCTGGGATGGCAAAGGCATCTGCTATCTGGGGCGCCTTGTAGAGGTACCAGAGTGCACTCAAAGCTGTGTTTTCCAAGAGGATCACAAAATAGTAAATGAACAGCCTGCAGCGTGTCCTGCCCTCCTTGACGTTGAACCAGCTGAAGATGTAGATGATCCCCACCACCATGTCGAACACGATCTCTTCCCACTTGGTGATGCAGAACTCTGTCTCACAGTGGACGATCCAGAAGGTCATGATGCACCAGTGGAGGACGATGAAGATGCCAAAGTAGAGCTGAAACACGGATGCGAAGAGCGCGAAGGTGATGACTCTGGCGGCGATGGTGAAGAAGTGCCAGCAGAACTGGATGATGACGGCCATGTAGCTGATGGGCTTCTTGTCATCTCTGGAGTCACGCAGTGCCTTCTGGTAGGAGGCCAGAGCCCATGCCAAGGAGACGAGGGATGCTGCTGCAGTGAAGCCTGCGGAGAGAAGCAGAAAGACACTTGGTCAACAGCCAGCACACAGAACGGTTGGTTTGGGACAGCATGGCTTTAACATTAAGGTTCACCATCTCTAAGTTTTCATCTGACTAACCCTGTAGATGGGGGTCCCAATCACTGGTGTGCACGGAGAAAACCACACGCAGAAGGCATGAATCGGTGGACATGGAAATGCCACTCAAAATCATTGTGAGCCTACACTGGCAGAGGTGGCAGGGCTGGGCTTTCTGCATATCTGGTGCAAATGGATCCAAGAGATGGGCTTTTCTTTCTTCTTCTTTTTTTCATAACCACAGACTAAAAGTTGAGAGAACTGGGTGATTGTTACAACCTGCATGCTTAGCACCTGCATGGCCTTGGACCATCACTGGTGCTGCGAATCTCATTTCTGAAGCTGGACAGCTCAAAAGCCCCATTAATTTGGAAACTCCATGGTAGAGAGGGTTATAGTATCACAAGAAGCTCAAAGGACGGCTGGTTTGTCTTTCTGCTTTCCAGCCAGAATACACGTGGCTAACTTACAAAAGGGACATTTTTCTTTCTTAGAATAAGGGGTCTATGCACAACCTGGGCAGTGTTTCTGTGGTTCTTGGTCGACAGTGTGTCCTAATGCAACCCGCTGCCCCCCTGCAGCTTGTCTGCCTGCTGCTTTTCCTTTCAGAGCACAAACGTCCACTTACTGTCATTTATCTCATAGCTTTTCATAAATCAGAGATTTTACTGAGATCACTTTTCAGCTACTTCTCTTTTCTCTCTCTCTGTCTTTTAATTTTATGTATTTGGCCCAGGGTCTCACTCTGTAGCTTGGATTCACAGTGATCCTTCTGTCCCAGCCTCCCCAGTGCTGGGATTACAGACAAGTGCCATCATGCCCGGTCTTGGCGGCCAGCTTGGCGCACCCAGGGTGGGGCCTGCACAAAGTGCTGAGGATGGAACCCAGGTCCTGTGCTTGCCTAAGCAGACGCGTGGACCACTGAGCTAACTCCGCGGCCCACTTTGCTCATTTTATCAGCCTCATTTGGTTAGTATTCCATCTAAAAATAGGCTTTCAATCTTTAGAAAACATTTTTATTGCTTTACAGTCAAAGTTCATGCCCATGGCCCAGCTATATACAGGGCTCATCTAAAAGCACACCAACTTCTTGGGAAAGAGCTCTATGGGGAATTTTACTTTGTCCCTGCTCTATTATAGCAATCTGCTGGTTTGTGTAAGGAGCTGTGTCAAGATTTACCAAGACTGAAAAAGATCTCGTGCATCTTTTTTCTTTTTCTTTTTTTTTTCTTTCTTTTTTTTTTTCTTTGCGGTAGCAGGGATTGAACTCAGGACCCTGTGCTTGCCAGGCAAGTGCTTATTCTACTGAGCTATCTCCCTGGCCCAAGCTCTCATGTATCTTAAGGTTCACCTGGCCTCTTTCTTCTTCATCAGTCTATCATCACTCATAAGCAACGTTGCACTGTGTTCTTTCTTTCTCTTTGTAATGATACAAGGTAAGTTGCAGAGAGCTTAGGATGGAATCTCTCTATTTTTTTAATTATGGGAAAAATCTATTGTTTGCCATCTTTTGAAAATAAATTTAAAACAATGATTCTTGTGGGAAGGGTTGCATGAATTGATACAAAAATCCAACTTTGTAATTGTTTCTTCAGGGTTCCTCTTGGTTAAGGTGAACTTAGAAGAATAATTTTTGAATGAAAAAATATATTTCACTTCTCATACTTGCTACTAACATAACCAGCAGAACGCCCAGGCGCGGGCCTGAGCTCTGCAGAGACTTTCTAGTTAGCACAGTAATCCTCCTTCTGCATGCCCCAGGCAGCTCGCTGTTGGTGGCATTTCTAGGTTCATCAAGGGCCAGTGCATGCAACAGTTCATGATAATTGGATTTGAGTACAATGGTAAACAACACCAATTACAAAGCAAATTTAGGAGTGAAAAGAGAGAGAAGAGGTGGCAATATTTGAAAATAGAGAAAAAAAGCAAGGGATGGAAATAAAAGGTAACAGAGGAGTGATTATGCAAACTATGTTTTCAGGATCAGTTTGGGATCAAGAAAAACTGTGGTGTTCTCAAGTCAAAACCTTTGCGTGGCGTACCAGCAGCCAACGCCATGTGCCTCGCCTGCCCTGCTTGGAACTAGCAGCCTTGTGCACAGAGGAGGCTCTTTAGGCTCTTAAGCATGGATTCCTCAATTTTGGTGTTTTGGAAGACTGCAGTTCTGATTCCATTGAGAAGAACTGTCGAAAGGTCAAAGCAATGCGGAAGATAAAACCAGAGCTAAGCAACAGAGGAGACGTCTCTCCTTGATGCCGACACGCTACTCCGCATGACATCTAGAGAGTGCTGACGGTCCTACAGGACAATTCCTTACCTGTGTGGGCTTAATTGTAGAGTGGGTGGTGTGTGGTCACATGGATGAGACCACAGGCTTGCACTGAAAGGAAGCACCACCACCAGGAGTGGGCACCAAACAAAACCGTGGACCTGAACGTTAGCCAAAGAAAGTCCTACGAATTCAGAGGAAAAGGCTGAACAAATTAAGGAAAGAGGAGAAAAGAGATGTAGAGGTCCTGTCCAGGAGATTCAATCTGTTCATTATAGAAAGCCCTGAAAGGACAAAGCAAATGAAGTTGAAACAATAATTTAGGAAATAATTGAAGAAAAATTTACAGAATGGAAGAATGAAGTAGGCCTGTAAATGAAGAAGGCCCTCAGGGTACCTTCATAACATTTTGAGAAGAACGGAAAACATGGCCACAACCTAGTGACTTTTTAAAATTTCAAGGATAAAGGAAAAATTTTGGTAAGTATCTAGTCAGAGAAACCAGGTTACCACAAAAAGGGAAAAGTCAGGGTGACCTCAGATTTTTCTCTTGCAGCTCTAAATACCAGAAGACAATGGAACAACATCTTCAGAGTTGGAAGGAAATCCTTTTGATTCAAGAGCATGTGCTTACCAAGCTAGCATTTGTATGTGAAGACAGTTGGAATATGTTCTCGGGTACTGAGGGGTTGTATGAAGGATTTGATGGATAAATCTAGTTAAAAAGGATGAAGTCTAAAATTGTTACACATAGCGTGATAAGCCTAAGATACAGTCGTACCTTGGTTCATGAACTTATATCATTCCATGATTCTGGAAAAGATGACCATTTGTGTGGGAAAGATGGTTGGGGTCCTTCCTGTCTGTCACCTGCTTCAGAGTTTGCAAACAAAAACAAAACTTGGCCAAATGTTTTTATTTGAGAACCACATAGTTCACCAACAAAGTGTTTGTATGCTGAGGCACCATTGTAGATTTGTAAACTCAGTCAATCTAAAGTTTTCAAACCATCAAAGTACATGCCAAATATGCAATGTATTGGGCAAAAAATACTGTTTTTTTGCCATATAAAATTGTAAGTTGCATGTTGTTAAGCCAAATTTGTGTTAGGCAAAAGTGCTTTGCTACTATGGACAGGATAAGTAAATACACTCTAAATATTAATCTGACAAAATTTGAAAATGGTAGTTTTATTCCCTTAAAAAACCTAGCAAGT
This sequence comes from Octodon degus, assembly GCF_000260255.1. Lineage (NCBI taxonomy): Eukaryota > Metazoa > Chordata > Mammalia > Rodentia > Octodontidae > Octodon > Octodon degus. Next base: position 3,095,529 of record NW_004524630.1, read on the forward strand.
TCATGATGTTAATGCTGGAAAGGAGAAAATTTTTAAAGCACTGGCTTGCAAGGGGTGGATATGTTGAAAATACTAAGTTGCAAAACTGGAATTACTGAATCAGTCAGTAGTTCATACAAGTCAGTTTGTTACTGAGCTGTGGACAAAAGAAATTATATACATTTCAAGCTGCTGAAACTGAAAACAGGTGAAAAATCAAGAAAAAGAACTCCCCAACATACCAAGGAAGTGTGAACATTTGTGTGAAACAGAGCTATTGGAGAATTATACTCACAAACTGACTAAATTCCAAATTAAGATTCAAATTGAGAGTGCTAGCCCAGGTCCGGTGAGTGTGTGGGAAAGCTTCCTGCTACCCTGCGCCAGGGGAACCAGTCCCAGCCCAGGCGGAGCGTGGGCCGGACCCTCTCCCACGCCCTTGGGCCACCCCCCACCACTCCGCAGCACCTCCCCCACCCTGCCCGCTGAGTAGGAATTTCTGCCGAGTTCCAGGAACCCCCAGACCCAGTCCTAGCCCAGTTCCGGTGAGTGTGTGGGAGAGCTTCCTGCTACCCTGCGCCAGTGGGACCAGTCCCAGCCCAGGCGCAGCATGGGCCGGACCCTCTCCCACCCCCTTGGGCCGCCCCCCACCACTCC
>NW_004524630.1:3108639-3116655 GCF_000260255.1 Octodon degus
CTTGTACAGCAATTAACCACTAAGAAGAATATATGCAGTGTGTTAGTTATTGAAACTGTCCTACCGATTTGATTTGAAACTGTCTCACTGCTATCTGTTTATCAATAAAATTATGAAAAAAAATGTGTACCAAGAAAAAAGATTCAAATTGAGTACAAAATAAATCAGTCCCTTGTCTGAGACACTCACATTCATAGAAAACAAAAGTTAAAGGGGTTTTAAAGATAAGAGACACTCTTCAGGTTATCGAACTGGAGAATAGCATGCTAGCAGGCAGAAATAGGCTATCACCAGAAATTGCACATTGAAGAGACTGTGGGGTATTCATAGGCAAGATTTTTGGTCAATATCTTAATGAAGGTGGTAGTGTTACTGTTGTGATTTGATACAAGTACAAATATTTTAAAACACATTTAAAATTAATGATTTATGTACTTAAAATTCATTGAGAAATCCTTCAATTAAAGAGAATATGTAGCCAAAAAAAAAAAAAAGCCAATAAGCATGGCGTTTCTCTGCTGGTATGCTGGAACCCCCTTTCTCCCATGACCCCCTTCTCCAAGTGCTTGAGCAGAGTGACATCATCAGGGAGGTAACCGCATTGTCAGTCAGACAATGGCTCACCACTGAGGCCCAACCCGACAGGCAAAGTCTGTTTCTACCTGTTTGCACCCAAAGCTCTTGGGCTGCGCTTCAAGGATGTGGGGAACAAGCTCAGGTTGAGTAATCTGTAGTCCGAATATGTGAAATCTGAAATGCTCCCAACATCAAAACCTTTTGTGTGCCCACATGATGCCTCAGTGGAAAATCTGGGATAGGTTGAGATGCAGTGTGTGTATTGTGTAGAAGTTTCAGGCTACGCGGACAAGGCATATACAACACACGCAGTAGTTCTATGTCAGAGATCTACGAGCTCCTTTAGACAACAAGATACTTTTTAAGCTTTTGTTTAGAAATGACTTCACACTCGGCACAACTAAAGTTAGCACCCCGAACACCTCTGTGTTTCTTTTCCCAGGTTCCTGTAATCCACCTTCAATGCTCTAGTTTCATCAACTGACCTTTTCACATTTTTTTTCACTCTGGTACAGGACAAAGTCTGGGTAAGAATCGCGTTCTGGCTGCTATGCCAAAGCAGTTTTCTCTAACCTGGAACCTTTCCATAGACTTCCTCTGTCCTTTGCAACACCAGCATTATCTAGGGTAGAAAGCCTCAGGAAAGGAAAACAGTGCTCTTGGGGTTTGGTTTGTGTTTTCTTTCCTCACAGTTAAATACAGGTTATGGGTCTCAGGCAGAAATACGTACGGGACGTTGAACAATACTAACATACAGAAACTCTTTCAGTATTCCCAGGACACACATAATGTATCATTTGGGGTTTTCTTTCAAAATAATTAATAGCATATCACTTATGAAAACTTTAAAGATCAAAATACAAATACAACTAGAGGGGATTCAAAAGGGTTTATTATTTCTCAAAATGTTAAATAGATGATTAGGCCTCTGAGATTACCAAGTGCAATGATCTCATTTTATAGAAAAGAAATGGATTCTCACTTTTAAGACTTTAAATAATTTATCATCCTCTTTCCTGCCCTCTTCTTGTCTCAGGGGAAAATTTTCCATAATCTATTTCAAAGCAAACCTTCCCATTTCCTCCAGAAAGGACCTGACCAGTTCCTGCCTCTCTCTGTTCATCATCCTTTCTCTCCATGAGCTCCTCTCCTGGTCGTAACCAACCCTTAGCAAGCTGTCATTTGCCCAAGAAACATTATCCACTTGATTTTATCCCTGCTGCTTTACTTTAACTTGACCCCTGCTTCCCAGCCTCTTCTTTGTTTTCTCAGCTTCTGATTTTGTCTGCAGCCCCCAGCCATTGGTGTTGGGTTAGCTGCTCAGGGCCCTTCCCTTCCCAGGTAGGGAGCCGCCCATGCAGTCCCAGGTCTTTTCCCTCCATCTGAGCCACCCACGATGCTCACCCTGACCCCAGCCTTCCCTGCTCTGCCAGAGCTGAGAGTCTGATCTCACCTGGGTGGAAGCAAGCTTAGGCCACGACTTTGCCTTGTTGCGGAACAGAGCATGATTCACACCCACTCCATCCTGTTGGTACTGCGATGCCTTTCTCAGAAGGAGAGGAAGCGTGAATCTCTGGCTAGACTGCTTCAGTACTAAGAACAGGGTTTAGGTGCAGCTTTATTGGACTACCACAATGCAAAGCTTCTCAAGTCCACATGTTCATACTGTGCCATCCTGCATCTTTGCCTCTGCCACCAGGGTGAGACCATCTAATCCAGGTGACTTTGCCTTCCTGCTACAGCCTAGACAGCCCATCTAACTTTGGGTACGACAGTTCAATGATCATAACGTTGGTATGACACTTTGGGCTGATTACCTACCTAAGTGTATAGATAAATAAAAATGCCTTCTCTTTAGATAAGGGCTGGTAAATGACAAAATACCCCTTGAAATGTTATAAACTAAGAGTTTTGATTTTTAGAGCTCTCAACTAGCAGGAGGCTACTTCTAGTCCTCTAGTTTGTGCCTTTGAATTATTGAAGACAGTGCTTAGTAAGCCCGAGCATAGTTTCTCAGAGGATGTCGAAGGCGTTTGCTGGGTTTGAATAAAGATTTTTCAGAATGAAGGTTATGGATCTGATGTTAGCTGGTTGGCTAATTAGCATTTCAAAGGATGCCGATAGAAATCAATGTTATACAGTAGGGTGAACACCAGCGCCTGACTCTTCTGCTCTCTTTCCTTTCACTTCTTGTGGGGCTTTTGCTCCCCATGAGAATGTCTCTCTCCACATTTTTCTCCCTTTCCTTTATTATCTTCCATGTATCTTTCAGCCTTTTCCATCCTCCTCTGCTTCTATTCTGCTATTCATTTTCCCCATTTTCTTCTCACATTGAACATAATTTGGAATTGAGTTATTTAAAAAGAAATAGTTGTATTGATGAAATAAGGTTTCATGTCCCCAATAGCTGACCTCAAAGCTGTTCTTAAAGCTCAAATAAAGCTCAAAATAAGAAAAGAAAAGGGTGAGAGAGATAGCTCAGGGGCATAAGCACCTTCCTGGCAAGTGCACGGTCCTGAGTTTGATCCCTGGCACTTAAAAAAATAATTTATTTAAAAGTTAATGATCTGTGGTATGGTTTGGTCCCAGTTTGACCCCTGTTGTATGCACTGAGGTCCCCAGTACAACATCATCAGTGGTGCGGCCTCCAAAGTGACAGAATCACAAGGGCACTGCTTTGTCCAGGTGTCAGTCCCTGAACGAATCCATGAACTGATGGCCGTGCGAGGCAGGGCCTGGCTGGGGAAGGCTGTGCCCTCGTGAGGGCAGTCTCACCGCAGCCCTTGCGCTAGCTTTCTTCCACTCCCAACTTCCCTGCCCTGTAGTGAGCAGCCCTCTTTCGCCATGCTCCTCCACCACGCCACGTCTCCTGTGGAGCCGGCTGACCATGGGCTGAACGTCTGAAGCTGTGAGCCAAGACTGCAATGGGTTGAAATCAACGTGGCTCTTGTTTTTCTGTTGGGAAAAGCTGGCAAGGGCCTCTTGCTCCCTGAGCGTCACCTCCTAGCTCAATGCAGGTCCTTCAGCCTGCTGGCACTGTATGGAGCTGATGTCTTTCCACCCTAACTGTATCTTGTAACAGGCCCCATCTGGGGCAAGTTCTGCTTATTGCTAAAAACTGTGAAAACCTCCTAGTCGTAAACAGCTTGCAGCTGTGTCACCACGGTTTGCTATAAAGGACTGAGCTCAACTCTTCTTGGGGTGGCTGGTTAGCACCTCCCTGCATGGGGTGCAGTTGGCTAGCCATCAAATCGGCTAGGGAGGGCAGCTGGTTAGTACCTCCCTGCGTGGAGTGCAACTGGCTAGCCGCCAATCCAGCTAAGAAGGGTGGCTGGATAGCACCCCCTGCGTGGAGTGTGGCTGGCCAGTTGCTGTACCAGGTAATAAAGGCTCACTGAATTCCAATCTGTTCTGGTTTTGGTCTCTATTAGATTCAAACCCAGTACATTTCGTGGCTCATCCAGGATCCCATTTATATTGCGATGAAGGAGCTGAGACTTTTTCTGAGTGCCTGTACTCTTAAGGGGACTAACTGAGAGATGTGTCTCAGTCCCAAGGAGATTTTATCAGCCTCAAAAATCCAAATTCTAATACTATTCAGAAAAAAGACATCAGGATTCTTGCTGGGAAGACTGTCTGGTTCTGTTTGGGTGCCCATCGGGAGTCTTTGGAGAGTTGGACTCAACATTATCCCCAAGACTTGACTCTAGACCATGATGGTGGCTGGAAGTCTCTGGTATCTGTTATTTGTTTTGTGCATTGTGTTTGTCTTAGTCCTTGTCAATATGGGTCAGTCTGCTTCTGCTTCTGTGTCTTTGTCACCCCTACAATGTGTTCTAAATCATTTTCAGGATTTCAGACAACGAGCCTCTGTGTATGAGTACTTTGTGTCCCCTGGAAAACTCGGAATCTTCTGTGAATTGGAATGGCCATCCTTTCCCAAGGACACTTGGCCTCCAGAAGGCTCCTTTAACTTTACTCTTCCTTACCAAGTCCAGAGAGTCATCTTTGGAAACCTGGGACAGCCTGAGCAGATCCCTTACATTCAGGCTTGGATTGATCTTCTCCACGATCCTCTGAAATGGCTAAAAACCTGCCGTTCCAAATGCTGTTCGCAGTCGACCAGCCAGTCCCACTTGGTTGCTTTGGCTGCTCCAGCTGACAAAAGGAAGCCTGCAACCTCAGGCCTGTGCCCTTGGAACCCACCTGTTCCACCTGCCGCCCGTATACAGATAAGTTCATTTTTCAGTCAGCTCCAGATATTAGAAAAGAGCTAGCTTTTGCTTTAGTAAAAACTGTTTCTTTGTGTCCTATAATTGGAACTGGGAGATAACCAGGGAGAGAAAGCAGAGAGGTAAAAATGGCTGCTTTTGTTGCAGCCACAAAAACAGATCCCAAATCTGGTTCTCTGGGCTCCAAGAAGCATCGACTGAAGAGGTTCATCTGCTACTGCTGTCAGAAGCCAGGCCAACATAAGAGTGACTGCCTCAAGAGGCCCACGAGCCAGGCCCTGACTGCTGAGGCAGCCACTAGAAGCGAGACTGCACTCTGAGGTGGAGGCCCCAGAGTTCAGACTCGGCTTCCCAGGTGGTCCAGCAGGACTGAGGAGCGCTGGGCCAGCTCCTCCCTCTGGCCAGATGTTATCTCTACCTGTCATCTCCACCAAGGAGCCCTGAGTAATCACGACTAGAGGAAAAACCAAGCCTATTGCTGGACATGGGCACAGGTCTCTGTCCTTCTCCAACCCTGAGAACATCCCCAAGGACAGATAAAATCCTGTCAGTGTAAAAAGTTATAAATAGAGTTAGGCCTTGTATTTGTAACATAAAACTCAGCCTCAGTGTTCAAAGAAAAAAAAATTCCCCACAGTGCCCCTTGCTTACAATGGAGGTCACATCTAAAACACTGAATGGGACATTGATGTAATCTGACTGAATGCTATATGTTAGCCTGGTTGATTTCTGATGGAACTCAGGTATTTCATGTTGATAGTTAATAAAGGTGTGACCTCTCTTTACTAAAGCTAGACGGATTTACAGCAAACTGTCAGACTCCATAAATAAAGAGGTCTAAGAGCTAGCACCTGTTAGTTCAAATGCTCCTGGAGGGTACCAAAATCCAGGTAAACATACAGATAAAAAAAATAGAGAAAATATGCTGGATTACCCGGAGAGTGGGGTTATTACCCTGCTATTGCCCGGCGCTATGACTTAAAGATGAAATTGGAAGTGTTTTGAGAGACTGGCCAAGAGAGATGGCCCCTGCATGCTATAAACTCTGCTGGAGACTGCCTGGAGCCTGGAGCCTCACAGCCCTGATGGAAATACTGCCTGTGCAGATGAAGCGCAGGAGGCTTCAGCTAAGAATCGCACTGGCTGCTGGACCTAGTACACTGCACTTTGGCAGAAATTTGGCCTGCGTTTTGCTTGTGTTTGGAGATACTGCCTGGTGGATTAAGAAAATTTCAATGCAGTCTACTATCGGGAAGGTGGCATAGTTACTGTTGAGAGCTTTTGGCCAGATTTACTTTTAGCCACCAGATTTTTGTCTATGGAGACACATATTAAGGCTTTAACTGTATCCACCTCATGCGGCCCAGGCGATCTGAGCCGCCTGGCACAGGGCTGATTATGTCCACTAAGGGGGAAGTTGCCCTCACAGTCCTTGGGCAGGGCTACGTGCAGGAGGCCTCAAAACCAAAAGTTGCATCTTGCTTAATGGGGCCCAGAAATCTGACACAAGCTGTGGAAGTTAGAAGGGTTTGCAGGAATGAATTTGTGCTATGTATGTTTAATTGTTGTTTTGGCTTTGTCTCCTCCAGATTCAAAGCTATTCTACCAAGCCAAGGTAAAAATGCCTGGTGTCTATAGTGGGCCTTTAGATAAAACCTGAGGAGAGTATCTCTGACTGCCGGTTCACAACTATGACCCCTTTCAGCCTGAAGAATTTAGAGTGGTCATTGCCCATGGTTCCCTCACAGCAGTTCAGGTTACTTCTTCAGGGAGGGGGATGTTGCAGGCAGCTGAATTAGATACAAAAGAGAAAACTCCCTAAATGATATTATAGCTCAAGAGGTAGCACAAAAACCAGTGGGGCCACAGGAGATATTGCCTGTTTTCCTTCCCTGAGTTCTAGAAAATCCCACCTACTCAGACTCTGTTGTCACCTGTCGGATGATATTTAGTGTTGTCAGAAGCCTCTTTGGCAAAATAACAGAACAATTAAGGTGTAATATACTAAAAAAAAATTGGCCCTAGAGATTTGTCACAAGGGAAAATTGGAGACTATTCTTGATGTTTTTTGGATAAAGGACCTGATATCTGTCTTAATTGGGCCTGTTCTCCTGTTTCTTTGGTCCTGACCATTGGGCCCTGTTTCATAAACTGTATAACTGTTCAACAAAGAATCCAGGCCATCAAGTTAATAGTACTTAGAGCTCAATACCAGCCCTAAGAAGTAACTGAAGAATCAATGTTTTGATTCCCGAATAAAACCAGTGGGGAATGTGATGGGTTGAAATAAATGTGGCTCTCATTATTTTTCTATTGGGCAAAGCTGGCAGGGACCTCCAGCTCTTTGAGCATCGCTTCCTGGCTCAAATGCAGATCCTTCAGCCTGCTAGTGTTGTACACAGCTGATGTGTTTCTGCCCTAACTGTATCTCGTAACAGGCCCTATCTGGGGCAAGTTCCACTTATCCCTAAAAACTGTGAAAACCTAGTCGTAAATGGCTTGCAGCTGTATCAACAAGCCTTGCTATAAGGACTGAGCTGAGCTCTGCTGGGCTGGCTAGCGCCTCCCTGCATGGAATGTGGCTGGCTAGTCACCAAAGCGGCTAAAGAGGGCAGCTGGTTAGCGCCTCCCTGCGTGGAATGCGGCTGGCCACTCACCGGACCAGCTAATAAAGGCTCACTAAAAATTCTAATCTGTTCTGCTCACAGTCTCTGATTCAAACCTGGTACAGAAATAAGCCTTTACTTCCTGAAGTTGTTTCTCTCAGGCATTGGCCACAGTGACCAAGAGCTGACTTTCACAGCCACTGAGGCTCCTGTGCTTGCACCTTGGACCCTGGTCTGTGATGCTTAGGTGGCAGAGCCTTTAATCGGACCAGCCTTGTGGTGAGGGAATGAGTCCAGGGACTCCATCCTCAGGGAAGAAAGAGTGCCCTCAGGAGAGGGGGCTCACGGGGCTCACGGGGCTCACGGGCCTGAACCACTGTATGTGCACCAGTGCCACTGAGTCTGTTTTCCACATGTGCCCCTCACTACTTAATTAAAGAGTAAATAAACAAGAGATGGTAAGAAATAATGGAGAGACTTTTTGGAAAAGGAAGAAGTTATTGGGAAGTATAGTGAGGATATGGAGAAGAGGGATTAAGGGCTCTATATATGCATGTTTTGATCAAGATTTTATATATACATACATATAGATTCATTCTGTG
>NW_004524630.1:3117465-3125136 GCF_000260255.1 Octodon degus
TTTAATGAGAGGCATGAAAAATTCTATTAGGATTACAGAAAAATGGCCACTTAGTGTAGGGAAGAAGGGAGTTTGTGTGAGGGGGTTTGCGGGCGAAATTTCTTATCATTTTAATTTAAATACTTCCTCTTGGAAATCATGAAGAAGCCAACATAACATATATGACTTAGAAAGTACTGAAAGGTCCCTTGTTTTGAAACTTCTAGGATAGGGAAGGTTATTTTTAGCTTTCAATTGTAAATTAGTCCTTCCCAGGGACTCACTTCCATGTCAGGTACCCTATTCTTCCCCTTCAGAGCACGTACCCTGCCTGATAATTATATTTCATTTTGTGCTCATTTAATTAGCATGTTTCTCATTGCTGTTAGCAAAGGATAAATTCCCGTCTTATTTTACCTTTCTATCCCTCTTGGCAATGCACGGTGCCCGACACACATTAGGAATCAGCACTGGGCCGGTGTGGTGGTTCACACTGGCAATCCCAGGAACTCAACAAGCTAAGGCAGGAGAATTACAATTTCAGCCCCATTTCAGCAACAGTAAGCCCTTGTCTCAAAATAAAATTTAAAGCAAGAGCTGGTAGTGTAGCTGTGTGGGAGATTTGCCTGGCATGCATCCTGACCCTGGGTTCAAGTCCTGGTCACCCACGCACGCACGCACCATGCGAGGGGAAGGGGAGGGACTTACAGGAGAAAGAAGTGGAAGAGCATCCAAATGTGGAGCTAGGACTGCAGAGAGAACGAGATGTTTCAAAGATTTGCACAATTCTTTGTTGCTCCTCCACTGTGCTTCTCTGCAATTTCTGTTTGAGCCACAAATGCCCAAACACTGGGAAATAAAATCTGTAATCCTGTCATGCTGTTTGCAGTCTTGGTGTAAACTAGAATTCCTGGAAATCTCCAGAGAATGCTTCATAGGATTTACAGCGTAATTCCCAGAGGAACCTCGAGGAATGGAACCAAGGGCTCTAAGTCTTTGCTTCTTCAACAAAGACAATGAACCTGTCTCTTTTCTCCTCCCTGGGTGGGGGTGGGGATCGCTACCCTGCACCGGCGGGCAAAGGCCACAGGGAGAGACCCAACCTCTGCTGACTCACAGTCTGACCAGCTGATGAGAAAATGCAAGAATGTACTATTAGGAAAAATTCCAAATCTATGCACAAAAGCAGAGAACAATCTAGGCAGACCCTTTGTGCAGACGCACAGAAAGGCCTTCTATTGTGCTTGGAACGCTCCTTTCCCCTTGCGGACAGCGGCCCAATGTCTGAGGTGAGAGCTGGATCATTGCCACAGGGAAGCGGCACACCTCTGACAGCTGGGATGTTGTGGGGACACCTGGAAAGGTCCCAACCCACTGTCCTCTGGGGCAACCTGCAGGCTCTGCCTCATCTTCTGTTTCACTCTTTGTACCTCAGCCACTCTGCCATCAGGTCACTTCTTAACTGCCATGTTGGGTCTAGTCTTCGGCAGCGTCCCATCCCCAGAGACAGCAAGTGCTGACTCTTGGACAGGTGTGTGCTCCAGGTAATGCCCACGTACCTGCTGATGTCAGCACAGGCATCGGGGGTTTGCTCAGGGCAGCCTTCCCTAGCCTTGGCCTGGATCCACCCCCTCCTTACGGCCGCCCCCGGCACCCTGCATGCACTCTTCCCAGCACATCCAGTGTCTGGCTGCAGCTGTATCTGCAGATGCCCAGGCATGTGTCTCCCTGGGAGGGCAGGAGACGCTCTTGGGCCTGCCCACTGTGTCCCCAGCACTGGCCATTCTACCTGGGCATTGATTTCTTGAATTACTAATCTCTACCAATTTCTTGAATTAGTTACTCTCAGTTTCTTCCTATATTCTGAGATCCTTATTGTAAACTGTTTTTATTTTGGTACTGGGATGGCACTCAGGACCTTGTGCTTACCAGACAGGCATTTATCCCGCTAAGCTATCTCCCTGTCTCTTCATTTGATTTCCCTTCCTCTCAGCTATTTCTTCATCCTTTCTGTTGACTGCAAAACATTCAGGAGAAATAATGCAACTTCTCCAAAATAGTTTGGAATGTACAGCTTACCACCTGACCCCGCTGGGCCATGGAGGTGAGATTGGAGATGACAGTTCACAATGCTTGTGACCTCACAGACCGTACGTCTCCCCTAAAGACACAGCCCTTAAACAAGCTAGCAGAACAAGTCTTAGTGGCAGAGTGGTTTCTTGCCATCAGGAAGTACTCAGCTCGCTGGGTCACTCCAGGCTCACAATCTGCCCTAGACTGAGGGAGCACGAGGAATCAGCCTTGGCTGGCCGCTGTGCCGTGCACAGTGGTGTGCGGGCCACTTCCTACTTTGTCAAGTTGAAATCCTACAATGACATTGTGGGACGAGCCTGCAGTCTGCAAGTGGGGAAACAAGCAAACAGCTGTTGAGCAAGTCCCCCAGCTCAAGCGATCAGCAGGAAGAGGTGGCAGAATCCCAGATTCCTAGGCCGGCCTCGCCTCCACGCAGACGGGAGAGGCACCTCAGCGGCCCTAGCACAGGGTGGGGTGGGCTGGGCTGGCCGGGGCTCAGATGGTCACACACAACCGCAGCGAGTCTCCACAGTCCGGACTCAAGGGCTTCCAACAAGGCAGGCTGCAGACCACCCTGGAAGCCCCCCGTGCGGAGCCTCTCCCGCTCACTTGTAATGGGCTTCTGGGGCCCACTGCACTCTGCTTGTACTGGGAAAAGACCTCGTGTGGGATTCCCTTTACAAAGTGGATCAGAAGCGTGAGTTCCTGGGGGGAGGGGTTCAGGCTTTTCTCCTCAATGTATTTTCTGACTTGTTACTACACCCCTCCTGGTCTTCCTGGATTTTCACCCACTGAACAGGGTCATCCAATTTGAGCTGAATTATATGATTTAAGGACAGCAGATCAGAGTGAACACCCGGAGCCGCAGTGCGGTCTCATCTCTTCTGTGTGCTTAGGCCCCATCTTCCTCTTACACACACACAGAGGAGTTCATTCATGTGGCTGGAATCATAAGGACCAGGCTGAAACAAGGTAACAGCTGAAAAAATTGGATTGGTTCTGTTCTCTGACCTTAGCTGGGCAAGCGGAAGGTGGAAAGAACAAGGCTCACCAGGCCTACGACTTCCTCAGCCTTCTGCACTGAAGCCACTTCATCTCTGTCCTAAGCCTTGCAGTGGTTCTGATTAGACATGTTTACATCCTTGCACATGTTTAGCCTTGCTGGGTTCTGGAATCCTCTTGTAATCCATGCTGAGGACTGTGGCTTCCTGGCAAGGCGGACGATGGGCTGCTGGGGCGTGAGGAGGAAGACACTGAGTGGGAGGGAATCTGAGGTGTTTTACTATGGGAATGGTGGAATAGACTTACGGGAGGAGCAGGGCCTGTCCTTAACAGTCTGGAAAGTTACCTTCTTTTAACAGGAAAAAGTTCGCAGGTGGTCACAAGTAGCTCCATCATATATTTTTTTTCAATTTGAGATTTTTATTAAGATTTTTCTGCCATGCTGGCCCCGCCCCCCAGGCACAGTGAGACAGCAATTGAGACTTTGCGTGGTGGCATGCACCTATAGTTCCAGCTCTTGGGAGGCTGTAGACAGGTGGATCATTATGAGTCTGATCAAGTAGTGAGACCCTGAACACCCTGTAGACCCTGCCCTAAAATACAGAAAGAAAAAAAAAAAGATTTTCCAAGAAGACCGAAATTTAGTGTGAGGAATTTGAAAGCATATGAATAATACTTTCTCTAAGAAAAAGGATTTCCCCACAAAGAATACAAGAAGCCCTTGTCCTGTTTATGATACTTTGTATCACTTGGTTAAATTTCCATTGAAAGCAAAATGTAAGACGCAGATAAATTGAAATGCTCAATAGAACTGGATTTTCCTTTAGAGTAAGTTTACTTTTGCCTTACAGTTTGGCTCTGTTAGGTGGTAGGAGGTGAATCAGGGTGAAATTATGAAGGGGAATAGAGACATATGTAGGAGAATAAGCCTTGTCCTCTCATATTTGCCAAAGAGGGGGTGGAAGACTGTCAGATTAACACAAAACTTCAAGGAAGCGGTATGCAGAAAATGCTATGCAGATTTCTCTCTTCCTTTTCACAATTTCAGTTCTTCAACTCTAAGTTATTTGGCCCGTTTCATGGATGAAGAACGGAAGCTTAGGAAGGTACAGAGTTTTCCTCTAGTGGGCCAGATAACTATTCTGGACTCTGTGGGCTTTCTGGGACTCTGACTTTGCCACTGTATGGGAAAAAGCACCCTTAGAGCATGCTTAGATGAAAATGTGGGCAGGGGCCTCCATGGGGGTCCTATGCCATGGTTTTCTGCCTTGTCATCAAATAAGTGGATACATCTCCAAGTCAAAAACGAGTCGGGATTTACAGCCAGTTCTGACTTCAAATCCATCACTTCTCCCTGCGTATGTGGGAGCTATTGGGGCCAACCTTGGAACCTGGTGACTGGGGAGGTGTGGTAGGTGTCACACTGGCGGAGGTGGCGTCTGTCTTCCTGGAGCGCTGAACTGCTGTGACCAGCTGTGCAGAGCAGCAGGCTTCAGGGAAGCCTTGCGTGCTGGTGCATCCCACACCCGGGGTGGGAGTGGGCACACAAAGCTCCCAAAGGCTCATGCTCAGCCTGAAGGGGTCTGCTGAGGACATGAGGGACCACGCCTCCATAAACATCATGGTCATTTCAAGAGGAGCAGATGTTTACAGCCAAGGGACAAGGTGGCCCGTGGGTTTGGGCTGGTCCCTTCCTTCTGGGAAAGCTGGCTCCTCTGTCCAGCCTGGCTGCTGACTATGCCAGCGCTAGTGTCTGATACGGGAACTGCTGGGTCTTTCCTTCCCGTGTGTCCACAGGTGCCTTTTCAGTCACTATCATGGTAATTTGGTGGCCAGCATGCCACAGATCATCACCAGTGTCACCAAGAGCAATAGTTAGTGACCTCTTCAGGGACCCAGTAGCACTGTGTGTCCCAGAGGTCTGGGTGGTGGAGCTAATCACCAAATATTAATGCTGAAGAGAAGGATGATTTAATCCCCTAGACTCAGAATCTCGTGTGTGGGACTTGGAAAGGGACCCAGACAGTGGGGAGGGGGATACTAGCCCTGGTTCACAAACTGGGGTCAGAGTACATAGAACCAGGGTGGGCGAGGTGCCCCTGGGGTGGCAGGTGTGGGGTGGGGCTCATGGGTCCCGGTGGTGCTGGGGTGTGGTGTGCCTGTGGGTACAAAGACCACAGTAGCTGCATTCATGGACGGGGACAGCCAATGCTCTTTTCTGGCTGGAGTGCTGGCAGCCCACTTCAATATGAGCCTGGCTGCAGAGGAAGACGGAAGGACGGCCTGTGACAGGAGGGTTTCTGGAGGCACTGAGTGGGCATGACAACCCTGCTGTGCCCGTCACGGGGACCTTCCTTCCAGCTGCCCACCATGGACAGTTGATTCTTAGAGGTGGGAGTCTGGATTTTGGCCTGGGCCCAGCGTTAGCCGGTCCACTCCCCCCTCTCTCGGGCAGGACAGTGGCCTGGTGGTGTTTCACTCCCTACGAGGATGTCATGAGGGCGTTCTGCCTGCAGTGCACCGGTGCATCACTTCCATGCCCATAACTGCCTAGGCTGAAGTCCCAGGAAAACGGGGCTGGGGTGGGGGAAGAAGACCACAGTGGAGGCGCTTTGTAAACTGTAAAGAGATTTATAAATATTAGGTGCTGCGTCTGTTGTTGTGGGAAGAAGAAGAAATCCAAAGGACAGAACTGCACAGCATGGGTTAGTTAAGAAGACTGCACAATTTCTTTTAGATTAGACTGTTTCTGTGTGTGACAATGCGTCCTTGGCAAAAGGGTAGGCAACCAGCCCCATCAAGGGTCCTTCTTGTCTAGGACATGGAGGGCTGGCACTTTGGGAGCCCTGGGAAGCTTGCGGCAGCTGGTTTTCAGATTCGGAAGTACTGAGAGCAACTGCAGTTTTAGAAACAAAGGAGCCTTTCACCAGCGCAGGTGAACTAGCTCTGTGCTAACTGCTGAGGTGTGCATCTGCAATGTCTCTTCAAAGGCCCCTGTGCTAAAGGCTTGGTCCCCTATGTGGTGATATTGGTGAGCGGTCGGCATCTGGGCTTTAGGCGGTATTGGGGGGTGAGTCCTCAGAGGCAGGAGTGACCCACACCCCTTCCTCCTGCTCTGTGACTCCTGGCCGTGAGGTGACTGGCTCTGTGCCGCTCCGTGTTCCTGCCACCTTGTGCTGCTGCCTGTCATGGACTGCACCCTCCAAAGCTGTAAGGTAGAATAGAAGCTTCCCTGGTTGGTTATCTCAGGTTGCATGGACGGAAAGCAGACTAATAAATTTACTGCTTATAATTACGGCAGGATTCTTCCCTCATGCATATTCCTAAGAATAGAGGGAAACCTCTTTTAGATGAAGCATCATATTTTGAGGCATTTTCATAACTATTATATTTTTTAAAAAGGAATACAAAGTGGTAAAAAAAGCATTAGAAAGTATACAAAATTTAATTCAACAAAGTAATAGGAAATCAACAATGGCTGTTGTGTTGCATAATGTTATCTTCAAATTAATTGAAGTTACCTGATATAAGCCTGCAAAATTGGCTAAAAAAAGTTCACATTTAACGTTTGGCATTGATAAATCCTGCAGTCACCAGGGAAAGCCCCACACACCTCCCCTCCATTCCCATCCCCTCCCCTTACAACTCCCTTTAAGTTACAAGAAATTAAAAAGGAAAAAAAAGTCAGCATTATCTGCTCCTTCAGTAGCCCAGCAGAAATATCAGCACAGCTATGCACACTATCCTGCGTTGATGCATAGATATATCTTTTGTCTTTCTTGCATTTGTCCTTGCCCTCAACCCCGTTTTTCCTCCTCATGGAGGAGACTCCCTTTCACTGTTCCTATTGTACCTTTCCTACTAACTACTATATTTTTTGAACAACAACATTCCATCAAGAAAGACGCATAGGCTTTATATGATCAACATCACTACAGGTTTAAGATAATTATAGAGATTAGTGGACAGAATCAGTAAAAGAAGAGAGGAGAAAGAATAGAAATGAAAAGATAAAAAAGGAAAAGAAAAGGAAGTTGTTGGGAAGGGCTCAAGCTGGAAATTGGTTGTATGTGTGAGGGCAGGACAAGGCCAGAGCGTCTAAAGCAGTCAAGCTACGTCAGTGTTGAGGAAAACACCCTGCCTGGACAATTTCAGCCATTGGTTGCTAGGCAGCCTTGGGTCTCATGGAACTCGCTTTGCAAGAGTGTAAATAAATGCCCGGCTGTTGTTGCTCATGTCCACTGCCCGCACCTGAACTCAGCCTTTATCTCTTGCCTTTATTTTCTAATTCTTCTTGCTGTTTTCTCCTGGGACCACCAAGAGACCAATGAGTCTTAATAGGAGGGGAAGCAATTTAATTCAATGTAGGACTTATTCTTGGAAGCACGAGTTCACAATTAATGTTTGGCTTTTATAAATCCTGCCGTTACCAGGGAGAGCCCCCCACACCTGCCCAGCACCATGCACACAGGTAGGGGGGACCGCGTCCTCACACAGGGCTGTGAGAACAGCATGACGGCAGAGCAAAGGAGGAAGAGGGCCTGAAAAACACCGTGAATGTTTAGATAGGAAAATTACAGTAAAAGCCTCACTGCCTTCAATCTCCCACAAAACATC
>NW_004524630.1:3126161-3151658 GCF_000260255.1 Octodon degus
GGCGCAGAGCTCCTCCTCCATGTTCCCTGACCCCTTTGTGGACGCCTTGATCTCAGTTTTCCAGCTACCCTTCAGTCTTTCTCTTTTGTGGAATCCACAATGGAAAAGACCTCTATTCATTGCTATGCTGCCAGACACTCAGAAAATGCCCAGAACACTTGATAATTACTTGATAAATTGCATTGAGTTGAACTGAGTAGAAAGTGGAGATGTTTTAAATTAAACTATTACTTGGGTGCTATTTTTGCCTATAATAAAGCTGCCAACGGCCTGGGTCTGGGACTGTTTATTAATGTCCTAGGGGGTGAACTAGCCCCTGGACATGGCCTGTATAAAATACAAATCATCAAAAGTCCAATGTGCCTGCATTCCCTGAGCAAGACACAGTCCTAGGAAGGCAGAAGTGAATTAAATGCATGTCATCACCAAGTGTAAAGGTTTTTCAATTAGGATTTTGCGTGCTAGCAAGCAATAAAAGAACAGTAATTTCCCAAGACAGTAATTTCCTAGACCCCTACGTGGAAATGATCGACTCCAAATTCAAAGCTCTCTCTCCAAATCTTCTGAGGTAAACACACACACATATATAAATGCTTATATTAAAAAATTTAAAACAACAATATAAATTTACACTTGAAGGAACTAGAAAAGGTACTTAAGTAAGCCTCAAACTAGAAAAAGGGAGGAAACAATGACTTAGAACATAAAAAATAAAATAGAGCATAGAAAAATAATAAAGTCAACACAACCAAATTAAATTCTGATTATACTTAGCAGTTAAAGCAGAAGTTACGTACGTTCAGTGAGTCTCAAATTTGACACCAAACATATTTAGTTACAAAACTAACAAATATCATCAAGAAAAATTGCAAAAAGAGAGTACTCAAGGTATTAAAATTATGCATGAAAGTGGGATATTACTGATTTCCCAGAAACAGGATTATAAAAGGTTACTATCATAAAAGTTATACCTTCCAGCAGGGTAATTTAGAAGAAATGGACAAATTACTAGTAGAACACAGTCTACTAAGATTCATAAAGGAGTAAAAAGTTCAAACTGACCTATAACTAGGAAAAAAGCCCAGAGATCTGGTAGATTCACTGGTGAATTCCACCAAGTACTTAAAGAATTAACCACGTCCTTCTCAAACACAATCTTAAAAAATTGCAGATGATCCTTTCTACCTCCTTCTGTGGGCCAGCATTACCCTGGAGCAGGGCGTTCCCCGACTCTGTCCTTGTCAGCTCTGTGACACACGAAACGTCAGCTTTCTCGCTGATTAGGAATAGCAGCATGCAGTTTGCAGAGAGGGTAAAGGAGGTCAGAAAGGCAAAAGCCCTAGCTTGCGTCTGCCAGCCGCCGCCGCGGGGCTCAGCCGGTGCTGTGTCCCTTCTTCCCGGCCCTACAAGTTCCCAGTCTCACTGTAAGAGGGAACAGTAGGGTTTCCATGATCAGCAGTGCAGGAGTCAAGGGAGCGCGTTCTGCGCTTCATGTGCTGGTCTCTTGCCATCAGCTAGACTGTTAGCACCTAGATGAAGAAGGGTCTTGTCTACTTCGCCTCTTGGCTACAGGCCTACACTGCTATTTAATGAACACCTGGAGAGGAAGGCTTGAATTTTGTCATCTTGGTAAAATAAGTACCAGATCCCATGCACTTAGCTTTTGTGACAACCTAACGGAGAAAAAAATAGGTCACCTG
Organism: Octodon degus; assembly: GCF_000260255.1. NCBI lineage: Eukaryota > Metazoa > Chordata > Mammalia > Rodentia > Octodontidae > Octodon > Octodon degus. The sequence continues at coordinate 3,127,862 of NW_004524630.1, forward strand.
GACCTTTGAGAATAGAATGTGGCTTTCAGTACTACTGAAGAGCATACCTTGTGCTTGTAGAAATTTGGAGAAAAACTAAAGCTAGGAAGAGAGGGTAACTTAGGATTATGAGATTATAATTCACTTTTTCCCTTTTTTCAGTAGTGTTCTCCTTTCTCTAAGCTTTCTTGGCCCCAGCTGAGGGAGCAGGTGGCTTTCTAGGGATTTCTGGGTAGCTTGCTCCTCAGCCTGTCCCCTCCCCGGTGCAGGGCGTTCTCAGGAGACACTGAGGGCTGCACAAGCGCTTCCTCCCAGCTTAACCTCAAGTGCTGCAGAACAGGAGGGGATACACTGAACAGACACGGAACGGCTTCACTCTTTCACACTGACCCTCACGTCCTTCCTGTAGCTTTCAGCAGATGTGCTCGCCCCGCTTCAGGCAGACACAGGAGGGTGCAGTTAGGGACGTCTAACTCGGCAGCTGGAAGAAAGTCCGTAAGCCTCACCTGGGATTCCAGCTCTAAAGCCAAACAAACAAAGTCAGAAAGGAGGACTGTGAACTACGGGCAGGGCAACAGCGAGTCCTTAGCTGGCCGCTATGTAAACACATCATTAAAGACAAGTTAGTAGTATGAGTGAGCGAGCCTGCTCCCTTGCGAGCCGCCGCAAGCAGTGATTTTCACTTCCTATTGTCTTTGGAAGTCTTGGCCAAGTGGTCACTAAGGCCACGTAGGCTGCCTCACGGCAGGTCACTGTAGGTGTTGGGCAGTAAGCTTTCTGTCTATTGGAGCACACTCAGGATGTTCTTCAGGTTCCCACCTTGTAAATTTGCAAAAATAAAAGCAGAAAAGATATTCCGCTATTCAGTAATTTTTCAAAGATAAAGCCTTCTAAACTCAAACAACTCCGTCTCCAGGATCCCAAGATGTAACTGATGTATCTCATATGGTAGGCAAGAAATGCTTTTCAAATGGTAAAAAGAGGGCTGGGCAGATAGCTCAGTGGCTTAGGTGCCTGCCTAGTGAGTACAAGGTCCTGGGTTTGATCCCTGCTACCAAAAAATAAATAAATAAATAAAAAAGGTGAAAAGAGTAGTGCTGAGCAAAAAGTTGCAGTGGATCTAAGGAATGTGCTAGCAGCTTGGTTTTTTAGGGGAACTTTGTGCTTCAGGTACTTACAACAATAATAATGCCAGCTTGGAAGCACCAACCATGCACAGTGTTTTGTTTGAGCTGCTTTGGTATTACATGAGACCTAAACATTCAAATATAAAACTGCATGTAAAAGCTAAATGATCATTTCTTCTTTGTTTTCTTATGCATTTAGTACAGGGTCTACAGAGTCTCACTATGTAGATCGGACTCCTAATGATTCCCGTTTTCAGCCTCCCAAGTGCTGGAATTACAGGCATGTGCCACCACACCCAATGATGATTTCTTCTTGAATCTGTCTGTGGTTATAGCTTCTTAAGGAGAATAGTAGGTCCACAGTTCCCTTTATAGACAGCTGGGTTTGAAAAGAAGAATGTCCACTACTCAGGTGAGAAGCAGTTTGCAACCTGCATGACCCACATTCCTGGGGGATGTGGGACAGCTTCTGCAGCTCAGTTCTTCTCCAGTGAGCACCAGGCCTTCAGGGAGCTCTCCTTAGCTGGAACAGCTCCATTCACACAGTATCTTAAGTACTTAGCACACTCAGTACTCTCACCTAACCATAAACAGTGCCTGCTATGACCTGAGTCCTTAGAGCTCACACCAAAATCCTCCAGGGTGCAGCCAAGATTCCAGACAGCCAGCTGAGGTGCTTGGAGGGAGTGATTGAATTCATTCCTAAGCAAATGTTCTGGGCTCAGATTCTTAAGTTAATTTGATCTTGATGTTCTTCCTGAGGAAGCTTTTCTAAAATATTCCTCATATGGTACATACAAATTTGCAAAAATATGAATTTGGTAAAGCCCTTCTTTTAAGGTAAATGGATGGACACAAATGCTATTAACCTGTAGGGTGCCTGGGGACTGCAAGAAGTTAATATCATGGTGAGCAGGAAACCAGCATATTCCTTACTGAAATGGGCGAGTGAGTAGCGCAGTTGGGTAAAGGTGCAGCTGCCGTCAGGTCTGTTCCTGTGGTTGCCCAGCGAGAGGCCCCCTTTCATGCTCCTGCTTATCCACTACAAATAGCCAAAAACCACGATGACTTATTAAGCATATCCCCGTGCAGACAGTTTTCTGGATGTTCAAGCAATTGCCCTTCACTGCTTACAATGCCCCTGGAGGCGGGTCCTGTAGCATCGCTACCGTATCGACGAGGAGCCTGAGTATGCACAGGTGGCGTGGCCAGCCTCCTCATCTGTGCTGAGGATCGCCTGCTGGCGTGAGCTTGTGCTTGGTCCTTTATAGCTTTTCTGCTTTCTTGTAAACCACTGTGGCTGGAGACCTGGAAATTGCACTCCCAATGACTCTGCTCAGTTGGGGACAGCTCCTGGGGGTGGGAGGCAGCTCCAGCAAATTACGCATCAAGTGATTTGTTCCAGGAAGTGACAGTGGTGGCTGTCTGCTACAATAGTGCCGGCTGCCATCCGTCCTGTGGAAGGGGAGGTTGGTGCTACGGCAAGAACAGAGATGCGGGCTTGGGGACCTGCATAAAGAATCTTTTCAACGCTATTATACTAATGATTAGGTATAATGATGAAGAGAAGTGAGATTGTGGCATCAGAAATTTCAAGTAAAGAATGAATGTATGTGTTCAAATATACTTCTGATTTAAGAAAAATCTTAACTGATTAGAAGGAGTTTTGTAACTTTTAGTAAACTCATAAAGCAAGGACACTGGATCTTTGTTTCTGATATAAACAACTAGACAACTGACAAAATAAATACTGTTTGGGATACTGGTCCTTAGAAGCACAAATCTGGATCCTAGTTATAAAGGAAACGAGTTAAAGGAGACTGAGGGCTGTCCTGGCTTCTGGCGTGGGAAGGAGAACCCTGGTGAAACACTCCTCTAAAGAAGACAGCCATTGGTGTTTGGGGAAACTGAGATAGTTCGGCTTTCCAGGAGACAGTACAGGAGAAGAGGAGGGATGTGAGGAGGGATGTGGAGGAGACCAGAACCCATGCTGGTCTCCTCTTTTAGGCCTTTGCTAAGTGCTAAGCCATCCATGCAACAAAGCCAGGCAGAAGTCAGCTGAAGAGGAGCTGTAAGTCAAACAATTCCCAGTGCCCACAGAGGCCTCGGAGACTACGTTTTGAACAGTAGAAGTAAAAGACCTCATTGAACATCTGGAGCACTCATAAGAAGGTCCCAGGAAGGCCATGAGTTAAATAGTGCTAAACCAGCCCTGGAATGAAAGGCTCACCAAACTTGTCCTAACAGTGCTTTAAAAACAAGCTTGCTTGCTTGCTTTCTTTCTTTCTTTCTTTCTTTCTTTCTTTCTTTCTTTCTTTCTTCTTTCTTTCTTTCTTTCTTTTTTGATTTTGACTTTTTAAAGTCAAAATTTTTTAAATTTTTTTCTAAAAAAAATTAAATTCTTTTTAAATTTTCACTTAAATCCCCTCAGGATTTAATTTTATTGAGAAAGAAGTAGCAATGAGACAGTTTCAAAACAGGTTAGTAGGACGGTTACAATAATTAATACATTGCACATTGTTGTCTTTGCAGTAATTATTCATAGTATAAGATGCAGACGTAATATCTTCTTGAAACACTATTAGTTCAAACCTTCTCATTGAACTAAAAGAAAGTATCTGTATATCTATGCTGACTATTTTGTATGCATATATATATTTTTTTCACTACAAAATGGTCCTTCATTTATATCCCTCTTTTTTGTTTACTTTTGTCAGAGATGGGTGTTCCATTGCCCTTCATATATTGTAGGTGCATGGATTCAGCAGAGTAATCCAATATAGTCCAGTAGTCTATAATAGTAGTGGGTTATCCAGAGGAGTGGCAATGTCAGAAGTTGTTGACTAGAGCCTTTTACAGCTCAGCATATTAATATGGCTTTACTTTTTATACTCCATTTTTTACATTTTTCTGCTAGATAGTTAAGACCAAGATAAAACAAGACCTATAAAACAAGAAATGTAACTTTTGTATCTGACAAGGTCACTTAAATCCCCTCAGGATTTAGCCTGAAACCCTGTACTGCTGTTTGTAGATCTGTTGTCAGTGTCAGCCATGAGGATGAGTCACGGCCATTGCTTAACCAATTTGCTCTCTGTGAAAACCTGAGAGAATGTTTTCTCTCCAGGTGCCTCTCCTTAGGCACACTCTACATCATCAATCACTTTCCTCTGTGACCCCTTAATCTCCTTGATCAGAAAATGTGGGACACCACTGAGTTACAGGATGTTTTGTACAGGTTCTCTTATGTCCTGAGTCCTCACTGACCTTGAAGGGCTAGGGCCAAAATATTGGCTATCTTTGTAACCCTTCTTTTTCTCTAAAAAAGTAAAATAAAAAACAAGCTCAGAAAACATCAAGCTTGTTGGAATGCAAATTAACTGCCTGCCAGGACAAAACTCAGCATTCTCTGAAGAAAAATAAGACAGTAAATTTCAGATTCATAATATTTGACTCCCAATCAAAAATCAATGACCAAGTAAAGATGCATGAAGATATTACTAACAATAATCAGGAGAAAAATTAGCCAATAGGAAAACAATTCAAAGTAGCAAAGAGGACAGAATTAGCGCAGAAAAACTTTTCATGTGCCCAAGAATGTGGGAGAAACCATCAACACGATGCAGAGAGAAATGGAAGGTCTGAGAAAGACCAAATGAAATTTAAAGATGGAAGACTGTCAAAGGTAAAGAATATGCTGAATGGGATTAACAAAATATCACACCAGAGAGGATGACAGCAAGGGCATCTGGATACATCACAATGGAAACCTTCCATCACAATGGAAGCACAGAGAGAAGAAATGGCTGGAGAAAACTGATCTCCAGTGACATAGGAACAAGCTGCGTGTCACAAGTGCAACTGGAATGTCAGAAAGGGGGGAAAAGGTCGGAAGGACAAACTGCTGCAATATTTCCAAACCGAGTAACACAATAAGCCTATAATGATAATACTCCGCTAATAGGCAGACATGCACACATAACACACACCACCACTGATTATTAGTCGAGTTACTAGAAATCCATAATAAAGAAGACATTTTTAAAATCTTAAAAAGTCTTAAAAAGACTTTGCTAACTGGTAAAAAAAGATAAGAATGACCCCTGGCTTTAGGCACAGTGCAGGCCAGAAGCCATATTTAAAGTGCTGAGAAGAAATCACCTATTAAGCTAGAAAGTTGTATCTGGAGAAACGATCCTTCTAAGCTGCAGGTAAATTAAAGGCAGTTCCTACAAATGAAACCCAAGAGAATCTGTCATGAGTAGACTGACACTGTAAGAAGTGCCACAGGGAGTCAGGGCTTAGAGAAATCACGTCAGAGGCGAACTTGGATGTATGCAAAGTGAAGAAGAGGGCCGGGAATGGTAAACGTTTAGGTCACTGCGACCTGCCACCTCCGGCTCTTCACTGGCTGAGCGGTCGCTGCTCAGGCTAAGGTGGTTACAATGCGTTGCACCACGTGCAAGTAAGTGCGCACGGACCGCGCTGGAAAGGCTGCTGGCTGGCGGGGCTGAGCTGCCGCAGGACTCCCCCAGAGTGGTACAAGGGCCTCTGAAGCTGCTAAGAATGCTACATACTTTAACTTATTTAATGCAACTAATTTATATTGAAAACTTACTAAATTGATGCAGCTAAAAATTATTTTGTTACATTCATCAGTGATGTTTCTAGGAATATATAGGGTTTGAAAAATTTGGAATTTGCGCACTGAAATGCTTGAAAAAGCATTAAGTATATTAAATATAGATGTAATATACAATAAGTATACTGAATGCATGAATCTAGCTTATGATATGTGATACATAACAAGTATCTTATGTTTAAACAAAAGAATTAGGCTAGGGTCCAGGAAGGATGAGGGGCTTCCCTAAGGTAACATAAGGAATCAGACTTTGTCTTTTCACTCCAAGTTTTATATCTCTTTATAGTGTTGTAATTTGCAAAACTGAGGATCTTTTATCATAAATCCTTCTGAACAAATAGTACTTGAAGCTCTCTTTTGTGGGAGGGGCCAGGGAGATAGCTCAAAGCCTAAGGTTCTGAGTTTGATTCCAGGTGCCACAAAAAAAAAAAAAAAAAAAAAAAAAAAAAAGATTTAGCACCTCTTTTGTGGGAAAAATGATAAAGGGGTTTGGAGAAGGTAAGAGTTAATTACTGAGTTATATGTTTAAAAATGAGGGCTGGTGAGATGGCTCAGTGGTCTAAAGCACCTATTTAGAACAGGCTTAGCAAAGCACAGGGACTCCGGTTCAATCCCCCAGCACCACATGCCAGCCAGCCCCGCCCCCTGGTGGGCTGAGCTGGCCACACACACACACACACACACACATAAATAAAATTAAAAAAATGAATAAGCTACTTTTTAGAGCTCTCTAGGTAAATAGAAAAATTGTTTAAAAAGTACAAAAGGAATTTCCATAAACTTCCTCCACTGTAGTTTCCCTTATTATTCATATCTTGCATTAGTGTGGTACAGCGGCTCCAACAGATGCCCAGGAAGGACGCATCAGTATTTGCTGAAGTCCACGCCTTATAGGAGGGTTCATGCAGTCTCCTGTGTTTGAACACATGTACTGTGACGTGGGTCTGCCGTGATACGCCCATGCAGAACACTGTCAGTGTCATGGATCGTCCATGCTGTTTATTCATCCATCCCCACGCTCCCTCTGGAGCCGCAGTACAGAGCTGCCTTTTCCAGAATGCTACATAGATGGAACAATGCAACAGAAACTCATTCCAGATGGCTTGCTTCACTTTCTGCTACATTTCCAGCATCTGCAAGTCCTTCTGCAGTGGGACACCTCATTTCTTTTGAGTTCAGTAATACTCCACTGCAGCCAATTTGTCCGTTCTCATACTAACTGAGTGTTGGTTGCTTCTAAGGTTTGCTAACTATGATTAAGACTATTCTAAAGACTTTTAAGAGGATATGGGCTTTCACTTCACTTGAGTGCACGCCAGGAGCTGACGCTGGATCACAGGGTAGGAATGTCTTTAGCTTATAAGGGGCCACCAGACTCTCTTCTATTCCCACCAGCAGTGAAGGGGAATCTTGTTGCTCTGTATTGTTGGGACACTCGGTGCTCTCCATGTTTCGGATTTCAGCCATTCTCAGGGGAGTTGTGGTGTCTCATTGTTGCTACTTGCATTTCCCCGATGACATGACCTGGAGCATCTTTTCACACGCTTGCTGGCCATTTGTGCATCTTCCTTGGTGGACGTCTGCTGTGTGAGTCTAGAGAGCGAGGCTTTGCGTCCTGCCCCGAGTCCCGCAGCTGTTCCGGATCATGAACCCCTGGCTCTAGCTGCCCCGTCACTGCCTTCCCCACCTCTGCTGCCAGCCGTCCCGTGCAGCCCAGGCTGACCCGGGTGAAGGGCGCGGGGCTTCGGAGTCCTGCCCCTCGCCCAGCCTCCCAGCTGCGTCGGTGCGTCTCAGCATCTCCGCTGTCTTTTCTTTCTTTCCCTTGGCCTCAAGATTCCGCCACCTCCTGACCCACAGCCTTCACCTGGTCCACGCTGGCCTCACACAACAGTGACCCTGTCTCAGTGGTCAGCCACGCTGATTTTCTTGCGGCAGCCGGAGGGCAGCGTGCCAGTCGACGGTCTTCCTTTTCGCAGCCCCAGCTCAGCCTTTGAAGTGGGACCCCGTTGGGCGACTCACTGCTGGTGTCACGTCCGCGTCCAGCCAGGACGCTGTGATCAGCTGTTCACTTGCCTTCGTTCATGCTCGAAGACCTCTTTGCAGCTCGCCACGGCCGTGGTGGGAGCATCACTTACTCTCTCTATTTCCGCTCCCGGACTACAAGTTATTGCCAAGGACAATGCCGCAACTTTGCTGGCCTGACCTGCTACGCTGTCACATCAGCTTCAGTCCGCACGCATTCTGCTTATTGATCTCATAGTTCAAGGCTTTTTATCTCCCTAGAAAGCCGCAATGACCTTATAACCATATATACCCTAAAATGATTTTTAAAATCTATGAATATTTTTGTAATTTTTAAATTGACATATGGAGGTTTTCAGCAGAAGTCTAAGTAAATTTAAATACATATTTTCTGGCATAATTTAATACTGACATTTTAAAATAAAAATGTTAAATCAGTCCTTTAAATGAATCCAAGGTAATAGAAAAACCAGGGCAACTTGACACCTGCCTTTTTCCATGTTAAAAAGAACACACAGTCTTTTTGTAGGGAGGGACTTTGAATTATCCTTTTTATTCCTTGTGTATTCCTTTTCTATCCTTCAAATTTGACCATAATGTACCTTTATGCTTAATGTCATTTATTGCTTAATTGGACTTCCATACAACTGAATACGGATTATTTTGTTTGCTTTTTCAGTTTTAATTACTCTGATTACAAGGTCCTATGTCTTAAAACATTTTTCCTAGACGAGGTTATCACGGAAATTAATGTAAGTGTAGAGTTTCTTAAAATATGAGCTAATGGAAGAGACTGAGAAGTATTTGTTGAGCAAGTATTTTATTGTAAGACATTTCTTTATTAGATGAACGGAATGGGTATCTGGTTAGTTATTGGAAGATACAGTTACGTTTTGTTCTTGTCTTTTGCCTCAGTAGTTTCTATGCCTGGGCAGTGAAGCTGGAGGGCGAGAGACTGGCTCTCCTGGGACGTGAAGAAAGCCAGGGAGTGAGGGGGATGGGTAGAGAGGGCCAGGGGCTTCCTCACACCTCAGAAATGTGGGCCACTCCCGCCACTTCTGAGCAAGGGCGCACAGCGCGGAGGCGCCCAGAGAGCAGCTTCCTTCCGCTTGTTCTCCTGCCCTGCGCTCCCCACACTCCTGCACCCCCCTGAGCACCACTGTCCATGACCACTGCCCCTGGGTTTTCTCCTACCCCGGTCCTCAGCCCCCAGGCAAGGAGGAAAGTGGTGGAAAGAGGCTGAAAAGGTCTTTGCTTTTCACTCCTGCTGCTGCAGAGAAGTGACTTCCCTCGTACTGCCTCCTTTTCATCTCTTTTGGAGGTTGTAGTTTTCTCTAAAGTAAGGTTAACTTGTTCCTTTTCACAGTACTGTTTTTTTTCTCTCTCTCATTTTAAACTGCAGTCTTTTTCTCCCAGCCATCTTTAATTTCTTTCTCCAGATGCCTTACCTTCTGCCAATAAACCTGCCAGGTTTCTCTTGTTTGTGTGTTTTTAAACAATTTTTACTGCTTAAAAATTCCTCCCTGGGTCTTGCCACGTTGCCAGCTGTCTGTGCTGTTTCCCCTGCGCGGCGGCGATGCCTGTGGAATTGTGCGGCTGTCTCCGAGGTGTCTAATTTCTCTCGATATTTTGCCTCCAGCGTCCCCTCTTCCTCAGCGATCAGGCACAACTCCTTCCTGTGCTTTCCCCCACTCTCGGCCATTTCTCACGTAAGTTGATTCATATTAGCTAAGTGTCCCGCCGGCCCCTCGGACGCCGGCTGGCCTCTCCATCCTGACGCTCCCGCGTGTCGGGCCTCCTGGGAGGCTGATCTCACCTCTTCCTGATGTCAGGGCTTTGTACCCTTTCCAGTGGTTTCTCCCCGATGTCAGGCAGCAGGCAGACAGGGAACCCAAAGTGAAGTCACCCACGGCGGCGTGCACCCGGGACCGCTCAGGCGGAGGCAGGCAGCAGGCCCGCAGACCTGAGCCTTTCCTGGAAATCCCTGTCGTACTGCGGTTGCCACCAGGCTCAGGCCCCATCCGGGCTGCTCCCACAGCTCCATTCATCTCGATTTTCCCACCCAGCCTGTTGTTTGCTGCTCCTCTTAGGAAGGGCTCACACAGGCTGACACTTCAATTTTGCTGAGAGGAAGTCTGCCAAGGATGGTTTACGGTTAGCTTTCAGGGTGGAGGCTGAGAACTCTTCGCCACCCTCTAAGTCCTGAAGGTCTTTTCACCGTGCCCCCACCGGATGCTTTATTTTCTGGTGCTATACATTGAAGTCTGTGATGTATTTTGAGCACAAGGTGACAAATTTAAACTGTGGTTTATTTGTTTATGCCTTGGAATTATACATTTGCCGTGGATCCTGGTGCTCCAAATAGTGCCAGTGAGTGGCAGGTGGGGGAGAAAACTGTCCTGTGCTTGTTGTGTTGTTTTTATGTCTCCGTCGCCCCTGGGCTGGCAGGGACATGAGGGTCCATTTCTGTGTACTGTCCCTTCTCCTATATGACAAGTTGTGATCCTCCCGAATACTGTAGCTGTATATTAAGCCTGGAAATCGGGTAAAACTATTCTTCGTACATTATCCTTTTACAGATTTGTATTAACGATTCCAGTTCCTTTGGATTTTAATATAAATTCCAGAGTAATCTTGTTTATGTCTATAAAAATCTTGCTGACAGTTTGATAGAGCTAGATTATAATGGGGAATATTGATATATTTGCTATGTTGAATCTTTCAATCCATGAAGTCAGTGCATCCTCCATAGACTTGGATATTTTCTGATTTCTTCAGCATTCATAGTTTTCATCAGACGAGTTTTATTAGACGCATGGCTAAACATTTAGTTTGTTCTTCGTTGACGGCAAATGACATTATAGTTTTAATTTCAGAATCCATGTTTGTTTACTGCTAACATGTCAAAGTTAAATTTATTATATATTGATCTTGTATTCTGTGGCCTTCCCAACCTTACAAAAGTAATGCTGCTGTTTTCTTTTATATCTTTTTTTAAAAATCCAAGTTCTTTGCCTTTATCTACATCTTCAATTTTTTTTTGTTGGACAGCATTGCATAAATGCTAAATTTCATTTCTTCCTTTTTAAACTATAAGATTTTTATTTCTCTTTCTTGCCTTATTGTGCTGCCTAGAATTTCTAGTACTGTGCTAACAGTAGCTTACTTTGGTCCTAAAATTAGCGGGGAAAGTCTTTTACCATTAAGTCTATTTTAAACTGCAGTTTTTGTAGATGCTGTCTATCAAATTGAAGATGTTCTCTTTTCTTAGTTTTCTATGATTTTTCTTATCATGAATACTTTTTGCATTTTTTCAAATACCTTTTCTGTCTCTGTTGATGTAATCATGGCTATTAGGATTCTGCAAAGAAAAAGAACTGTGGTATCATTGAAACTACATAATTATCATAAGGAATCTGCTCCTTCGGCTGTGGAGACTGAGAGGTGCGTCCCCAGGAGGGCTGACGGTGCAGCTGCACTGCGCGTGGGGGGTCTGGGGGGCAGAAGCAGCAGCAGGTGAGGCACGGTGAGAGTCCAAGTTTCAAGGCAGAAGAAAACCAGCGTCCCAGCTCAAAGACAGCGGACAAGAATTATTTTTTTCCTCCAACTCTTGCCCTGTTCAGGCATTCAGTGGCTTGGGTGAGGCCATCCCCTTTGGAGAGGACAACTGCTTCTTTCAATCTAGCGATGATAATGCTACTCTACTTGAGAAGCACAGACGTCCCCAGAACAATACTTACGCAAGTACCTGGCCCCACTATGGTCCAGTCAGTTAGCACCAGCAACGAATCATTCCGTTACTTCATGCAATTTTTTATTCTTTAGCATGTTAAATGGGTTGACTATGTGGATTCATTTTTGCATACTGAAACCAACTTACATACTGCATTAACCCTACTTGGTTGTGGTGTAAAATTCTTTCTGATACATTGACATATGCTGGTTGCTAATATTTTGTTAAACACTTTTCATGTATGTTCATTTTTATTGGTCTGAGGTGGTTTAATTTTTTTTATAGTCTCGGTTGGAGTCAGGATAATGTCAGCTTCATAACATGAATTGGAAGATGCTCCTTGTTCATTTTTCCTCTGGCAAAGTGCATCGATTTAGTGTTAATTCTTACAGCTATAGCAGACTATTGATTCTGGGGAAAGACTTGGCCTGAAAGGAGCGCTCAGAGCAGTGTGCAGGTGACATGCTCCTCACCATGTACCAGAGCACTGTGCCCTGATGGTGCACGGTGAGTATTTGTCCCCATCTGAGTAAACGTGTCTGTCGTCAATTCACACTCACATTTGTTTGCTCTGAGAATTTGAAGAAATTTCTCATGTTTTCTGAGTTTCTTTTCAACAGAACTAATAAGAACTCATTTGCAAAATGCCTAGGGCGAGATGATCTCATGACTACAAAGTTTTTAAAAATATATATAATTAATAACAGCATGGTATAAGGCTTCAGATAACATGATTATAGTCTTTAATCTGAGAGAACAAACACATCTAATTGAGGCCTGCTGGAAAATAAAGAATAAAATTATTTTTTGGAAATCAAAAATAATTCAATGAAAATTATCAGGTAGGAAATCAAATGCTAACAATTCTCTTTTATTATAATTCTCTGAATTTATATTGTACTATTTTCTAAGTTCAATGAGTTTAATTAAATGATGTTTTGATAAAACTCAACATATAATCATCCAGTAAAATCTACTAGTTGGTAAATGAATCATGAAATAGTACTTTACTGTGCAAGTTTACATGTGTTTATAAATTCTATTGAATATGAAATTTTACCAATTACAATGATATCTATTTTCTGAGTTAAATAACATTTTGACTTTTGCTGGAAATATGCCAAAATTCCTTTCTTTTTCTGTGTACTGTTTGCTAGAAGTGGTGGGAACACTGAGTCTCGTGGTTGGCTGCTCCTTGTGTCACAAATGGGCTGGTTTTTGGGTAGCACCCTGGGCAATTGGGGTTCTTGACCTAACTCTGGTCTTGTGATAACTGATTAAATGTTTTCTAGACTGTTCCCCATGCTCACAGAGTCAGGACTCCCACAAGTGATCTCCAAGAAAGTAAGTGTTATCATTTACGAATAACTGATATGAAACAGCATACTGGATAGTTTTAGGCTTGGAATTCTTCTGTGCATAGTACAGTTTGGCTCCCCTGCCCTTATGTTGAGCCATCAGGTATAGTTGGGCTATTATTCTATTTAATACCATTTTCCACATCTGGGGCTGTTTTAGGACTTTCGTATCAGCCAGTGGGCAGGGAGGTCATCACTTATCTCTTCCTTCTTTAACAGTTATCACCTGAAGGGCTGGCCAAATAGCTCAGTGAATTAAAGGGCCTGCAGGCAGGCACAGGGTCCAGGAGTTCAACCCCTGGGTCTGCCGTACCGGCCCTGCCCTCCCCCCCGGGATACATTGAGACTGCAATTGAGACTGGGCGTGGTGGGGTGCACCTGTAATCCCAGCTCTTGGAAGGCTGTAAACAGGCAGATCACTACAAGTCTGATAGGATCTACACCCTGTAGACCCTTCCATAAATAAATAAAAAAAAAAGGAAAGAAAGAAAGAAGAAAGAAAGAAAGAAAGAAAGAAAGAAAGAAAGAAAGAGAAAAGAGTTATCACCTGGGCTGGCAAGATAGTTCAGTGGACTAAGCTCCTGCTTAGGCAAGCACAGGGATGGGGGTTCAATCCCCAGTACTGCATGCCATGCCACTCCCACCCCTGGGCACACTGAGCCATCGACTGAGTCCAGATGTGGTGGTGCCCACCTGTAATCCTAGCGCTGGGGAGGCTGAAAACAGGAGGATCACTACAAGTCCCAGCAGCATAGTGAGACCCTGCACAAAATACATTAGAGAGAAAAAAGAGTTGTCCTACAGGCTTGTTGTATTTGTGCTGCTGCTTATCATACTGTACTATTGTCCCTATATTTTTAGTTATATAACTTGTGGGCATATTTCACCTCCCTGATCAGATTTCAAATTTGTAGACCACGAGAGTGACTTGTCCCTTTAATATTCGGAAGCATGGCTTGGCTCAGGACTCTGAGGCCAGCAGGTGTTCATTAAAGCACCTCGACAGACTGCTTTTCTGCAAGCGCATCTTCAGCCTTAGAAGCACAGGCCTGCCTTGGGAACACAACGCTAATGCACTGAGTGGACATCCCTGCGCAGATTATCTAACGAGATACACAAATACAGCATGCTGGCCTGGCTCGTTTGGCTCTTCATGCAAGGGAAGGAACACTGTGCTACTGCCTTGTTAACTTCCGGTACGGATTTGTGGCTGATTAATGAATTAACAGTGTTGCTGGGTAGTTGTGCTGGAGAGTCAGAGATGATGGTTATCTAACATCTACTCTATTGCTGAAATGCCCCCCAAATTTTGCCTAAATTCTAGTTACCTCAATATGTATTTATTCTAAAGTTATTTTAGAATAATAGATGACATTTTAGTTAAGCAAATTAGCATTTTCTAAAAACTCTTAGTTTCTTTTCTAAAAAAAACCATTTGTATTCTTATTTTAAGATAACACAGTGCGTAAGTATTGTATATAAGTGTGTGGGCTCTTAAAAAAGCCATGTGAGTTTTAGATTTATTGAAAAAATCACAACCCCTATGTCTTGGTTACTTTTCATTCATTTCTGGGACAAATACTCTACATTCAAAATGAGTGAAGGAAAGGTTAATTTAGCTCACAGTTGGTGGAGGTTTCAGTCCATGCTCGGCTGGCTCCAAGGCAGAGTGGCCCATGGCAGAGGACAGCAGCTCAGGGCAGCATCAAAGAGGGAAGAGCAAAGGGAAGGGCATTAGCCAGCCTCTCTCTCTTCCTTATATTATAAGCAGGCTACCCTGGGCTGGGGGTGTAGAACTCACACAATGTCCACGCTCTGTCCTGCACAGGATGATAGGATGTGTACAGAGTGAGAACCCTGGTCCCTGCTGAGTCACTTAATTAAACTTCTAAACTTCTCAAGTTGACACAGTGTATCAACCACTACACCCTACTAACCCATGCTGGTTGGAGCATAGAATTTAGCCACACTATTAATACTGAGATCCTATCCAAGACAGAAGGTTTTATGTTTTTGTAGTAATTGCCCACCAGTAATCTGTAGATGTATTTGTGTTGAAAAGTCTGCTTTAATTTAAGGGTTTAAATGGAATTTTAAAAACCAAAACCATTAGAAGCCACCATGACCAATATATCACTGTAGTTGTTTAGAGAAAGGATCTGGATGTGAACCCAAAACTTCCTCTGGAATTGAGGCAGTGTTCCCTTTGGTTCCCTTGTGAAGACAGCAGTCACATAACTGCCAGCATATCTGCCTCCAAAGCACTTAGAGCTAAACTTAAAGCTCAGCCACACCAGTCATGTCAAGAGGTAACAGCGGAATACCTTTGCACTTTTATCATGGAGCCTCCAAGTTTTACTTTTGCTGTTTTTCAAATGTCCCCTAACTGAAAAGTTTCGTGGGAATACATGGAATAAATACATTAGTAAAATAAGATAAGGTCATGACTTCGGTAACAGGATGAGTGGAGGCATCAGACGCCCCAGGGCCTCAGTTGCCACCTGGGAACCAGCCCAACACCACTTTCCTGACCACTTCATAGGATGGGCTTAAGGGTGGGTGTGTGATGGGAAGGTGGTAGGGGAGTATGAAACTGATAATTTTGTAGAGAAAGTCCTAGCTTTAAAAAGCTGTATACCCTGAGAGGATTCAGATCTGTCACTAAGTGGCAGGGCATAGCTAGGCAAGACTGGGAAGGACGGAGAAGAATCCTAGAAAAGATTCTGTCTTAGGCCAAGGAAGCACACTGTGAGCTCATCATCCAGAAGGGAAGGGATGGGGACAAGGAGCGGGGAAGTGTCCATCAGGAATGCTGCCCTGGCGTGCTGTCATGTACGGGAGGGCTGCTGAGAAAGAGAATAAAAATTAGGAGAGCTGCTCCGGTAAGCTCTCTGTGAGAGACCGACAACCTTTCGGCAAGTAACCAAGTAACAGCGGAGAACGGACTACTCCCCTGGCTGCCTCTGCTTCCTCTCCTCCTGATTACTTGTTCCAACTACTGCAGTCTGGAGAGGATCAGCTACATTTCCCCTCGCTTCCCTACAGAAATGACTTGCCCAGAGTCCCAGGAGGAATGCTTCACAGGTAAGTCCAAAGCTTCCCTGTGCTCATTTCGTGCGCATCTGACGGCGCTCCGCATCCCTCTAGGGAGGGGTCCCCCCACCCCCCGCACTCACCCCGCATCTCTGGGGATCTGCGATCCTCCTCCCGCTCGGCTCTCTGCTACCCACTCTCCAGCATCAGCCCTGCGCCTGGGCTCTAATCACTCCACTTCTAGGGTTCTGAGTATCGCATCTGATAAATTATAAATATTAGTAATGGAATAATAACATACTAATTCTTTATAGCTCAGCCGACTAAAGCGCCTGCTTAGGCAGACTCAGGGACTGGGGTTCGATCCCCTAGCATGCCATGCAGGCCTCGCTCCTGGGGCACCTGAAATGCGATTGAGACCGGGCGTGGTGGTGTGCCACTGTAATCCCAGCACTTGGGAAGCTGAACACAGGAGGATCACCATGAGTCTGATCTGTGTAGTGAGACCCTGTAGACCCTGTGCTAAATACATATAAAAAACTTTATTTTTGAACACAAGATTTTCGCAGCTATCTGACTACATTTGCATTTTGCAAGGCTGCTTTGAACCAGGGAAAGGGGCTGGCCCGTGGAGAGCTGTGTTAGCTAGACAGGATGCCTAAGCCTTTGCAGACAGACAGACGGACATTATGGAGTCGTTAAAAAAAATTGAAACCCAGCCCGGGCATTCCTAGCTAATCTGCCACCCAAATCCCGGTAACCCTAGAGATGTCCTTCCATCTCAGCATTTGCTTTTGATTTCAAAGGCTGACGCCACCACCGATTTGATCTTGAGGCCTGAATGTTCCTCCCACATTAGGGACTGAAACTCAGTCTCTTCCCTTCCTCAGTACCTGGCCCCTTCTCTGTTCACCTGCCTGGGTTATCGCACACTTGTCATACTCCTGAGGGCCCCTTATTTGGCCTCAGAGTCGTCTTCATTTCCTTTTTTTTTCTTCCTAAATCTGTCTGCCCCACTAAATCAGTGCTCTGCACACTTCAGTGAGCAGTGTAATCCCCGGGAAAGCTTGTGACGGCCAGACAGCTGGGCCGCTTTCCAGAGTTCCTGGCTCACTGTGTCTGGACAGGCTGAGGGTTTTAGTCTAACGAGTCCCCAGGTGATGCTGAAGCTGCTGTCTCAGGGGATGGGCTGGGCAGTCACGAGCAAAAGCACCATGGCTCACTCAGGCACTGGAGTTTTAATCCGAGCCCCATCTCGCGCACTTGTCCTGGGTAAGCCCTCATTACGCTCCCTGTCTTCCCAGGCATCCCGTGTCCCCGTGCTGCCCAGGGGACCTTGCCACAGTGATGGAACTTGTCCTGCTGCACGGGCAATGCAGCGGCCATGAGGCATGTGCGCTACAGAACCCTTGTAACTTGGCTGCTGAGACGAAGACCCGGATTCTCAGTAAATAATTACTTTGTTTTTCTTAGGTGCAGATGTTTATGGAGGGGACTTGAACATCTTTGGATTTTCAGGTCTGTAGGGAGTTCTGGAAACCAAGTGTCCATAATCCAAGGTATGGGTTACATTGCTTCCACCTCAGTAAAAAGAAATACTGAAGTTTTGGCATTAGGCTATTTAAAATTATTATTGATTTTTTCTTCTGTTAAAATAGATATCTCAACATTTGTACAACTTTAAACACTTAAAATAAAAATTCAAAAGCAATCCTAAAAGTCAAAGAATTAGCAAGCATATATGGTGTACTGAGGAAATAGACCCTGGACATGAGCAAGGGGAAAACAAAAAATGTTCGGAAAACTAGGCTGAGACCTACCAAAGAGGGTGCCATTGTCAGACTCTGGAGCTGGTTTTTGTTTTGTTTTTTGTAGTTTGGTCTTAATTCAGTGGAGAATAGGTAACTGTAGGCATGTGAATCTGGCTACAGGGTTCTGAATTCATCCAATTAGGAAGGGTAAAGAAATGAATTTCAGCAGTGGAGTCCTGAGGAGACACTGGAGCCTGGACTACTTACTGTGCTGGGGAAGTCGGGAGAAGGCTGAGGGGGCGACGGCACAGCAGACAAATGTTCTGGCTTTAGATGTTGACAGAAAAGCTGTGAAAGAAAGGGATGAAAATTCTTCATCCCTAACACCAAGGAAGACAGTGACATGGATCTGTGGAATGTGGAAACCCAGAGGCTTGAGAGGGGTGGTGAGGCTTTGGTACGGGGCATTGCTTGGGAATGGTAATGGTAATGGGGTGTTTTTACAAGAATGTACAGTAAAGTTATGAAAATTAAAAAAGAAGCTGAAAGTAAAGTTTCAAACTATCAGTTTGAAAGGATAAAGATATAAGTAGAAAACTTTGAGCCCAGTGGCTAGTAACCAGTATGACAGTTGAGTCTGACCCGCTGGTTTGACTTTCACATTTTATAGAGGCATTTTTAATGACTAGGACTTCAAAGAAGGCTTAAGGAACTTGTACTCCTTTACTACAGTTCATTCATCAAAATAAGATGAAATTGGAACCCACTTTTGGGTGGGTAAGTCATAAAGTAGGTAGATCCTTGTTTTTGTTGAGGAAATAGTTCATCGTTATTTTGTAATTCAGCAGCCAGAAGTCATTGCCTGAAAGGTATTGCTATTTTGGTTATCCAAAATATTTTTTAAACAAAATAAATACTTTAGCTTTCCAGCTTAAAATGAAAATGTTAAATATCACATGAAAATAGAAATCAGAGATGGTAAGAAAACCCAGGACCACAACTAAACACTTTGGAAAAAGCTGGTTTCGTCCTCGCATTTTCAGATGTGAGGAGCTGGCATTTGCTAGCCCAAAGTCAGGAAATGGGGAGACGATTGGGGTTGACACCTCAGGTCCTGAACTGTGAAGAGTGATGGAACGACAGCTTTCTCCAGCAAAGCCAGCGGAAATGGGGATGGAGGCCGCTCTCTGGCTAGATGCCCGAGGCTAAGAATTTGTTTGCATAACAGCTGAAAGACCCATGGGCTGTGTTGTGTCACAAGAGCTCCTGAGAGGGAGACTGGAAATCTCACTTGATTCCTTCACCTTTTAGAAATCGAAAGCTCGGGAAAACTTACTGAAGCATACACAATACAATAGGAAAGCATCGTAGTCAGTAGGTGCCGTTATGAAAGTTAAAAATATTAAATAGCCACAAGGCACTATCATAAAATTAAAAATAAAATATATCTGGAGAAATGCTTGCTGTATGAACCACATTTAGTATTCTTAATGGAGAAAGTGAGGTTACAAAGCAGCAACTAATGCCATTACGCCCAGAGAAAAGCAGTCAACTAAGAGGACAGACAATTCGCAAAGGAGAAGTGAGACTTGCTGAAGACCACCATCACCTTACTAGTTGTCGAAGAAGTCAACACTTGCACTCTCGTGAGCACAGCTCCTGCTCAGTGGCCCCAACCCATGACATTTGCGAGTCTTTGACAGAGGTTAGTGATTGGTCAAGACTTGAGCACCTGTTTCTCAGACCTCTGAGCCCAGAAGGCCTCTTCTCCCTCTGTGGCGTTCCTTGGGTGAGGAACTGCACTGAGTGGCACCACGCTTGAGGCCGCCATGGCTTCAGCTTTCCACCAGGCTCCCCGGAGTCTCCCTGGAGCAGAGGAGTAGGCTCCAAGCTGGGCAGGCAGGTGGGAAAGCCCGCGCAGGTCCGTGGTGAGTCTCTCCTGTCTGGATCTCCCGCTAAGCCCCGTTTTGGTCTGCTGTTGGTCACAAGTGGGGCTGCAACCTCAGGCTGGAGCCGCGGTAGGACTAATTTTTGTTTTCTGCTGACTTTGTCACTTTTAATAGACAAAGCCACAGTATTTGGCCTGTTTTCCAGCTCAGTCAGGCCCTTCTGTCACACACATGCGTGTTTCCCTGTTCAACTCCAGGCTAGTAAAGCTGCTGCTCTTGTTGACAAGGCTGTGAGGAAGGACACAAGTCCTTGTGACAAAGGCCACTGGTTCCTTCTGTTCTTACCAGAAGCTCTAAAAATTTTCAAGAATAAGTGCATAGAAAATGTTACAATGAAACTTATTATGTATAATTACTATGTGATTATTAAAAGAAAAGAAATGCATCTTGATTTGTTATCTACTTTTGGTCAACTTTTGGTCTTTTTGGTCGACCTGAATTTATATATATATTTGAGATGAGAGTGTTTGTTGACCTCTTAATTGCACTCATGGATGGAAGTTCACATCATTTACTGCTTATATAATTAAGAAATTATAATATTGGCTTTTAAGACTGCCGGACGGGTCCGAGCAGAGCACTGCGTGGTTTGCAAGGTCCTGGTCATTAGCCGCAGCAGCTGGGCAGCCTTCCACTGATGCTCTGGTCTCGTTTATGCATGCACAGGCCAGCCTTGGCTGGTTCACTATGGCTGTTTATAATGTACGAGCAAGACATAATGTCCTTTTCCATCTGCATTTCGTCCGTGTTCCAGAAGTAAAGCTCTGGCCAACTACACTGTCCATACTGGATTTCATACCACACAGTGGCTCTTTAGTTATGGAGGTAAATAATGTGCAAAGACACAGAAATCCAAAGATAATAATAATCTTATTAAATAGCTCAAGTCCAGTAAGAAAAACATGTGCTAGTTAGCAATCTCCACCTAGAGCCTTTCCTCCAAACCACACTTCCTCCACTGATTAAAACCATCTTGCTTTGCATAGCCAAGTACATTTTGGCTTAATTAATTAAAACTGTGGGTTTGCCTGTCTCATTTTGATTGCAGAGATTCCTTTCTTGTAGAAGAAATGTTTAGATTTACAAGACGAAGGGTTTTTTTTTGCCCAGAATGCTCCTCATCTCACTGATTGGCCATTGTGCACGCTGCACCTTCTCCCTGGCTAGGAGTCCAGATGTGCACGCGAGAAAATGAGCTCTTTATTGAGCCTCTCTTCTCCAGGGCAGTGACTATTTCATATGAATAAAATGAAGTTTAATAAATCGCCTGGTAATGCAATGCTTATGAATAGAAATGTATGAAGCAAAGAAGTGGAAATCAATTCCTGGCAACCTAAAAATACACCAAAGAAAGAAAGGAACTGCAAAAATTGCACGAGCTTGGCTGCTCCTTTCAGTGAACCTGACAGGCATCTTGCCTGCCAAGGAGCTTTGTAACCAGGGCTGACTCAGTCTCAGGAGTGAGGATGGCAGCTCCGTGTCATTCACTCCATGACTGATCTCCCACTAAGAGTGTTTGACAGACAGGCTCTATTTACTGCAAGAGGTTAATGTTACCCTTCTTCAGAACAAATAGTTTAATAAACCAAACATCAAAACTGAGTTAAAGAGGTCTCAAATTCCCTGCTCTCAGATGCCCAGCTCTTCAGCTAGAGAGAAAACACAGATGGAAATGTAAGGAGCTTATTATGAATTGTTCCTTAAAATTCTACAGGTTAGAAAATACAGTGCTCTAAAAGTGAAAGCCTGAGGAAAAATGTCTTGTCCGAGTTTTATTGCAAGCAAAAGTGTGACTGCAGGTAGCAGGCAACGTCTCTGCTGTGAAGGAAGGCCCGTGGGGGCTGTCATTAGATCGTGGGGGGACAGACACCATTTTATGGCTCTCAATGAACTTTTAAGAAAAGAATAAAGGTAAAGGTAGATCGTGATCCTAATACAGTAGTGGAAAATACTATCAAAGCATCAAAGATTTGTTGCATCCAGCCTTGTGCACGTATTACTCCAGGCTTTCCTTGTTTCTTGAACCTCCTTGTAAGCCTAAATTTAATTTGCTGTTTCACTTCTCCTCTCAGCCCAGAACAACAGTGCAGGGGGGAGAGCCCATCTGTCTTCTATGCTTTCAACCTTGGAGTGATACATGGATTTGACCTCCACTGTGGGTCTAATTGAAGTCGTCTCCTCCACCTCATCTAACTACACAAGCTGGCTTCTCATACTGCCTTGTGCCCTCTGACCGCCTAAGTATCCATATATTTCTAGATTTATCTTCCATTGCTTCATGACTGGAAGATCCTACAAGCGTTGTCCAGATAAAAGGTTCCCATAGGTCCAGATCTTTATATTTTCCATTTCCAACTCCTGCCTTATTTCTTTCAACTAGATAGGCCATACTGTTCCATCATTTAAAAAACTGCGCAGGAGACAAAACCAAGTTTTTTTCCTCTGGGTTTAATGGAATGTTTTATACTCTTCAATTTTTGCTGGAGGATTGATCTTTTTATTGACAATAAACATATCCTTGAGGGTGGGGGATGCCTTTCTATAAGGCTTTGCTCCATGAAGACCCCTGGCCTTCCTTCTTGAGATGCCTGTGTGCCAACCAGGTGGCTGTGTGGCCTTAGACTGCTGCAGGGGTCTCTTCTTGGGAGTTTTGGTTCTAAGGAGGATATGTGATAGTGAAAACATAAACCATTGACCCTAAAACTTGGAAAAATTCATCACAATGGAATTACCACTGACCTCTTGAAATAGATTCATTAAAGTGTTTTTGCTGTGATCTAGCTCATGGATGATTTTCCTGTGTCGCACTCTGGCAGAATGCTGAGCCTGGTGGGACTGAGCCCCACTGAGCCATCGTAACGTGGAGCTCAGGTCTCCGAGGTCCGTTTGCGCTGGAAAAGTACTGCAATGTGATTGCCGAGTTGGACCCAGGGCATCCCTTTTATCTGCATTGCTAGGAACAAGCTACAGATTCAGGGTGGAGGTTGAGCCAGGTATTGAGGTAGGAGACCAGAAGACAATATGAAAACTACAGATTGAGGAGAGCAATTTCACCCTGGCTCACTGGATCAGCCTTTAGGAAGAAATGGTCCAGAGCCCAAGATAGTGCAAGGAGACTTTTCTGCAGATGATGCGCACAGGCGTAAAACTGAGAGCTTTCATGCTAAGCAGCCATTGCTGACCTAGCAGGGAAGCCCACGGGACAAGGCTCAAGGACATCTGTGCACAGGAAGGAGAGTAACTGGAGTCAGGCCTCGCCACTGTCTCTTCAGGAACTGTTACTCCCGTGGCCGTCTGTCTCAGTCTTTCAAGGCTTCTGGCGTGTCCGAGGGGCTGCCCGCAGCGGTGTCTGCCGACTCACTAGCTGCGGGCTTGCTCGGTCAGCAGGCTCTGTGGGAAGGCATTCTCTCTGAAAGCTGCTGCCAGGCAGCACACACCCTCGGCAACTACTTCGCTTTTCAGATTATGGTCCCAGACGTACCCTAGAACATGTGCTTTTAGTCCAGAAGGTCAAGTTCATAATTTCTAGGCCTTTTCCTCTGGGGAGGAAATGTTTAGCAAGTCCTTATACTTCAGGGGGGCTCTCACATTAAGATGGTGACTTTATATAAAATTAAACATCTATAGAAGAAGCAGCACATTGTACCTTTCTGTGAGTTCTTCTCCACTCCACATAACACTTATAGGTGACAAGGCCATCCACATTTACATAGTCGCAAGTTTGTTTTTTATTTTTGTATTACGCATAAGGCTTTATGATATGACTATACCACAATTTTTATTTGTTCATTTTTCAGTCAGTAAACATTCAACCTGCTTTGCAGAATTGCAGGTAGCGCTTCTATGAGCACACTCGCAAGTGTTTCTGAGATGCATGTGCACACACACACAGGAACAGAGGTGGGGTGGCTGCGTGTTTAGACTGCGTGCGTATTGAACTGTGCATAATCCTAAATTGGGCAGGGGCTTTCTTGATTCTAAAATGTATGAACATCTTTGGCAGAATTTGTTAATAATTTGTATTTCCTGCAAATTAAAACAACACTGAGATATCATCTCACCCCAGAAAGAATGGCTATCCTAAAGAAATCACCCAACAACAAATGTTGGAGAGGCTGTGGGGAAAAACCACTACTGGTTTGAATGGAGACTGGTGTAACCATTATGGAAATCAGTATGGAGACTCCTTAGAAAAGTTGGACT
>NW_004524630.1:3153423-3156202 GCF_000260255.1 Octodon degus
ATGTATGCAATGTGTTAATTATTGAAACTGTCCTACCAATTTGGTTTGAAACTGTCTCATTGCTATTTGTTTTTCAATAAAATTATGGAAAAAAACCACATTGCTGTCATTAAATGTACAAAAAGAATAAAATAAATAAAATAATAAAAGTAGCTATTATACTCCTAAAAATTGTATTTCCATTTTTGAGAAATTTTCACCTGTAATTTGAGTTCTTTATATATTATTAATTGTTTGCCAATTGTATGTCCTGCAAATATCTCACGGTTGTCTGTTTCTCTTATTCTTTTATTCTTGGTAGAGAAAATGTATTCACTTTATTGTAGTTAAATTTATTCATAATTTTAATGTATGGTTTTCATTTTTATTCCTTTTATAGACATTAATCTATATCTTGAGTTCAAAATGACTTTTCTGTTTATACTGTCTCTTTAATGATTTTATATTTTTGCCTTTCACATTTTTATTTCTTTACTTTTCTGTCACTTCTTTTACTTTCTATTTGAGATAGCAATTCAGTTTGCTTTGTTTACATAAAGATCCTTTTTCTCCCTTTGATGAAGTAGCTCTTCTTTCTGATATCAAGCATGCGCACACACATGGCTCTATTTTTTGCTACCCTCTTTCATTAATCTTTTCATTTACAGCCACGACACTGATTTGGAGTTCGTTTCATTTATATTGGCTTTCCTGTGTGATCTTGTCTTGTCTATGCTTGAGTTTGTCTGGTCTTTTTTTTACAGATTCCAGAGCTGGTTTGTCATATAAGCAAACCTAGCAAGAAGTTGCATTTGTGGTAACAGATATCGTTATAAAATTTTTAAAATTTTATTTATTTGTGTGTGTGTGTGTGTGTGTGTGTGTGTGGCCAGCTCAGCCCACCAGGGGGTGGGGCTGGCTGGCATGTGGTGCTGGGGGATTGAACCGCGGTCCCTGTGCTTTGCTAAGCTTGTTCTAAGTAGGTGCTTTAGACCACTGAGCCATCTCTCCAGCCCCACAGATATCGTTATGACATCAAGTCCTTGCACAAGGGCTTCACTCTGTTTAGTGAAAAGCCTTTTTGCATTTCTGACACCGAAGTCTTATTTTTGTTAAAATTTGGAGATCTTTTGATTTATTTGAAGGTATCATATTTTTTGCTACCTTGAATTTAGGTTTTTACAAAACTTCGTTTTCTAACTATTATTGCTGGTGGGAAATACAATTGAATTTTTCATGTTACTCCTATATTCATTACTTTTATGGAATGATTGATGGAAAACACTTTTTGCACAAATTTCTTTGTTTTAGTCTTTTACATGGACTGATCAAAGCTCTTTAAATAGTGTTATTTATTTCTTCTAAATTTTTATGTAACTTGTTATTATGGAATAAAAAAAATCTAGTTATTGGTTACAGTCTTTACTGTAGGCCTTTTTTCCTTTTTTCACTTATGGTTGAATTTTATCAGAACTTTTCTGCATCTATTATGACATGTTCCTTTATTAACTTGCTCACCTGGCATATCATGCAATTATGTATTTCCTAATCTATTAATCTGACACTGGCCATTAGTCCTCATAAGTTATCATTGTTATGCATCATTAGATTTTTGGTTCCTAATACTTGTTTATGATTTCTGCATTTAGCTCATGAGAAAAATATGATGGAATTTTTCTTAGAATTTCTTTGTCATTTTATATATTAATGTCATATCTAGTACAAAAAAATGTGTAGTATTCATATTTCAGCTCCAAAGAGTTTGTCAAAGACCACCGAATTTTCTTACAGAGCCAAATGAGTCGCATGTGATGGACATCTGTAGTGACTGCAGGAGCGTCTGGGCCTTCTGGCCTCTCTTTGGTTACTCCGCACACCAGCAGAGGCGCGCTGTGCAGTGGGTGGTTTGGCATCATGAAGGTGTCACCCCATTCGATTCCAGCACTGTTGAGCACTCACTAAAGAAACACTGTTTCTGTTAACAGTCCTTCCCGGTCCCTTCCAGCTCCAGCTCAGCTCCGCCATTATTCTGCTTTTGTCTCTGTGGATTGTGCTGAGCCAGAAAAGTCACAAAGATGAAATTATACAATGGATTTCATTTTGTGCTTGAGTTCTTTCACTTTGCATGGTGTATCTTAGTTTACATCTGTGTTATTTATCAATACTCTGTTCCTTTCTAAGGCCGAACAATGTTCCATTGCATGCATACATCACCTTTGTTTTTTCTATTTATCAATCCATAGACATTTGATTCCCCACTTATTTTAGCTATTGTGAATAATGTTGCTATGAATTTTCGGGTTCACGGTTTGTGGAATACAAATATTAAAAATCTCCTATGTATATAAGTAGAAGTGAAATCCTGGCTCATGTGGCTTCCCATTGACTCTGTGCAGCTGCCAGAATGTTCTCCAAAGGACGTGGACCATTTCATACCCCAGTGATTTATGTACAATGGACCTAGTGTAGCCGCATCCTCGTCACTCACCCTTGGAGTCACTGGTCTTCTTGCTCTTGCCCATCTTGGTGGGTGAGAAGTGGCATGTGTTCCTAAGTCAGCTTTTATAACCTTTGTTATTCTAGCACTATGTCCAATTCAACTAAGTCTTTAAAAATTTAAGTATAGAGCGCAGGCCTGGGGAGTGAGTGAGACAACCCAGGGTTGGGGATCCTCATTTGACACAGGCTGCAGGCCCAGCACGGAATCCTTCAGCAGAACTCCCTGCAAAGAGGCTAGAGGCAAGACCCACCCAGCTGATTCAGGAGCAGAACATCTTGCCAGAGTGACACAAAGGGTTCA
>NW_004524630.1:3157922-3161796 GCF_000260255.1 Octodon degus
TTTGTACCTATGTTATTTGCTTATTATTTCTTGCCTATATCTTGTAATATGAGAAACTACTTTGGCAGTAACAATACACAATGTACTAACCATTGTTACTCTCCTAAAATCTTGTTTTGAGGTTTTGTACCATTGTTTTTATTTCTTTTATTTTAAAATAAAAATAACTGATGTCAAAAAAATTTAAGTATGAAGTTATGAAAGCTGTCTTTTTAAAAGTTTCATATATTAATGCCACTTTTTATTCCTCTTAAAACATGTTGTGCTTTTTTCTTACATTTTTTTAACCTTCATCAGTAGATACTTGTAAATTTGTTTTATTTTCAAAGGAAGAACTTTGTTAATCTCCACTGTCATTTTCCACTTATTTCTTTTATAATATCATTTTTCTATGCGAAAACCTCATTAATCCTTCTTTCCTTGGGTTTGTTCTATGTATAAACTTGCTAATTTGATATTTAACTCATCAACTTTGAGCTTTCTTTCTTCTTTCTTTCTTTCTTTCTTTCTTTTTCTTTCTTTCTTTCTTTCTTTCTTTCTTTCTTTCTTTCTTTCTTTCTTTCTTTCTTTCTTTCTTTCTTTCTTTGCTGGAACCAGGGATTGAACTCAGGCCCTTGCACTTGCCAGGGAAGCACTTAATCCACTGAGCCATTGCCCCGGCCTCAAACTTTCATTCTCTAATCAACTCTTTAAACATAATATTTTCTTCTGAAGGCTGCTTTCACTGTCAGCCATAGCGTACAATATTTTCAGCTTTACTACCAGCGTTACTACGTTCAATTTATTGTAACATTTCTGATATAGTTTATGCTTTCTGATTTTTATATCCTTGTTTTTCTTGAGGCTTCCATCTTTTAACTGACAAATAACATTGTTGTGCTTGTTACTGATTTATAACTTCAAGGCATTGCAGACAATGAAATGTTATCAATGTGAAATTAAATCTTTGAAATATAAGTATTGCTTTGAAACATGTAGGATTTGATTGATTGTCACAGTGGTTCAAGCCGACTCTGAAAGCATAGTCTGTTTGAGAGCCGCGCGCCGGGGTATCAATGAGTGGGTCCACACTGACAGCTGTGCTTTTCCAATACCCTAATATTCTCACACATATTTATTAAGCTAATTTATCACTTAGTGAGAACTGGTCTGAAATCTACTTCGAAACTGAATTTTCTCTTTCTTTTTCATTAATATTTCTATAGTTCTCTTACTTGCAAAGTTTCTCTATTACTAAAATTCTTTGTTTTTAAAAAATTGTTAGCATGTTGTTAGCATATGCCTATATAGTTTGAACTATTCTATTTTCTTGGATACTTATTTATTTTTAGTTGCAATTTTTTGCTACCACTGGTAAGGTGTTTATTTTAAAGATTCTCTTTTTCTGATAATTGAGTAACTGTACCAGCTATCATTTTAAAAATTGCATTTTCTGTCTTTAATATTTATGAACTCTTAGGTTTCAGGAGTTAACTATTATATTTTTTATAGAAAGACTTTGATGATTCTTTTATTGCGATTGTAGTCCATTTACAACCTTCTTATGTTGCATACATTTTTATTAATCTTTATCATGTAAGTCATGCTTTTCAATTGCCATACTTTGGGGACTTCTTATTCCTGCTCTTCTTGGCAACTATCGAATGACTGATTTCTCTCTCTCCACCCAGTTGCTCTTGTCGCTGGTTTCGAAGCCGCAGGGCCTATTTGTGCTCTTTTAGAGGGCTCCTCAGGAGCGTTAGCGTGAGTGCCACACCCGACATCGAAGGCCCACTCCACCCTCCTTACAGTAACTGCCAGAATATAGTTGCTTTTAGGTCTGATCACCTTTTCTAGATTCATATGCTTTTGCATTTCTAAGATTAAGTTCTCTCTCAAAATTTTTAATCCCTAAAGTAAGACATTGTTTTTTACTGTCTAATATCCTTACTGCTTAGCCAGTAATTGCTTCCCACCCTTCCTAGGCCTTCTTGCATCTTATGGAATAATTCTCATTCTACCTAAAGCTCACCCTGTCTTATAACTTCTTTTTGAATTAATATGTGCTCATATTAAATTTTTCTCATTTTAATTTTTGTTTTATAATTGAAAAAATATTTTCTCTGGATATATACTTCTAGCTTGATTCATAATCTCTCTTTCCCTCTCTCTCTCCCACCCTCACTTACAAGATAATATTCAGACATAATCTGGCTTCCATTTCCCTTGAAAACCAAGCTGTTAGTCTAAAACTCATTTCTTTGTAAAGCTGGGCAGTGCTCCCCACCCCTCCCCCATGTTCCCTTTATTCCTCTGTTTACCTTCAGTTCTTTGGGGTCCTGCAGCTTTAGGACGTGGTGTTCAGTTGGGGATTCATTATTGTTTATTCTGTTTAAGCTTAATTAGGCTATTTGAATAGTAAGATAGTCACCTTTAATCCACGCTGGAAAACACACAGCTGTTCTCTCTTCAAGAATTGTCTATTGCTAACTTTTTATCTTATTTCTTTCACAACTCTAGTCCAATTTACCTCAACTTTTTTATAACATACTTTATATATTTTAATATTTAAGACTATGTCTTTTCATACTTCAGATTTTTCTTCACCAATTACCTCTTTGGTTGTATCTAATTTCCTATTTAATTTATCCATTGTGATTTTAATTTTAGTTTTCCAGTGTTCTACTTCTAGGAGTTCTAGTTAGCCCACGCTCTGGTCCAGTGCCAATCTCACTCCTGATCATGCTCCAATGGCTTTATAAATCACTGACAAATGTCTGTCTTCGCAATTTGAGCCCGCTGACCCCAGTGGCCGCGGGCTGGCCGACCTCTCTGAGCTCGTCTAGCTCCCTCGAGGAGCTTGCTGTACCTGGGAAGGCGCTCACGGGGCTCGAAGCTTCAGGTCTGAGGTAAGAAGTTGGCAGCTCACTCCCCAGAGAGCATTTATTTGCTCCTGACGGGTGTTTGTGGGTGAAAAGCAACCCATGATGCATTTGGAGCATCACGACTTTAAGGTTACGTACATAATGCGAATTTGAGGCACAGGTATGAAGCACAGTGCACAGGAGTTTGGATTTCACTCACGACGCCTTCTTGTTTTTCCTAGTTCTCTAGTCAGAGTCGAGGCTGCGCCACGCAAGCTCCTCTACCTTGAAGGTTGCTTCTCCCCTCCAGCCTCCTTCTCTCCATCATTGTTTTTTGCTCTTTGAAGTTCTGACATCACGTGGGAATCTCTGCCTCTGTTTTTGCTACAAAAACCAGCGAGGACTCGCAGAAGTGGGAGACACAGGCAGAGTCAAAGCCGACGTCATCCTTGCTGCTCTGGATTGTGCTCTGCTGATTCTTAGTCTCTCTCTGTCTCGCTGTCTCTGTCTCTCTGTTTCTGTCTCGCTGTCTCTATCTCTCTGTATGTGTCTCTCTTTGTCTCTCTCTCTCTCAGCCTCTTCTCTCTGTCTCTCTGATTGTCTCTTGCTTAAATTATTATTGAATTCATAAAGAACAACATATAATGTTATTACATGTCTAAATATATTTATCTCTCGATATCACAAAATGAAACTAAACTCTCAAAATAAGTTAAATATAAATAACATTTAAAACTATAATTTTTAAAAATGTATCTTTATTGGTACATTTTAGTAGTATACAATAATGAGATTGTTGCAGTGTCTTGGTAGCATAGATTGATTTATATTATTTTCATCTTTGGTTGCCCCCGTTGCTTTCCATCCACTATCTTATCGATCCTCTCCACCTTCTCTAGAAGTTCATCTGCAGTTACTTTTCTGTGAGCTCTGTTTGTTTGTTTGTAAACTGCTTAGATAAGAGAGACTTTTCGAGGCTGGCTGATTCCACTTAACCTGACTGTGCTCAGTTCCACCCGTTTTCTCACAAC
>NW_004524630.1:3162846-3168782 GCF_000260255.1 Octodon degus
TCGTCCCTCTGCTCTGTGGTGTGAAGGAGCTGCAGCAGCGTGTGCCGGGCCCACCTGCCTGGCACGGTCAGCTGGGGGCTTCAGGCCAAGGGAGGGGCCCTAGGAGCAGTGAGTGTTTAATTTCTTTTCTTCTCCTTTTTAATTTCTTATAACTTTTAAAACCAATTTTGCATATTTATATTTGGTCATCTGTACAACTAATTTAAAGATAACATTATGCAATAAAACAACCATTGTTGAATTCCTATTATTTTGTTTGGTGAAATTCTGTATTGTTTCTATTTTTTTTAACTATTTTTATTCTCTTTAAAAACAAACACACAAATAAATAAATGAACAAATAAAAATGAAAGAAGGGTGCTTTGGATCATGAACAACACATTAATGTGAAATTTTGTTAATTAATGGGAGCTGCTTAATTGTGTCACTTCAGATCCCAGCTTTCTAGGAAATCTCATCATGGGACACAGAACTTGGGTCCATGGCTGTGATCCTGGACCAAGATTTAGTTCTCAGTGGATGTCCTCCAGTTCTCATGTGGAAAAAAGCACATGCCAACCGAGATCTGATATTCTATATTGTTTTCCCTTCCTTCTTTCTTCCTTCCTTTCTTTCCTTCCTTCTTTTTACTTCATTCATTCATTCATTCATTCATTCATTCATTCATTCTTTCTTTCTTTCTATTTTTATTGTTTAAAATATACATAAATAAAAATAATATTAACTAAAAAGTAGAGATAAAATTACACATAGAGAATGGATCTAGTTATGTTAAAAATACCCTCTGAACAGCTCTGAAGAAAAGCCACCAAAATGTCAATGGTTGCTATGCATGAAAGAAAAAAAGGTCTGACTCTAGGGTGATGTTCACTGTGTTTTTGACATTGATGGAATCATGTGAGTTTGTTTTGGACTCAGGAAGACTACAGTGAATCCTGAATATTCTATGGGCTCATTAGAGGTTTTAAGGAAAGATATGTGCAGAAAACAACCCAAGAGATGGGCACAGAGTTCATTCTCCATCATGACGTTTTGTGCTATCGGTGCTTTTGGTACAGCGATTTCTGTGGCATCAAAGCACTACAGGATGCCCTCATCCACCTTGTTCCTAGGATCTGGCATTGTGTCATTCCTGGTTCTTCCTCAAATTCAAAATGACCTTGAGAAGTCAAGTGTTGGAATGGACTCAGGAAGTCAGGGAAGCCATGACAGGTCACCTGGAGACATGGTAAAGCAGGACTTCCAGAATTGCTCCCGCCAGCGGTCAGGCGTGTTCATGGCAAGGCAAGGACGCTGGGGGGATTCATGGCAGTGTGTCTTTTACTGTTACAAAGAATTTTAAATGTGAACACCCACTGCCTCTCCTGATCATGCCACATACATGAAGGAGCGGCAATGCTGTATTAAATGCTAGCTTTATTTAGTTTTTAAGGAATCTCTATATTGCTTTCCATAGAGGTTGTGTTACCTTATCAACCAAGGTAGTGGGGTGCCTGTCCCCCACATTCCAAAGCATTCTTGCAGCCACTCCTTCTTTCCTGGATTCTTAATGAAAGCCATCCGGCTGTGGTAAGCTAGTATCTCACCATCTTAATTGACCTTCCTTTCCCTAATGGCTAAAACTTTTAAACATTTTTTTCTTACTTACATTCCATTTGTGCTTCTTCTTTTGAATATTTTCCTTTTAGTTCATTTGCCTATTCATTTAAGGTGGTGTTTTTATGGGGTTTTTTAGTTCTTTATATATTTTAGCTATTAATCTTCTATTGGACAAGTAGCTAGCAAGATTTTCTCCCTTTCTATAGGTTATTGTTCACTCGGTTAATTGTCTACTTCGCTATGCAGAAGCTTTCTATTTTTATGTGCTCCCATTTATTGATTTTCCATATTATTTTCCAAGCTATTGGGGTCCTACTCAGAAAGCTGCATCCATATCCATGGCGTCACATGTTTCTCCTATGTTTTTTCTAGTAATTTCAAACCTTCTGCTCTTGTATTTGAATTACTTGGTCCGTTTGATTGGCTTTGAGTACAAGGAGAGAGAGTCTGGCTTCCACCTCGAGCACATGGTGGCCTGGTTTGCCCCCTCCCCCCGTTAGAGTGAGTGTTTCTCCCCTGGTGTGGCTTCCTCCCCACAATAGCAGACGGCTCCCTTGCAGGCTGCCTTGTGCGTATAATTCTGCCGGCTGAGCTATGCTGCAGTGATTTAAAATCTATTCTTGTTCCACACGGCACAGGTTTGAAGCAGAGGGCTGTCCTTGTGTGCACAGCAAGCCGCTGCACAGAACACCCTTCTGGGAAAGGGTCTGGTGGCCTCCTTCTTGGCATCCTTGCTGTGGGTCCTTCCACTTCTCTCACTGTTTTTCTTCCTGTTTCCCTGCTTCGCTCCCCTTGGGTAGGGAAGGTGCTGCGGTGAGCGCCACCGAGGGGCTTGCAGGCGCCCTGGCGCACTGCCCAGCTGTCCTCTCTGCCGAGTGCTGGCCCAGTTAACTCTGCCTCTGCTAACACGTCCCTGGCTCTCCTCTTAGCAGTACGTTTCGGGTCCAGCCCCTCCGCTCTGGCGGACACTCAGGCCGCACCTCTTCCCCTGACTGGCCCAAGGACCTTTCCCGTTTTAGCCTGTTCATTTATTTCGGACCCTTTTTGTTTCTCTGAAGAAGGCTCCAGGATGCTTCATGCTGATGCTTATTTTTATAAAGCATTTAATGTTTCCCTCTAAAGACTTTTTTCGTTCCTACTGTTCACACGTCTACGTTGCTTCTGTCAGGCACATCAGTAAAACACATGTAAAATAATTCTCAGTCCTAAGTTTTAACCAAGGTAGATTTCCTTGGGCATTTTCTCTTGGCCAGCTCTTGCTTTAAATACTATGAGTATCTTCTCACTTAATCCTCCCAATTGCAGGTAACTTTGAAAATTCCCATTTTATAAACAAGGAAGTTGAGGGCTGGGGAGATAGTTCGGCAGTCTCAGCGCCTGCCTGGAAAGCACAAGGAGCTGAGCATGATCTCTGGTGTCGTATGCCTAAATGGCCCATGCTGTGCTGGCCCAAACCCTACCTGGTGGTGCCTCACACCTTAATCCCAGCGCTGGGGAGGCTGAGACAGGAGGATCACTATGAGTCTGAACTGTGTAACAAGACCATGTATCAAATAAATAAATAAAAACTTAAAAAAAACCCAGGAAGTTGAAGCATAGACGGATTAAACATCAGCCTGCATTTCTTCCTAGTGGAACACTGCGGATGTGCTTGACCTAGACAGTGTGAACAACTGATGATAGGGAATGAGCTGGTGCGTCATGTAGTGTCTGCTCAACAAACGTTTTCTCCTCTTGCTCGTCTTGTGCACACTAGCACATCTCGGTGGGATTTTTTGATCCGGAAGCCCTAAAATTGACCACAGAAGCGTCTAGGAAGGCAGTTGCCTTGAGGGAAGTCTGGGACTCATGCTAGAAACCCTGGAGAATGGATCCGAGTCCCGAGACCACCCGCCCTATTGCGCTTAGGCCTGATTCAAGACTCACATGTAGAGTTCTAAATCCGATTTGGGCTAGGAAAGCCCCCCCTTAATATAGAAAACTGAATAAGCTGTGTGCTAAACTCATCTGGCGGGGCAGTTAGGCTGTCAGAATCCCTTATCGGTGCCTTTCTGCACAACTGAACTTCCTTAACAAAAGCATGCTTTTTTTCCCCATAAAGAACATATATTCAATGTTTGTGTTGAATTCTAAATTGGAACAGCAAATCTGATAACTTTTATGACATAGGTTTCTTCTCCCTGTTTAGAAGACCAGACAGGGCAGAGCTAGCAGTGAAAGCGAGCCAAAGGCGCGCGGCGCAAGCCCTGGCGCCTGAACCGCCTCTCTGCACGCAGGTCCAGGCCAGGCGCGCCAGCTGCCGGGACGCCTGCGGCCGCGGGCTGGGTGGGCCCTTGCAGCACGGAAGGCCCAAGGAGATGGTCAAATTCAACGCCCTTGCTTTGCAGAGGGGGAAATGGAGGCTCTGAGATGGGCAATGGTTTGCCGGGCAGTCACCCTCGAGCCCTGGGCCTGGCGCTGCAGGCTTTGCCCTTCCGAAGACGCAAGATTGAGCCATTTCTGATGACGTGCACTTGGCGGTGAGTCGCCTGTTGGAGGCTGGAGGTCAGAAGGCCAAAGGCAGAGGAATCCAAAGATGTGGCCTCGTGGGGCCACAGTGCCTCCAAAGTGACAGGAAAGAACTTCTGAGGTCAAGCCCGAACACGGCTCAGGAATTTTCCAGGATAAACTTCAACTTCCGTGCAACCTTCTTCTAGTTTGCTTGTGGTAAATATAGGTTTCTGATCAGCAACTTGTCAAAAGCATTTATTTTTAAATCTTTCTTAAAAGAACATCTGCAGACTATTCTTAGCAGGGCTGAAACAGAGTGATGCGCTCCTTCCTTCAGTGACTGCAGCAATAGCAGAGTCTCAGGGGTTAAACTTTGGATGGCTAAATATTATCATTAAAAACAGAATCATCAGGTAGGAAAGCACCTAGGCAGTTGGTGGCAACTGAGAACCTGTTAATTTGTCTTAAGAAGAAAAGTGTTCCTGATTGAATATATTATATGGCTCCCAGTAACATTCAACCCATAAAATGATTTGTCTGTTAAAGGTTAACATTGAGAGAATCAGTTTGCCTTTGTAGGGGAAGTGGCGAGCTGCAGGAATATGGAGTGCCTGAGAAAAATATGCTGTGCTGAGAAGTGATTGGCCGCAGGACTGCTCGCTCGGGACGGCTCCCTGGGCACAGGGCTGTGCAGGGTGCTGCCCCTTCACGCCCTCACAGAAAGCCAGCAGTCCTGTGTGGACTGTCTGGACAGGACCAGAGTGCCTGACCTGTGTTTAAGCATGCTTTTAATATGCTGAAAAGCTCGGGTGCTTATTAGGACTGGTTGTAGGCCAAGACCTAAAATGGGCACACTTGGCCTCCCAGTTCCTCCATTCTGTGCAGGGTCTCTGTGCAGCTGAGAGCCTGCCCTCAGGGTGCTCCCAAGGTCTGAGAAATGCCCTGGAGCTCAGGTCTGTCTCCTGCTCTCCCACCTTGACACCTTCAGCTGTGCCCCTTAGTTCCAAGGAAAGAGAGCTCTCTTCTTCTCTCACATGATGGTCAATAAGGATCCGTCATTCAAACTCATGTTAGTTAATGGGCATTAAGTTCATGCATTCACTCTAAAAACAGAGTGAATTGTTTCAGCCCAAATAAATTGCATGGCTTTCTGAAAGCCCTGAGCAGCTGATAGGTGCCGCTTGGGCAGCTGGGTGGGGCTGTGCCTGGCCAGCCAGCCCCTAGTGCCACCGTGGGTGTGTGAGTGGCCTTGCTCCTAGAGCACATGCCCTCCCTTCTCTGGACTTTCAGGAGTGACTGCATGCTGATTTGGGTGTGCACAGTGCTGTTGAGTTTGGCACGGAAAGAGGTCGTAAGAAGAGCTGCAGTGTGAGCCTCCCTTTGTAGGACTGGGAGGAGGAACGCCTGTGGTTCTTCGAGGGTAGAGAAAGCAGCTCTGGGACAAAAAGAAGGTGAGGGCCGCTGGGCAAAGAAGTTTCAAACTAAATTGTTTTTCCACTGAATAAATTTTAAAAAAGCACCAAAGCAGAAATACAGTGGGGTTAATCTCTACCATGCTGAGTGGGTGGAAATCCCGTTACCATGAGCAGATTTACACACAGAAGTCCAAGGTATCCGCAGGAGACTGTGTGCACACAGAGTATGATGAGCAGCGGGGACACAACGAGAATCACAGGACTGCTCGTTCTGTGCGTGCTCATGGGGTGCAGCTCTTGTCTCCGCATCCCCAGTCCCGCCGCGGAGCCTCATTTTCAATCTGGCTGGTATTCTGTGGCTGGAATTCCTCCAATTAGCTAGCATGGGAGATGTCGATTGTTTGTATTCGGGGGCTGGGGAGATGGCTCAGT
>NW_004524630.1:3168882-3172636 GCF_000260255.1 Octodon degus
AAAAAAAAAAAAAAAAAAAAAAAAAAAAAAAAAAAAAAAATTGTTTGTATTCATGCTAATTTTTTTCTTAGTGTCAAGTAAGAATACACATTCAGAACAAGTTTAGTATCAAGAAAGAACGACACAAACGAAGGGTTTCATGCTTGTCTTACGGTCTTCCATGAACTACTTTCAAAGTTGAATTTTATTGTTTTCCATAGGCAAGACTTCAAATTAACAGAAAACATTAAACTAGTAAGGCTTCCCCAGAGCTGACTGAACCATCTTAAGAATTTTAAAGAGAAAATATTCTATAGGTGTATATTATAGGTCATTGTTAAATTCTTGATCATATATGAGAATGTACGTGTCAGTATGTTAATGTTCGTAGGTATACATTTTGAAAGAAGTTAAACTTGAGGTTTCTCTCCTCCAATCTAAGAGTCTTGTGCCTTGTCCCTCCCTCCTGTTCTTCATTAGAAAACGTCTATCAGGTATCTACTCTACATCACACAGTTAGCTTGCCTCTCTTTAGTTCTTTTGATTACATTTGCCTTTCCAAAGGTTTCGTCTCTTGTTAAGGGAATTTTTCCGTCCTGGAAGAGAGATGACAACATCTTTTTGGGGAAGTGAAGTAGACTCACGATACTCCAACTTTGCTTCATTTATAAATGACCATCGGTAGACTCATAAAATAGAGAAGTTCACTTAAGTCAGTGGCCTTGAAAATGAGAGTATAAAAAAGTGGCCAAAGCCCAAGCTAAAGGGTTGCCCTTATTGCCTGTTCCTATCTTTGGTTCTGTTCTGTCACAGCTGTCAAGGGAGCTGGCCTCTGCATGCTGCACATCGAATATTAACTCCTGCACAGACTCACCATGGCTTTGGTGAATGCTGGTTTTGCTTTTCCAAAGTGTTATACATCCAAGGCCACGTTTGTCATTAACTAATATTTAGGAAGTTGTAAGGCAGTTGCCTTGAGATAATTTAATTCTGTTTTGTGTCAACATTTTAAATGAAAAGCAAGTTTAAAATATTTTTTAAATTTTAAATTTTATTAGCGTATGCTTCCCACACATAATTATTCCATTCATCTTGGGGAGTTGGTACTTGTATATAAGACATCTTAACTCCTTTTATTAATCCATGTAGCTCTCCTCCTTCCCTGCTACTTATCAATAGTTCTGAATTTCAATTTAAAGATATTTGAAGTCAATGAAACAAAAGCAAAGCTGACTTACGAGCCCTTTTGTATCCTTGTAGATGGAGCCTGGTGAGGAAGAGTGGGGATCAGAAGAAGACCACACCCTCCTGGACCTTGGGGGCGCACAGGGAGCCCTCAGGCTGACATGCATTCCACAGACCTCCTTTTCTGGTCTCTATCAGGAGAGAAATAGATCTAAGCAACGAAGGAACTTTGCTTTTACAGTGCTCAGTGTGGGCTTATCTTACTGAAAAGTGGGTGAAAACAAGGTTAAAGGAAGCAGCTGGGTAGGAGCGCTTTCTGGAGGAAATGGGGAAGGTAGGAATGAACAATGTGTTCTTCTCCTGGGTGGAGTGTCCTGAGAGCCTAGACTCCCCCCCCAGGTGTCATCCTAGTCACAGAAATAGTATACAACTCACACTCATCTGCCCACAGTGAGATTACAGTGAAGCTTACTGCACTTTATAGGAGGTGTCCTCTAAAGAACTTTACAAATATTGTCTTCATAACCCTTGAGGTAGCTGCTGCAATCATTTTTGGTTCATGGGCAAGGAAAGTGAGGTACAGAGAGGTTAGCACCATTGCTGAGAGTCGCACAGCCCATGGGCCACAGAGTGAGGATTCCAGCCTTGGTGGCCTGGCTGCAGCATCCAAGCTCTTAAACACCACATTTGCAGACAAATCTCCCCTCCTCCTCCTTGGCATGGACCACTACCCGAGTCAATATTTAGATGACACTGACTCCCCTCGATGGAATGTAGCCTTGCCCAACCCAGAGATGGCCTTCTAAATCATGGAGGTGCGCCCTGCTGTACTCCACACTGTGTGATCACGACGGAATCGCCATCAGTGAGTCTGCTCCTCCAGTCCGTTACCAAAAGCCCCAGCATCAGAACAGTTCACTGGAGCAACCTCAAGAAATGAATCTTATTCGTTAGCACGAGTTTTCCCTGGGCAGTTCATTAGCTTTCTCCAGAAGACGGTGAAGGAAAACCGCAGGAGGCCATTTGTGATGACAACCCAAAGTAATAGCAGAAGTATTTATGCCGGGAACTGAAATGCATGATTTTATGTGAGTGCTTGTGGTGTTGGTACTCAAGATACATTGAGAAGTTGCGTACACAGTGTGTGTGCCTGATTTTGGTTTGCAATTGCTAGTAAAGAATTCACTCTGGCAGCATAGCTCCAGGCGTGAACACTGTGTTCCCTAAACAATAGGCACAGCACCAGGAGTTCTCAGGCTGAAGGTGAACCTGCATCCCTAAGCCCCCTGCAGGCCAAGAAGGCTGGAGCTCCACTGTAGTCACTGGTGTTTGAAATACTGGCATTTAAGGACATTCTGAATTTGGTTCTGATGTTTTCTAACTCAAAGTAAATTTGAATTCATTCTTTATATACCCTAATGATGTTGGGGGTGGTGCTAACGACTTTTTGTCCTTTAAGCTCACTAAGAAGTTTCACTGTATACATAAAACAAATAGAGGCACTTAGAAATCTTTTCTCTCTTTTAACACCATCTTGTTTTATATCACAGAAAAGAGTCAACTTTAACGTGAGCACACACTAGCTCATGCTGCAAGGTCCAGCCATTGCTAGATTTATCACTTCAACTCCTTTACAAATTCTTTTATTTTGTTAATAAAGATTTGCATTTTGAGGTCATTGTAGGTTCACAAAAAGTGGTAAGAAATAATAGGCAGATCCTATATGCCCTTGTGCAGCTCTCATGGAGGCTGGCAAGGGACAAATCCAGCTGAAGCGTGGCCCCTACTTCCAAAGCAGGATGCTGAGGTCCCAATGCGAAAGACCTCTGAAGACAATGACTGAAGCAGAGTGTTTATTGTATTAAAAGGACTTTAAAGAGGCAATGAGGCCGCTAAGGCTTGGTCCAGTGCAACTGGCGCAGAGGCAAGACCTTGGAAAGTTTCAGGGAGAAGAAGCAAGCCAAGGAGCAGGCCTGGCAAGAGCTTAGTGTTAAGTTTTGAGAGTGCTTTATATTTTCTAGACACTTGCTTTGTCAGGCATGCAGTTTGCAGATATATTCTTCTAGTTCATACTGTGTCTGTTTCACTCTTGGGCCTTCGGCGTAACAAAAGTCGTTCATTTTTTATGAAGTTCAATTTATCAAGTTTTCCCTTAATGAATCTTAAGTCTAAAAACTCGGCTTGGGCCAGCGAGCTAGCTCAGTAGTCTAAAGCGCCTGCGTAGGCAAGCTCAGGCAAGCTCAGGGACAGCAGTTACATCCCGGCACCACATGTCAAGCCAGCCCCGCCCCCAGAGCAGGCTGGGCAGGCCACAAAAAAAGAAAAGAAAAACACTGCCTATCTCTAAACACCCACAATTTTCATTTTTGTTACTTTCTTTTTTTTATTTCAAAAACTTTATTTTTTTAAATTTAAAATGCAGATGCTTTTTATTTAAAATGCAGAAAAATATGTTCCTCCATTTCAAATCTATATAAACACAACAGGTAGATGAAACAGTAAGCAGATATGAACTTCCAAATTTCCCAGCATAAACAACAAACCTAAGTTTGCACCAAAGTGCTGTCTACAGCTTTCTCTTCTGTGTGTC
>NW_004524630.1:3173173-3181962 GCF_000260255.1 Octodon degus
GCTGTGTTTCTCCATTTATTTAGATCCTCAGTGATTTCTTTTATCAGCCTTTGTAACTTTTGGCATAGCAAATCACATACTTGCATGTCCCGTTGGGTTTGCCCTGAAGCAGGAGAGCTTGGAGCTGTTATGCCTGGGTCGGGGTGAACTCCAGGCACCCCTGGGGTCTCCACAGACACAGACACAGCTCGTCCACTGGGATGCTTCCCTGCCAGATGAAAATGAAAGTTCAGGCCCCCCTTCCCTGACATCATCCCATAACTTGCCATTGTCTAACAGAAGTGGAGGTCCTGGCTCCCCACTTAGCCTTGCTAGTATGATCGGCATAAGAACACAGGCCGTTTTCTGTAGTGTCTGACTGAAGCAGAGTGTTTATTGTATTAAAAATAGTCTTTTTTCTGTATGTGTCTTTAATGGTCCTTTGTCTAAAGGAAACATACTGTCTGGGGAGGACTTCTTCTTATCTTTGCTTGTTAGCATTACCGGTGTGGCAGATTTAAGCTCCAAATCTGGGACATATGAGACAAAAAGAAAATTTAGGGAACTCACTGATGGGTGGTTCATTGGGTGCCCAAAATTCCTACCTTCTCTGGCTCACCTGTGTACCTTTCTGAGTCTTTTAAAAATTATTTTATATGGAATGTTTGTTTCAATTAGAAGGAAAAATAAGAATAAGCTGTTATACTTCATGTTCTTGCAAGCAGGAGTCCTATTAATATTTGTAAAGTTGTGTAAACCACATCTAGTGTATATAGACTGAAGGCAGTGAGACAACATTCTTTTGTCCCACTAGAATTTTTGTGATTTAATAATTTGCTTTCGTGTTCTCAGGGATTGAATACAGGGCCTTAAACACGCTGGGCGAATGCTGCACTACTGAGTGATGCCCCAGCTCAGTGCAGTGTAGTTCACACGTGCAGTAACCTGCCTAGAGAGGGCCCGTGTAGCAGCCAACATGCGGACCAGAACGTGGGTCTCCGTTACCTTATCTGCAGCTTGGAGGAGTGAATCAAAGCTACCAGGCCACAGAGACAGGGATCCGGATCCCACAGAAGGATGCAATAAGCATTGGTTGGCTAAAGCACCGGTGGCGTGCTTTGGATCATATACCCATTAAGTAGGGAGAGATTCTTGATAAACATTTGTTCAAGAATATTTGTGCTTGAAATACAAAGAACTAGCTTTTCTAAATTCAAACATAGACATTTGTACAGTATATTATACGTGCTCTATATGAAAAATAGTCCTGTCAGTTTAATTTTATAAAGAAATGATAATTTGTTTCCACTATATACTTATATATAGTGCTTGCCTATAAGCATAATTTTAATAAGAGTAGGTTCTGATTAGTAACATAAAATAAATCAACTTTTATATTCTGTGTATCCCTAAACATAGATAGACTAATATCACCACGTCCATACGTATTCTGATAACAACCCATAAGTACACTTTTATGTTAAGCACGTTACTTCCACTTACTGACTGTTGCGTCTGTGTTTAGTGGAGCATCGTTAGAAGTGTTTTAAGACTACTGCCTAGCATAAAATTCAATAATGTTGCTATCAGAATATATGTTTATAGGAGTGCAAAATGCAGTATTACAGTAATAGTCTAAAAGACTTTTACTAACAATTACCATATTTTATATGTAGCGCTGACCTAATTTGTTTTTATTACTTGAAATTCTGGTAAATAATTTGCTGTGAATAGCAACTGTAGGCCATGGTAGAAAATCGTTACCCCACAAATGTTATGACATCATCTCTGAATTTACAGAAAGTCAGTCAATATTTAAAAATCAATTTATGTCTAAGACATCTTTGTGTATTATCCTTGTCTATAAATACTAAGACATTTAGACAAAAAGAATCTATTCAACTCTCCAACTTCTTAGCAGAGTTTGGCTTATGTCATGATTCACATTAGCAAAAATTTTATATTTTTAAACTAGCAATTGAGTTGATGAGAACTCAGTTTATTCTAAATGCAGACTCCATCTTTCGTGTCTGATTCATTTGTAAGTTTTCTGGTGTCATCATTCCTTGGTCATTCATTCATTCATTCATTCATTCATTCATTCATGCATCCACTCACTAGCTTTGAACTGCACTGTGATTGGATCTGGAGACTCAGGGAAGAATAATAGGCTTTATTTTTCATCAGGTACAAGTTTAGTGGAGAGATAGAAACATAAAAGGATAACTAAAACATTATTTGTCAAATTCTACAGTGAATTAATAGAAATTAAGAGAAACACACATTAATAATATCAAATTCAACTTCTGTGTGTGTGAGAGAGAAAAAGAGGGAGAGAGCGAGACAGAGACAGAGAGAGAAAAAGACAGGCTCGTGGAGCAAGCCATGGATTTTAGAAGCTTCTAGAAGAGACCTGGATAGAGTCTTAATAATAGACTTTATTTTGTGCTTTTCTCTTTTATAAAGCTCCTTGCCTTTTTAATGATTCTATTACTGCAGAGATGGCTCTAGAATCTCATCTATAGTTTACCCAGAGAACACAGCAGTTTGGTGTCAAGAGGCATCCAGTAGAAAACAAAATATGAGGAAATGCAGTCTGAAGATGGGTTAGATGAGTGGGTGCAGAAGGCCTCTGTAGTAGGACCAAGGGAGAAGGAAAAGCTACTGATGGGCTTTTGGGAGGGGAGGCTGCTCAGGCGCACATAATTGTTAGCTTGACCACTTGGGTATTTCCACACTGGGTGCCCTGAAGAAGCCTTGGGCCGAGAATTGCTGCCAGAGGATTAGCTAAGCCCAAAGAGGCCCAAACCAGGACAGTGCGGAGCAGCTGGAGAAGAGACAGTGGGCTTCAGAAGCAGCCCTCATGGCTGTGGCTTTGCATGGGGTGAGGCAGGGGGGAAAACCAGGGACCCATTCAGATTTTAGGTGTTGATAGCTAAGGGGTGACCACAGGCAGACACCAACTGGGGGGAGAGTGTATAGAAGAGATGCTTTGAGTTTCACACAGGCTGAATTAGGGATATCTCCCAGAATCACAGGTAGAGCTGAAACAAGCAGCATATAATCCTCTGAAGTTCACAATAGCCAAGACTGGAGGTATAATTTAATAATTATCAACTGCGAAGTGGACTTCATGATCAAGATGGCGAGAGGCTAGGAGAGAGTGAACAGAATGACGTGAAGGTTCCAAGAAAGGCCCGGGAGTCCAAGGTGAGGAAGCAGCCCGGGCCCAGGAGCCCTACCTTTGGCACCATACTGCTCTCTGTGATTCCCTAAAGCCACGTAAGATCTAACTTAAGGCGCGCAACTTAGTTACTCTAGAGCTTTTGCCCCTTAGATACCCTGAGGCTAAGAAGAGTAGCATTTATCAGTGAGGCTGCCTAGGTTTGAAAGGAGAAATGGCTGTGCTGCCGAGGGCCCTGTACTGATTTAAATGCAAAGGGATGTGGTGAAAGCTGGGCAATCTGAAGAGTGTGTGTCTGTTTTTGACGCAACAGCTTACCTCAGTGGTCCATTATGGAATAGAGGCAGGGTGATAGGCCAGGACTCAAAGTTTCCTGGATACCCTGCCCCAAACTCTCTTCCCCTTGGCGCTATGCAGAGCCAATCCCAAACCACAACCCCAGTCCCGCCCTGTTTTGTACCCTGGTCTAATAGGTCTGCCTGACTTTGACCTGGGCAGAAAACCACATAAACTCTCCTTTGCTGACATCGAAAGTCCCCCACAGCCCAGGTGGTCCTGCCAAGACCAGCTGTCCCTCAGCTGTTGCAGCCTGCAAATACCCTCCCC
This sequence comes from Octodon degus, assembly GCF_000260255.1. Classification (NCBI taxonomy): domain Eukaryota; kingdom Metazoa; phylum Chordata; class Mammalia; order Rodentia; family Octodontidae; genus Octodon; species Octodon degus. The sequence continues at coordinate 3,176,943 of NW_004524630.1, forward strand.
ACAAAACCCCTTAAAAGCCCTGTGCTTTGCCTTGTTCGCTGCTGTCTTGGTCTACGAGACAGCCAGCCTGCTTGCTCCTGCCGCCAATACATCTTCTTGCATCAGAATGCCTGGTCTGGTCAATTGTGCGGGTTCATACCTAACATAGGCGATGCTCTATGTTCTAGTTTTTCGTAAGACTTTTAATCCAGAGTTTTACAGTATCTCACCCTTTTCAATCTTAACAGCTAATTAAAATATAAACTCCCAAGCTGAGGGCCAAAGGGTAACACTTACAAATTTCTTTAGTCTACCATGTTGAGTTTGTTGCAAAAGGTAGCTTGGATTGGTGAGTAACAGATCCTGACGAGGAGGGTCAGGAAATAATTAAATCCCATTCACGGTGACTGATTTCATTCATCAGCGAATACATGTGCTCGGGTCAAGGAATTTAGCAATAAATAGAAGAGAAATTTCAAGAAATGAGTTGCACACAGGGAAATCTTTCCCTTGTATGGTTTATAATTTTGAGATGCTAAACTATAGTTGAAAAATGGTGTTTGTGGCTGACGACCCGGGCTCAAGCATTTGAGGACTAGTGTCCCATGGGCTCATGTTTAGCTCTGCCTCTTAGGAGATGCCACACACAATATAAAATGTTATGGTTAGAGATTAGGAGACCCTAGGAAGGTCTTTATTCCTCTGTGCTTCTGTTTTTTAGCCTAGCAAGTGTGCATCCTGATATTATCAATTGAAAAAACTATTGGGACAATAAAGTGAAATCCTGTCCATTAAGTGTTAGGCCAGGATTCTACTTCACATTACCTCTGAGAAAGGTTAAGAAGAACAATTCTGATGGTGGCCAACTCATGCCCAGCCCATGCATTGAAAACAAAGGTTTTGTTGTGTTCAGAAGCAGTATAGGTGACTTTTCCTCATGGAAGAGTGAGTACCCATTTGAGAGGCAGGTTTACATTTGTGAAAACTCTATTTTAAAGCAATTGATTCCTGGGGTACCGGGAAATGCCCTGAGGTGATGTGAAGCAGGTGCAAAACCAAATTAATTGCCAATCAGCTGCATATGCTCAAACAAATGAGATTCTTCAGCTGAGCTTCCGGGAGGCTGCAGATGTATGTTTAGATTCTGCAAGGATTGATTATGAGGGTGCTCTTGATGACGGGTCTGCTTAGGGCAAGCTTCGCTCTCACAACCAAAACCCAACATCTCTTGCCTGTTAAGGGAACTGGTTTATGAAAATGTATTCCCCACCCTCTCCGGTGATGGGGTCCAGCCATCCTCATGTGATGGAACCCGTGTGTGGGATTGGGTCTGCAGACAATGACGCAAGTCAAAAATCGGTATTGCAATATAAGGTATTCATCTCGTCGATGAACACTAATTATTACTTGTGCCCGGTTCTGATCCAGGTGCTGGGGATGAGAATAACAGGTGAAATCTCAGCCTTGATGGTGCTGATAAAGAAGCAAAGATACTACGCAAGAAGGCACATAAGTGAAACTCCTCAGCGTAGGACACAGAGGAGTACTTCCTTAATCTGGGAGATAGCATCTTCCCAAAAGAAGTGATGTGAAGATTGACATTTAAAATCCTGTCACAGAATAACCCAGACCAGAAATGATGAAAACTCCAAGGCAAGCAGGAGTCAGTGTTTTTTGCATAAGAGTGTTGAAACTCACTTCCGCTTAGTCGGCCACCATGTTCTTTAATATGTCAAGTTTTTGGTCATAAGACAGTTTTGTTGGTGACTGAACAGATTGTACTATTAAAAGACACACTAACCTGGAGAATAAATGCCATGTTTAAGTGAAAACATTACCTGTCAGTTCCATAGATCTCAAAGACATATGTATCTGCGCTGATGTTACAGAGGCAGGCGATCCCGCCCCCTCTCCTGTAACTGCCTCTCGCGACTGTTGCTTCCTGCTGAACTAACGCAGTGCTATCTTCCCTGATTTCCTTACCTCGCTTTCTTTTCATGCTCCAACTTCCTTTAGGCTTTGGTGCACAACGAGATTTCCTGACATGCAGCCAATCTCATCATTTCTGCACTTGAAGTTTCTCACGCTCTCCCACAATCTGCGAGGTTAGTAGTGAAGCACCCGCCTTGCACTCGGAGCCTTGCACTGGCTCTGGGCTTTCTTAGCTGTTTCTGCACGGCTCTGCTTCCCGAGAGTCACTGTAGATCACTCACTGTTCTTAGGCATTTCTGTTTCATTAGCTTTTTTTATATAATATTTTTCAATTTCAACTGCATCCACTTCCTGTCTTAGCACCCGTGGAAGTGCCTGCCACACGTACCGACTCAGGCGCTCTTGCCGTGAAGTTCTCCTCCACCTTCCGAGTCCCAGTACTTATTCTTTCCATCCTTCCGTTTCCCCAGTGCTGTCCCCTAATGCTACCGCACATGTATCATACTGCACCGGCAATACATTCTGGTGCCATGGATGGAAGGCTTCTGTCCCTTAACATTGTAATTTTGATATATTTTAGCACAGTGTTCTTCACCTTGCAGGGCAATATTTGTTGAAGTCGATCAATTCTACTAACTAGTAAGTTTTCCACTATCTATTTTATTTATGAATTTAAAAAAAGCTTTAAATTTCCCCACTTGATTAACCTCTAAATTCATAGAATCATAAATTTTTGGAACCACTAGAATATCTAAAACTACTAAAATCTAACTCACAGACCTACTAAAAACCTTGTACATGTTTACCTACACAGCGATAAGAAGTCGCATATTTATTGTATTTTGTGCCCTGAGTCCTTGGGAAATGACACGCGTACCTGTTTGGCATCCTCCTTGCAAGCACAGGCAAGTGAGACGGTCCCTGGTGCTCACGAGCCTGCTGAGCCGCCAGCGAGCAGCTGTGCGCCTGGAACTACATCCCAAGCCATTTTCTCTGCCTTCTCTCACCACCTTCAACTGCTTGGTAGGGTCCCCTTCTGTTTGCCAAAGACCCAGTTAAATGTAAGTGCTGCCGATGATGTCAGTACTGTGACAGATGGCAGTGAAGATCAGAGGCAGCAACTTTCTCACAAGCCGAGAGGAGCACAGCACAGCCCGTGCAAGAGGGCAGATCCACACGTTCAGCCCGAACTGTTCCGCGCCTGGACTTGCAGTCTAACTGGGTTAAACTGCTCTTACCTAACGTCTCTGTTGTGGCGCACTGACCCGCTACCTGCTGGCCTATCCTGAGGAGCGAGGGCTAGAAAGGCAGGACAGAAAACTGTCTTGGATGTTTTCTCTTGGCACCAGAATGCTTTGTTGTTGCATTGGGCTTAAGCAAGACTGATCAAAAGCCTTCCCATCTGCATGTTACTAGTCTGCCCAATCGGTGAGATCTGAAATCTATTATTACTATTATGCCTATTTATCTATTACTGGTAAGTAAGTTGTATGGAAAGATAGGACGCTCACAAGTTAGTTGTTAATCTTTCCTCTAGCTCCATCATTAATTGCTTTGTGACCCTTGGCAAATTGCTTAAGCTACAGAGTTTGATTACCTGATCTCTAAACAAACTCATGGTGAGAATCAAGTAAAAAAGATAAGGGAGAACGCTGGCTAGACATCAAAGCACTTCACTGAAATGAAGCATTATTAGAAGTGGTATTGTTATGAGAAAAGGAGTAGAGCAAGGGGCTATATTCAATTTAGTTCAAAAGTCTGAACCAAAAGTGTAATGGTTTTACTTCCATGTTATTTGGGGGAAGTATTTTACAAAGCCAAGATAATGAACCTGCTGGGTTTTTTCTGTAAAACTATTTACAAACACATTATACTTTTTGTATCTATTAATCAGATTACGTGATTAAGCAAGAGGAAATGAGGTGCTTGCAAAGACCATCAAAACTCAAATACAGAAAAAAACACACAGCTTAACATAAAATCTAAGGAAGAACGGGCAAAGATGGAAACTTATAGAAACCCCTTTGGACCTGCTCTAGACTAGCAAGATGACATGGGCTCCTCTTATGAAAATATTTTTATTTCAAAGTTTCACAGTCAATTGATTGCTTTCTTAGAAATATCTAACTATATCATGTCTGCATCTTGTACTATGAATAACTACTACGAAGACAATAATATGCAATGTATTGATTATTGTAACTGTCCTGCTAAACGGTTTTGAAACTGCCTCATTGCTACTTATTTCTCAATAAAATTAATAAAAAAGAAATATTTAACTAATCCATAAAATAACAGCAAAAACACATTCAGAACAAGCCCCAAACCACACCAAAACAAAACCAGAAAGAGCTTTCTCATTTGCAAATGTTTTGTTACCATTACTGGAGTGACTCTGACTTCTTAAATGAAATAGCAATACTCTCACTGTAACCTCAGAAGGATTTTGTGTCTTTATCATTGTGTTATTTTAAAAGCCTAAGGAAGAAATTGGAAGAACAGCCTAATTAAAATGAGGGAGTTGCAAAATCTGCTCCATTCTATGCATCCAATTCTCTTCAGAATCCTCAGTCAAAACAACCACCACACCAAATACAAAGAAAAACTCTTCTTGAAGTGTTGGGTACCAACAAGCATGGCACCCACGGAAGAGGAAGAGCATATGGGCACAATGAGGAACAAACAGTCCATTTTTAATCTGCCAAGTAGCAGAACCCTAAGCACGTCCCAAGAGATCGCTTATTAATTATGTACTCCAGAATGTGTCACTACTTTACAAGCCTCAAGGAGTGAGCCCAAGTATGTCACGCACTACAGACATTGAACAGTCACCCAAGTAATACCACAGCACTAGAATAAGAGTGGTTAGAGTTAGCGGTACAAACTGAATCGTAGGAGCTGGCACCGTCAGAGTCAAAGGCTGGGTCCAGAGTGCTAGAACACCTGCAAGGCCAGTAAGACCTCTGAGGTTTGCAGTTCAAGGTTTTTATGCTAATCAATCAAACCTGGGCCACATGCCAGACATTGCCATAGAAGATATTAAGAAAGCAGCATGGACTGCCTGTCTTGTATCCTACTAGGGAGGACAGTCAGTCCGTCAATATAGCGA
>NW_004524630.1:3182447-3195119 GCF_000260255.1 Octodon degus
GGAGGGGGAGGACGCTGGAGTCCTGGTTGATTTTTAAGTTAAATCCTAGGGGCTTTGCTGAAGGAAGAATTGTAGGGGAGAAAAACACAGGCGCACCCAGGGAAGCAGCTGGCTTTTCCCGTGAACTACCAGAGGAAGATTTGCCATTTGCGGTGACAGAAACGTGGGAATGCACGTGTCTGGGGAGAACACGAAGGGGCTTGGGTCGCGCTGCAAGCGCTGCGCGGGTGGACGGCTCCTGGCTGGACGTCTCAGCCGCTTTGCAGGGGCACCCAGGTTCGGCCTCTCCCCACGAGGACCCCCATGTACCTAATGCCAGGGATACCCGGGGCCGCAGCAGGGGAGATGTCTCCCCGAGCCAGCCAAAAGCCCCCCGTCGCAGGGGCACTGGTGCAGGCGTCTCAGCAGTGGCCCCGGGTCCCGTGTCTGCACCTCCCACAGCTATTTCCTTAGAGCGTGTGAGGCTGAGCGCTCTACACCCAAGCAGCCTCTCCAATCGACTGGAGATGGTTACTGAGGGCTTCCCGTACCACTTTCTCATTGGCCTAGCGGGTGCCATGCCTTTCTATGGAGCATCTGTTTGGCAGATAACCCGTAGTGCGTATGTTATCTCCGAGGCTAGATTATAGACTAGCAGCCCAGGGCTGTATTTTTCTACAGTTTGCTCTGACAAGATAGCGCATGAGTATTTGCTTTGTGGTTAACAGGTGACAGTTGACATCTCTGAAGAGAAAAAACGAGATATCAAAGGCGCAAAGCAATACAGCACTTTTAAATGGAATTCAGATGTCTGTATACCTTTTGGCCCACACATATCAAACAAAATCATAATACCCTGTCGCTCATTCTTTCTTAAAGTTTTGGCCACTATGCTTGCTAGTATCACTGCAGGCAGCCTTCCCCTCCGTCTTCTACCCCACATGGTAATTTGCAGTCTATACAAAAGCTGAAAGCAGAAAACCCTAGGCAGCTATGCTGATTTTGCGTCCACCACACCACAAAATATCAGCTTTGGTACATCCTTCTGGACGCGCTGATCCGTGAACTACAAATCCAGTTTGTGACATGCTTGGCTGTACAGAGCCTGGGAAGAAAACAAAACTCGGACATCTCACATAACCCGGATCCAGATGCACAATGCCCCGTGAGGCATAATCTCGCCCATCCCCCAGTTTCCCCCATGCAGAAGCCCACAGGAATTGTAAAGCTGGAGGAAGCGCTACTGGGGTCTGCCAGGCGCTCGCTGGGTGCTAACCTCTCTGGAGAGGGTTCTGGCAGGGGAGCTACATTATCACCTTCCCACGGGAGTGGTTTCCTACCTCAGTTGCTCAAGGAACCAGCTGGGGCAGATCAAGCTTGACCTTGGTGACTGGGCGAGCCCAACGATTCTACTGTAGTTGGTCCAGCTCTGGCCTGGGCATTGGGGCACAGAGAGTGTCCCCAGGTGATTCTAATGTGCTGAGAATGACCGCTCCAAATCCATTTGACTAAAAACAATTTGATGGGAGAACTTTGGCCAAACACAAGGTAGCTAAAAGCAATTTCTGGAAGCAAGTTGTGTACTGCATTCTGGCCACTGATCCTCTGGTTACACCAGCCATAGAGAGCAGGAGAGGCTCTGGGGTCTGGGCAGAGCTACGTGAGACTGTCCAGAATCCTGGTGCCAGCCAGCTTGCTGTCCCAAGCCCTGTCCTGGCCAGCCTAGCCTCTGGATCCTCAAGCCCTCTGCAGTCACTGTTCTCCCATGAACTATGCTGCTGAAGCTTCGGTTCCTCCAGATGAAGAAAGCGGTAAAGGAAGGAAGGGCGGCTGTGCAATCCAAGCGGCGCCGTGCGTCTCAGTTTCACCCGAGGTCTCTGTTGTAGCAAAATCTAAATGAAGTAAATTGCGGCAATCCTTTATGCACCCCGCGTCAGAGTCCTTTGGCGCACTCTCTTCCATAGCTTCGTTCCCTACTGGCCTTGCCTGCTGGCTCCATTTCGCGGCCCCTTAATCACCTCCCAGGCCCCTTTGTAGCAAGCGCTTCACAGCTTTGCACATTTATTTAACTTGCAAGGCTCCAGACCAGATCCTTAATTACAAATTTAAAAATTATGTTGAGAGCCAAAACATAATAAGCTCAGACTGCTTGGTGTTCCGCCTGTCCTAAGGGCAGGCTCACCTTGTTCTATTACAGCGGCTTCATCACTCTGGCTTCGGCTATTACTCTATGCCACAAAGTTATGGTTTTTTTTTTTTTTAAATCAGTGTGGTTATTATTAATAAAAACGAAAGCTCCTGTTTCCTCTGTGGCTACTCTATGGCAGGTAGCATAGCAGAGGAGGTTCAAAAGCGAAGTTCTGTGATGCCCACAACTCCAGAACTTTCAGCCCTATGATCAGATTCACTGTTTTCACTTGTGAATGTAATATTCACAAGTTTGACTGCATGGTTATATGTTTTTCATTATTTACTCAGTCCTTAAAACAATTCTAATGAGGCCTTAATGATCAAACTATAAAATGAAAATAACGTTGACTAGGACTTCTTCGGTGGTAGTGGTCTTTGACAGAGTCTAATGGTTTTCAAATACAGAAGAGGACCCTGGCTCCTGCTGCTGCAGTTTATGGACACAGATTCAGCTGTTTCTCTTCTTTTTCACGACTTAGCACCCAGTCTGTAATAGGAGCTCAAGAATGCCAGGAGAGGCCTAAGGGATTTATTTCTTATACTATATGAAAGTAATAATATAACATTCGGGTTCTCGCTCAATTTTGCCTTTTAACAACTGTGGCTTTCTGACCAGTTAATACGTTCTTCTTTCCTGTCTCCCTGAAAGTCCAGACCTGCCCTTTCCCGCCCTGGGATGGTGCCCCCACAGCTCTCACAGCCCGAGCAGAGCAGCTGGAAACTCTGAAGGGCAGAACTTTCCGCAGCTACCTGATCCACATGCGCTCACAGAAAATGACTTCAGAAAAGCTGTGTACATTTCTGTCTGGCATTTCTGTCAAACTGTCTTTCGCTCCCAGTGCGTGACCACAGACTACGGTTAGCAAGGCGAGACGCGCTCCGCCTGCCTGGACAGTGCTGAGTGCGCTGAACAGGAAGCGAGGAGCGAGGAGGAACGACTGACTCGGGCATCCGCACCGTGCGCAGGAGGTGCTGAGACCTTGCACTGTGCTCAGGACCTGCTGTGAGACGGCTGGAGACCATATCATTCCTTAATGTATGTAGAAGGCATAGGAGGGACTTGGCTCTCCTGGCTCCTTCCCAGCATTTTGGTGAGGCTGTTGATTCAAAAATGCTTGAAAACATACCTAGGTCGTCTCAGATACAATGTGAATCTGTGGTCCTCTCTTAGGATTTAAATCAGAATAGTGTATTTGTATTGAGCAGCCACTATGATGGTACCCAAACATAACTCCTTCCAGAACCTCTTGTCCTCATCTAAGGGCCTTCCCCTGGGTGTGAGATGGATTTAGCAATAGACTATGGTGTGTATGGGGTTTGATTATTTAAAAATACTGTGGCTTCCATCGTGAGAGCCCTCTCAGTTGGCAGATTGATTGCAGCATGGTGAGAGACCTTGGGACAGGCCCAGACAATGGAACCCTGAGGCCCCAACTGTTTTAAGCCATTGAGTTTGGGATAACATGCTTAGAAGCCATATATAATTAATACAATATAAAAGATGCAAACCCTTTCCTGCTGCTAAACTGCAGTTGATTCCCTGTCCCTGGAGCCTCACCATAAAATATAAATACATTGTCTTGTGACAGTCGCCATTTTCTGACCTACATTCCAGATGTGTATCATTTCTTCTGCTTCCTCTAAACTCCTGAAGAACAGAGACTCACTGCTGTTAGCAGACTAGACGGATGACTAGTGAACACGTGAACTCGTCCTGCCTTTAATGACTGAGGAGCGCCGGGGCGACTCGATGGGGACGGTGCTTCTCTCAGGCGTGCTAAGCGTCCCCTCCATTGCTCACACGTTTTCACCTTAATGGCTGATTTCCTAGAATGGTCTCTGCTTGAGATTTCTCTTTATTGTAGAAGTCATAATTCAAGCTTGAATCAATGACTTGGCTTCATTAATTCTTTACAATATAGAAAATGTATAACAAAGTCACAGCGTAATCTCTACTAGGAATGGACAGGCTTCATGTGAACATAAGCAATCATGTGGAGGTCTATTTAATGTGAGCACATCTTTACTGGTGATGAGAACCGATGCTAATAAGCATCAAGATACTTTTATTCAAAATTGCACTCTTGTTCCATAACAGTTTGTCATTGGGTGTGAGCTGGATTTAGCAAATAGAACATGGTGCATAGAGGGTTTATTTAAAAATACTGTGGCTTCCATTGTGAGAGCCCTCTCAGTAGACAGTTTGATTGCAGCCTGGTGAGAGACCTTGAGACAGGCCCAGACAATGGAACCCTGAGGCTCCAACTGTTTTAAGCCCAAGGAGGCCAACTTAGGTAAGGTGGGCCTGGAAGCCTGTGGTGCACTGACGTACCCATGGATAGCGGGACGCATGCCTTGGGTTCACCCAGCACCCTGAGAAAAAGCAGAATAAGCAGGACCAGCGTTTTTGTAGGAATTTTGTTTATATTAAGTGGCATTTGAAGGATGTTCTTTTGTCACAATCACAATAGAACATGATAAGGGAAAGAAAATCTAATTAAGTAATGACTGTCATAGGAAAGGGAAGCTATGTCATTGTGTGGGATCAATACAACTGATTTCATTGTCTTGCTTTTTCCACACAAAAAGAGGAAACGATTAGCTAAACAGTCATATATATAATTTTATATCACATTACTAGCTGAACAAGTGGGAGATGTCAATAAATGCATCCAGGGGTAAATTTGGCTTCATCTGCCTTTCGATCCCCAAGCTTCGGCACAGACTGTTGTCAGTGACACGGTTATCTGTCTCAAACACGAGGCCAGCTCTGCCGGTGACTTAATTACTTTCTCATCAGAGCCACCTTGGACAGCTCCAGCAATTTCATCTCTGCCTCCCAGGAGACTTTGAAGTATGTTCACTTCTATCTTTGCTGTTCACTGGAAGTAGCAGGAAATTGTTTGGTTTAGCCCACTTCAGCCGGGTTCTTCGGGAATCATGCATGCATGGTGGACAGAGATGGGTGGAGCAGGCCTCATGGCCTTCAGGGTGGTAACGTAGCTGACTTTTTCTGAGTTAAGGTTCTCTCATCCAGATCAGGCCAGTTGGTGAGGTGCTCAGTGCCTCTGTCACAGATGCTTCAAATATTCAAGAAGTGAATTTGGGAGCGTGGCAACCACCCTCCCCGCGCCAGGCAGCCCTGTGGGGCTGTAGGTGGGGGCAGTGAGGAAGGCCTGAGCAAAAGCTCTGGCGCCTATGCTGCGGATGAACGAACATGGGCTTTGCAACTTTAAGCGTGCCACTTCTCTCTTTTAACGAAGGGTCATATTTTCTCTTTCTTATCTGAGAAGCCTGAACTGGTATCACAGGTTATGAACCCCAACTTCATAGCTGAAAATTATAGATTAGATAGTTTCCCCCAGACACAACAACTCAATAGACAAACAAGTCCCCACTATTTTAGTTGCTCAGAGACCATTAGCTGACCAGATGCCTGTCACTGTCCTTCATGGATAGCTTTAGACTCTGTGCTGTTGGACAGTTCCAGACACCTGGCTTAGGGATCAGTCCATGAGTCATTTGTTCCCTCTGTCTTCCTTCACTGGCTAGCTGAAGAACCAACATGCAACTCAAGGGCTTCTTGTATCAGCTCTGTGGCCCCTTTCAGGTTGCTGGTGGCAGAGCTGAGATGATTCGTACAGTCTAGAGCTCTATCAGAATTGTCAGCTGCCTAAAAGGATGAAAACATGATTTTTCGGAATCATCTTCATATGTAACTTTTGGGAAACTAAATGGGAATTTCTTAAAGTGGGTATCTTGCAGGTAAGTGGGTTTTGCAGGGAGCTACAGATGCCTGTCACTGTCCTTCATGGATAGCTTTAGACTCTGTACTGTTGGACAGTTCTGGCCTGAGGGACTGAGCGGTCCAACGTGACAGATTATGACTTCACTTGGACCACCTCACTGTGTTGGTGGTTGGGAAGGTAAGACATTTGGGGCTCAGTGTTGAACAGCTGAGTGGCCAAGAGACCAGGAACTGGCAGAGGAATCGACTTGTGTCATTCTCAGGTCACTCGCATGTGATCCCGAGTCTCTGAACATAACAGATTTTTCAGGGAAGGGTTTAACTTTGAAAATTCACTGAGTGTTTGCCTACCATTCTGGATATAGCCCTGGGAAATACTAGCAATAAAAATGAAGAAAAAAAAATCAAAAGTTGCACTAGCAAGCATGAGTTATGTGCCAGGGTCACTGCTGAGGAGAGCTTTAATAGCATAAGGACTTCAGGCCTCACAAGGGTTTGTCGAGGGAGAGGTAGGATCTTTGTCTTACATGTCAGGACAGCAAAGCGAGAGGGGTCCAATCTCTAAGGACTCAGAGCCTGTCAGTAGTGCGCAGTCGTGGGAATGTCTCCCAAGGCCCGACCCCCGCCTGGGGTGCAGGTAGCAGGTGGCAGAAGCTTTCGGGGCTGTGCTTAGCGGGGAGAGGTCAGGTGCCTGGAGGTATGTCCTCGAGGTGGGTGTCAGGACCCCAGCCTCCTCTCCATGCATCTATTTCCAAGAAGTGCAGGCAAAAGATGGAAAGGAAGATGAAGTAAGGGCCTCGAGCGATGGAGAGAACTCTTACCAGCTCCGTTTGCCATTTCAGCAGGGCTTTTCTTTTCTTTCCCTTTTTAGGCAAATGGCAGAGGAGCCAACCAGCCAAGACACATAGAAAGAAAGAAATTCTCCGTCAGCTCCCGGCTCCAGGCAGATCATTCAACACCATTTATTTCAAACAGATGAACATGCGCTTCAGCATGGCTGGGAGCAGTCAGAGAATAAAAGCAGAAAAGCTGCTGCAGCAAAAGTATTTATGTTCCAGGCTTTTTCCTGCAGCTGTGCTTTCTGGGCTCCTCAGCAATCAGAGTTCCCTGTTCTTGGTTCTTTCTGGCTGTTAGGATTGAATGCAAGCTATTTGCTTTGCTCTGACCATCTTGTTCTCCCAAAAAGATATTAGGCCATATATTAACTAATTTAAATTTTGTTTGCCTGTGCCCCAAAGCCTCATGTGGGGCAGGCTTGGTCCCCAGGGCAGCAGTGTTTGAGGAAGGGCTTCGTGAGGGTGATTGGACCACAAGGACTCTGCTGCACCAGCAGGTGGGTCAGTTAATGGATTCATATTGATGATTATTGAGAGGTGGCAGAAACTGGGGTAGGGTCTAGTTGCACAGGATAGGTCCTTGGGCTCCGCTCCGGGCACGACGGCTCACCCCTGCCCCTTCCTCTCTGGGCCTTTCCCTCTCTCTGCTTCCTGGGTGCCAGGAAGTGAACACACGCTTCTACTGCTAGGAGGCCACGCTGCTGCGCTCACTGCAGACCCAAAGCAATGGAGGCCACAGATCACAGACTCAGCTTCTGAAGCCCTGAACCAAGAAATCTGCCTTCACCCGCTGATCTGCTCAGGTGTCTTGGCTGACATAGTTGACATAAAACAATTGCATATTTTATGTGCTATAGGGCTGTTCTGACTTGCACACACATATTATGTATTAATAAATGAGAATAGTTAGCATTCTTATCATTTTACACACTGATCATTTCTTTGTGGTGAGAGCGTTTGGAATCTTCTCTCACAGCGGTGTTACACTATCCCGTGCAATATTGGTGGCCATGATCATCCTACCATTTTCCGTAAGCATCTACACACTCTATGCAGTGCAAACTTCAGGGTGTCCGCAGAACTAATTCTCCTAGGGGAATGGAGGTGGCAGGGTCACCGATTTAAGGCCAGCTCAGCTAACATCATGAGAGCTCAACAAAACACAATGAAACAGAGAAAAGAAAAGGAAGTGAGCCAAGACAGAAAGAAGGAAAGAAGAGAACGTGAGCCTTCATTCCTCTATCATCAATTTTACATAACTCGTTTCCCCGGAAATAATCAGTCTTTCAAGCTAGAGACCAAAACTCCCAGGCCCAGGCTGCCTATCCACACCTTCCCTTCCATCTAGAGCCTCTTATTTGGGGACTATTTCTTTATTTTTTAAAATTTTCTAAAGAGAACAAAAAACAGTAAAAAAAAAATTAGCAATGGTACAGAATTTTACTACACAAAATGAGAGGAACTCAATATTGTTTGTTACATTGCATATTGTCTTAAATTAGTTGTTCAGAATACCAGATATAAGCATGCAAAATGGATCAAAACACTTAAAAGAGAGAGAAAAAATTAAGCATTAAGTGTTGCTTTTAGGCCTGTAGAAAGCAGAAGTACAATTATCCAAACTATCCCAAGGAGGATGCTAGGCATGTATATTTTTCCCCTTTTATTTTCTTTTCTCTTGGAGGCGATTCTGTGAGGCCGGGAAGGCAAGGAGAAGCAGGCTGGGACTGGCAGATTTGATCGATAGTTTTCAAGGCCAGTTATATCCCAGCTGAGTCTTATTTTTAGGGAAACATGGTATGAGCAGGCTAAAGCGAAAAGTTCCCTTAACATCAAAGCTTGCAGGATAGCAGCTTTACAAGACCTGCGTGCTTTGCTTCACGTCCTGTTGTCTGCTCCGCGCGAGTCTCCCTGAGCCTCTGTTGCTGTTGGGACTCTAAGAGTAGACGCGGGCCTCAGACGTCGAGCCCCAGAAGCCCAGCAGGCGCGCGGCTCTCGGGCCTGGACGGGAGGGCTCCGTCTTCAGGACCAAGGCCAGATCTGTGCGACACCCACGTCAGAAGCGCCCCGTGGGTCTGGCGTGCCAGGCTGTCCCGGGAGTCTTTCCACCCCTCCTTATCAGTCACACGTCATGCTAAGGAACAGGGCTGAGTCGCAAGCGCTGCACTGCAGCCGCTCTCACTGTGGTACTTGCTACTCGGGGGTCTGCACCACCCCCGAAGGCGCGTGTGCTCTCAGCCCGCTCCTCCAAGTTTCCGCTTCCTGCTGTGCGCGTCTCAAGGTGTAACACAGAATTGATGAGCAGCCCGGCCAGGCCCCTGGCTACCGAGGCAGCACCCTTTCATCGCCTCTTGCTGCTCTTCCATTCTGCATCCAGCCTGGCTCTGCCCCTTCCTCTCACTGTAAGTGCAGGCGAGCTCTTCCACTTCTCCCGGCAACATCTTATTGAAAAAAGTGTCAGGATGATAATATTAATTTTCCAGGGACACTGGGAGGATTAATGAGGCAAAAGAGTTTGTGGTGCATACTTGGTCCTCAAAGAAATATTTTACAACATCCACAGTCTTTTCGAAACCTCCTGCCCCGTTTCTGCTGGTAACTTGCTTTGGCCTGTGCTAACACCAGCAAGTTTGCTGCAGGGTTATGAGCTAGATCTCCGTGTAGACGTTAGAACGTCGGCAGCGCTGAGCTCTGTCGTGGCTTGCTACTGAAGTAATTACCCAAGCTCTCCTTCATTTAAAAACCTCCGATCTGAAACAGTAGTCGGGGTGCTTTGGGTGCAGGCATCGCCTCTTAGAGCAGCGCATGCAGGCCCTGAGTAGCTGCATCACTAGATGGAATCAGCCCTCGGCCAAGGCCCACCAAAGCCTCTCCTAGCATGTGCTTTTTTCCCTTTCATGTCAGTACTCCTTTGTAAGTGTGTAAAAGAAAAACATTCACCTGGACCACCTACCAGTGGGAGCTCTTAGCTCAAAGAAGCAAGCAGCCTGTGCTGCGCTTGAGCATCGATGTATTGAGTTCCTGCTGGTACCTGGCGCTCCTCGAGTGTTGCCTCTGTTTGTGCTTTGCTATTGCCGTCGGCACAGTGCTGGGGCTCAAAGCCAGGGCCTCGGCCGTGCTAGTCAACCACTCTGCGACACAGCTCACTCAACCCTGCTGTCTTGCTTTGTCCTTAGAAAAAGTGTGGGATGGGAATTTAAGAAAAGAAATTGGAAAAAAGAAAACCTTGTCTGAGACAGGCTAGGAACTTCCCTAGCTTGCGCAGAAGGTGCAGGGTGTGGTGGAGCTGAGTTTTGAGTGCCGTGTGTTGGACGGAAAGCGCACCCCACCCCACGGTATGCTGGTGCTTCCCTGTTCATCAGGCTCTTGAGTGTGAGAGACCGCGCCCTACAGTGTGAGCCCAGCAGGGAGCTGGATCTATCAGGACACCAACACACTTCTAAAACAGTAATCCTCAAGTGACATACAGAAGATCGCCTTCACGGCAACCGTAGCTTCATAATCTGGCACTTGGAGCTCCTTCCTCCCCTCACAGGATGGTGTTTGAGGGGAGGAGTATGAGAAGCTCATCTGCAGCCCCAACAGACCCCCTTTTCAAGGGAGACTCCTCTCATGACCAATCAGGACGCGAACCTGTGTAAAAACCCATGCCCTCTCTGTGTAAGAGGGACGCCATATTGTTTTCTTTCTTTGTTTTAGTTTTTTTGAGACAGGATCTCACTTTCTAGTGCAGGCTGCCCTTGATCTCATTATATAGTCCAGATTGGCCTTGAACTCACAGCGATTCTCCTGCCTCATCCTCTTGAGTGCTAGGATTATAGACACGTGCCATCATGCCTGGATTAAACGTGTGGCTTTTCTCTGACTGTAGTCTGTGTAAAGTGAGTGAGTTATGTGGCTTCTCGGGGTGCCTGGTTCCCTAAAGTTTGGAAACGATCCAACTGGAAATTCACAGCTGCCTCCTGACTCTACTGGATTGCTCGCAGAGGGGTGAGGAGATACTCATGGCTGTGGAAGCCGAGAGAAGGATGACTGTTCTTTGTTGTCTCACTGGCTTCCTGGATTCAGAATCTTAGTCATATGCAAGGACCAAAAACATGTGAATTCCTTTTTATCAGGGATCCCTATCAGCTATTCCCAACAAGGTCCTTACTGAATATTCAAAATACTCATTGAGTACTAATTATCCCAGTCTTCCTCCTTGACTTCTGCACTTATTGATTTTCTAAAGGAGTAAAAGGAATTAAAGGTCAGCGTCTGCTTTCCAGCCGTACTCTCCTACATTCCCAGCCGAGACACTGAGTGATGGGTAGCAAGCCAGCGCGTCATCAGTCTTACGCTCACCTTTATAGCACGGGGCAGTGTCATTGTTCCTAATTTACAGCTAGGGAAAATGAGGCTCAGAACCCAAAGTCATTCGTCCCTCATCACAGGCTCACAGAAGAGGAGCTGGGATCTGGTGCTGGGTGGCACATGCTGGTGTATGCATGAGGCTTCCTTGGTAAGAGAGCTGGGTTGGTAAACCCGGAATCTGTGGCCGAGCAGGCCTGGACCTCTCTGCAGGCTGGATGTGTATTTTTTTGTGGAACCGGGGATTGAACTCAGGCCCTTGCACTTGCCAGGGAAGCGCTCATTCCACTGAGCCATCTCCCCAGCCTCACGGTTGTGTATTTTGTGTAAAAGCAGTGGCGTTCTGGGCCGTGCACAGGTTGGGTGCATTTCCTGAGGCCGCACCTGCGTGTTGAGACACCTCGAGATGGGGGAGGGGCTTTCGAGGGCCGCCCGAGCACAGCACATGCCGGGTTGTGCCCTTCGCTGGTGGAGACGATGAACTTTTCAGCATTATTTTTGTTACTGAATTGAGAGCTGGGAAAGATGCAAGTAGGAAGCCACGTAGGCTTCAGTGACTGCAGCTGTTTTAAAATCAAAGTCAAACTTTCCCACTCAGCTGATTGTCCTCATGATCATACTAGTTTGATAAATTTCACAAATCTTATTACTAGCAAATCACTTTTATCTAAAGATAATGATCATGCAAAGATCATGTCTTGAATCTAATGTCATATCCCCAGAGACCAAGGAAGAACAGCAACGTCTCATCTGGGCCACCGAATCAAGTGATCTATTGTGAATTAGTTACAATTGTAACATCCAGGCATTCAGAATCACGTGTCTCGGAGGGCAATCGTGGCGGTGGGTGGCAGAAGCTGGTTGTCTCTCACATAGAGGGACAGGTTCACTTGGTAGAAGGAAGCCAGCCAAGGAGTCCCAAAGGCCTGTTCTCATCCTGCACATTGTCCTTAAGGAGACATCAAAAGGCCAGCAGTGACATTATTGTGCAAAATGACTGCCTTTGGACAACTGAAATGCTTGTTGGTCTAAGTGTGCACTCTGAACAGACCTCCTTTCCAGACTTGCAGAAAGTAACCTTAGTCCTAAATTAAACTGAGCCATGGAGAACCACGTGAGGGTGTGGCCATCAGCACCAGTGGATTTCGTGGTAACCCCAGCAGCCACTCTGGGCCCGATACACCATTCTTTGTCAGATGCCATGCAAGCTTCAAGTTATTGTTGTTCTCTTTTTTCACCATGCAACTGGCAGAACCTAGCAGCCAAGAGGTGACCATGTCCTGGCATCTCTCCGGTTCCCTCACTGTAAGAGGAATGATGGGAGCTTTGAAGTTCTCAGGAAGCAAACACTGAAGCCAGGCAGGTAGTCTGACAGCCACCAATGTCCCTGTAATTTAAGCTTCTTTAGGGAGAAGATGCCAACGTGGTGGCTGTGCCGTGGCTGCTGTCAGATTTCCTTGTCCTCCCCTAGCCTCTCTCAGCCTGCCATCCGGCTGCCAGGCCTAAGCCTTTGCAGCATGTGTCCTGTCTGCCCATGACAGTTCTGACAGCTTGACTTCAGAAGTGGAG
>NW_004524630.1:3196449-3218374 GCF_000260255.1 Octodon degus
GAAGGGATTCTGGGAAAATAAATAATTAAGGATCCGCATTTAGACCAAGCAGGATGGGCAGCACTAAGGTGTGTCCTGGGCTGGTACTGGAACTTCAGAGATGGGAATCTTGCCGGGTCGCAGCAGCGGGTACCATAAAGCTTTCTACTAGGTAGACACAGAGTTCCCAACACTAAATGAATGAAAGAAAGAGGGAAGAAGGGAAAAAGGAGACAGGAGACAGGTGAGGCTGGAGGCTGTAATAGAGGATTTGGAGGCCTCAGAAGCCTGGGGATGTTATTCGCCCTGCGAGCAAGCTTGCTTTCCGGCCTTGCTTCCAGTGGAATGGGATTGACTAATTAATGCTGCAAATGAGACAAATTGAACTGCAGCCTTTTCATTGTTCAATTGCTGGCCATCAAACCATGGCCAACTGCCAAAGACAAATGCTTGTCATCAATTAGAAGGCAGCTCTCTACAGGTGGGTCTACTTGCTTTCTGTTCGTTTTTCACTGACAGTTGCCTAAGAGGCAGTTTGACCAAGTACTTTCTAACTATTTATCTCACTTAAATATCCATACTTAAAGCAAGAAAATGCACAAAATGTTAAGAAAACTATATTAAAGT
Source organism: Octodon degus (assembly GCF_000260255.1). Classification (NCBI taxonomy): domain Eukaryota; kingdom Metazoa; phylum Chordata; class Mammalia; order Rodentia; family Octodontidae; genus Octodon; species Octodon degus. Next base: position 3,197,056 of record NW_004524630.1, read on the forward strand.
CCAAATAATCTCCTGGTGAGAAATCATTTTTGATCTTGAAGGCAATTTCAGTTCAAAAAAGGCATACATAAAGGTCTGTAGATACTAGACACTGACATGACATACTGCTCTTAAATATCAAAATTCAAGTTTACTACTCATAAAATTGAGTAAATAAAAGTACTGTATTATGGAAATGGTGTTACAGAGCCTTACAGATAGAATACTATCCGGGAGCACCAAACAGGAATCAGAACCAAGCGGTGATGTTCTTGACCTCAAGTAGAGCCACAAGAAATCTGTTCCCACTGTGGTTCAGTAGCCTGACTCAGATTTTCGATGCCGGCCTCTCTTTCCTTTGCCTGGTTTCCTACCTGTCCCTTTCTTGCCCCCATTAATCCAGCTCTAGAACACTAGTGTGATGCTCGTCCCTGCCTGTCTACTGCTGAGGTCTGAAGTTCAGTTCAATTGTTGTATCCGAATGCTGCCCTGGCTGAGCGAGCCCACCAAAGCCTAGCGGGAGGAAATGTGCACTTCCTGCCCCAACACAGAGTGAGCTTTAGACACAGAGATGGTTGAACATCCCTTACCCAAAACCAAGAAATTCAAAGTTCTTCCAAAATTTGAAACTTTTCGAGCACCAACATGATGTCACAAATGGACGATTCTCTATCTGATCTTGCTTCATATGCAATCAAAATGTAAACATATTACAAATTATATAAAATAACCTCCAGGTTATATGCATAAGATGTGTGAAACACAATGAATTTTTTGTTTGGACTTAACTATTATCCCCAAGATAATTTATTATATGTACATAAATAGCCCCAAGCCCCAAGAAGTCTAAAGTCTGCATCACTAATGGTTTCAAGTATTTTAGAAAGAGATAATCTACCATACGCAGAAGATGGGGGTGATGGATGCACAAGGCCCAGTAGAGAAAGGCCCAGGTGTTGCTTCAGGGCATAAGGCGTCAGGTTCTAAGATGAGGCCTGCGGTGTCAGATGGGTGAGGAGGCCACTCTGGGGGCCTCATCCAGGCCGATATGAAGCCACGCCACCCTCAGAGGGAGTCTCAACCCTGAGCTCATGGAAACAAGGGTAGTAAGCCTGCAGCACACATTCTAAGTGTGTGGGCCTCACTGCAGACAGTGTTCCCAGAGTAAGAAGAGCCGGGGCTCCCCTCTTCTCACAGGGGCAGGTGCTCTGGGGAGCCTTTCTTACAGTGTGGTCAGGACATGTCAGGGGCTCCTCCCAAGGGCCTCAAGTTGCTAACTTCTCCTAATGGCACCAAGGCGTTTTTCACTCGCCATGTACACTTCAGCCACGCGGATCTTCAACTGGGCTGTGTGACCACCTTGTGGCCGACTAAAGACAGAATTAGACGGGAGAATCCTGTTCCATGGGCCACCTGTGAAAAACTGTTAAAAATGTGATGGCATATCATTTACATTAGGTACTTTTTTTCTTTCAAAAGTTATTTTTATACAATCATTTACTTCTGTTAACATGTCAAGTTAACTTTAATGAAGCAGGAAATGTATATTTAAATTTTTGTCTTATTTTCTAATAGAACAAAGGCATGTATGCATATGTTTGCTCCATAATCTGTTTTTTTATCTTCTATTTATATATCACCCATCTGTTATCTATCTATTTATAATCAAAACAACAGTTAAGCCAAGTCCTTTTGTGTCCCTTGACAATCTCTCAAAGGGAGGAGTCTCTGCCTGGGAGAATGCTGTGTACCCCACCTGGGGGCGGCACACACGGGATCCGGCGTCCGCAGGCCCAGGCTGGAGTGCAGTTTCCTCCTCTGAGCATAACACGCTCTGGAAGGCTCCGCCCCAGTGACCTCATCTTTGGAACACAACGTGGGTCCCCCAGAAGAGTGGGGGAGTCTTATAAGCAAGCCAGGTAGCAGGCGGGTGCCTGGGGTTTGGAGTGAGTGGAGGTGTGGCTGGGCAGACCCCTCCCAGGTGTCTGTCAGCTGCCCTGGGGAGGGGGTGGCCCTGACTGCGCCGCAAGTCCTTAGCCAAGCTCGAGGACCTGCATTCGATGGACTGCCGGGCCCGACTCCGCTGGTTGCCTTGCTCTTCTTTCCTCTTACCCATCATTGCCTGAAGACTGGTGGTAACCACAATGCTTCCTGCGTCCTGTGTACTCCAGGACACCAGATGGTCGGACACGGACCATTTCGCTCGCTGAGGGGGCTGTCCTCAGTCTGTGCTGTTGATTCACAGGTGCAGCAAGCACAGCCAACACACCAGGCCACGTCCTACAGAGCCGGCCTAGAGTCGGCCCCTCAGCGCACGCCGCCACGCGTCTTATGCCGCCGGCCCATGGTCCTTGGGTCTAGATACTATGACTCCCCTGGAATGCTCCGGACCAGAACCGCTACGATGTCAGAATTCGTGGATTTGGGGTTATATGTGATAATAACGAGATATCTTGGGAAGGGGACCCAAACATGAACACAAAGTTTGTTTAGTGGTAGAACAAGAGTCTCCAGTCTAATTCCATTTTTAATTGGTTACAATACTGTCACACAGGCCACTGAAGAATTTCCATGGCTAAACTGTGCGTGGCAGGTCAGGGAGACAGCTCAGTAAAATAAGTCCTGTGTTTTTTGTTTTTTTTTTAGCAGGATGTATTTATTGAGAGAAAGAAAGCTCCTGTCTGAGAGAGGGACAGGAGGGGGGGCCCGAGCAGGTAGTTCCCCAGTCCTGAATTCAACGCCCAGTACCATACACACACACGCGCGCGCGCGCGCACACACACACACACACACACACACGATGTTATAAACTGTGCAAGGTGAGTGATCAAATGCCTTGGTCCCATCATGAAAAGTTAGTAATTTGAGGCCCCTGGGAAGGGTGTGAGGGCCCCTGAGATGTCCTGGCCACACTGTAAGAAAGGCTTCCCAGTGCACCCGCCCTTGTGTGGAGAGGGGTGCTCCCGGCTCTTCTTACTCTGGGAACACTGTCTGCGGTGAGGCCTACACACTTAGAACATGTAGAACCATGCCTCCCACATGTAACAGGAAGGAAACTGAACACAAGACTCTTAGTGCGCTTTTCACCTGGACAGCACATGGCGTGAGATGGGCTGGGACTTTTCACTTAAATGTCTCTATTCTGAGACCCACAAGCAAGGCTCACGTGCTTTTGGACTCCAGAACATCTTGGAAGTATTTCAGAGATGTGTGACCTGCGTTGTGCTTTCCCTGGGCAGGTGCCGGGGCCTGGCATGATCGGGTCTAACGTCGGTGTGGAGGGGCACAAGTCCGTTGCCCATGTGTGTGGTGCTGCGCCCCGTGTCTACCTTTAGGACTGCCGTTGCTAACTTCTCAGTGCATTGCCACAAGGCACCGAGGTCATCAGCAGTCGTCCTGCAGGGAATCTGTCAAGGCGCTCCTCACACAGTGCTCGGAGGTAAGCTTGCGACCGCACCCTGCCTGGAGGACACAAGACACTGGTCCTCCAGGCTTGTGGAGGAGCACGTGTACACGGCACTCATAGACCCAGATCCATCTGCTCCAGAGCCCCGCAGCTCTGCTCACTGTGGACGTGGGAGCCCCTTGGGATCTGGGCTAGACCTGGGGCCTTGGAAGCATGAGGGGATGACAACACGGCTCTTTGCTCACCCAGTCTTACCGCCAGTCTGCCTTGGGCTGCTCTGATTCCCTCTCACACCGCAGTTGATTCGTTCAACTATACAATATAACAACTATTTAGACAAAATATAGATTTCATTACATGTCATAGGTAACCAAAAAGAACTTCAAGTATAAGGGAAGATGTATGTAGATTATATGTAAATACTAACCCATTTTACAGAAAGGACTCAAGCATCCCGGGATTTGGTATCCACAGGTGCAGGACAAAGGCCCCAAGATACTGAATGGCAACTATTTTCAGCTCAGTGCAGAGCTGCGGGGAGCCAGGAAGGAGCTGAGGAGGCCCTCTAATGCCCTTCCCAGAGCCTGGGCAGGCCTGCCTGCTCCTGTCTCAGAGGCTGTGTGTCCCACACACATATGCACAGCCGTGCGCACAGCCTGCCCCTGCGCTGGCCTCCTGTGCCTGCCTTTGGCAGCTCTCCTCTCGCCGCAGTGCTTGCGTTCTCTCTGCCCACCAGCCTTTCTAGTGAGGAAGGCAGAAAATCCTTCTGTCTTGTCCAGGCTGTCAACCTGCTGAGCTCCGCCCTCGGCAGAGGCTCCCCTGACAAGCACAGCCGCCTCAGAGAGCTGTGCGAAGCCTCCTTCTCAAGGACAACTGTGATTGCAAATTTGGATTCCTTTCCGTGTCCTTCTTCTGAGATCTCAAGGTCCCTAGTGAACTCCCGTACCTTCTGTGGCTGGGGATGGGAACAGGAAACTGCGCTTCAGGTGCCAGACAGAAAGAGAAGGAGGGAGCTAAGGAAGTCGGACAGAACCCACGATCACAAAGACCAGCCTGCTCACACAGTGAACAGGTACGCTGTGAGCTAGAACTCGGCAGATGTTCGCTCCCAACCTACTGCTTAGCTGTCGGCTGTGCCCCGAGGGTAGCCGCAAATGCCGCCTGAGCTTCAGGCTGAGGTGCACCTTCTCCCTTGGCTCTCTGCTGCCTTCCGTGTGGGCCGCCCATCCACTGACGTGGGGAGCAGAGGAGAGTGGTGAATGCTACATCTGCAGAACGTGAAAAGGCTGTCACGTGGTCCTAACAGACAGACTGGAAAAGCCAAGCTCCCTGTTGATAAGCCAGGGTCGGGGGCAGGCGGCTTCTACTCAGAGTGACTCTGTCCTTGACGTAAACTTAGAGAAGAATACAGTGATTTACTTCTGGAAAATCTTTGCTGGTGGCATTTAGAAGAACGAGAATAGCACTTTTGTGTGGCAAAAATTTAAATTTGAAGTACTGTTGTTTCGGCAGGTATAGAAACTTGTGGAAAACCTCAAACTGTATAAGACTTCAAATACACCCAAACAGTACTTTTTCAGACAGTAATATTTCAAGGCAGTAGGAGCCTTAAAGACTTGTTAGAACAAGGGTGGCTATAGCTGGTCTTGCAATGAAATTGCCAAGCTGTGCTATATGGCTTTAACATTTTAACTTCAGTTTTGCCATCAATCCCTGTTTCCTTACAAACCTGCATAGTCCACTCTCTGCTGGATTCTTCTTATCTCTTGCAGAAAACTGTATAAGAAGGCATTTAGCCTGGTGTTGGAGTTTTAGTCAATGTCTTCATTTTAAAGATGAAGGTCCAGAGAGATAAATGTTCTATCTAAGGCTAAACAGCCAGCTAATGCCCCAGCAAAGATAAATACCTGTTTCTGTTGTGTGGTTTGTGCAGTCTCCTACTAATGTTTTTAACACTAACAACCAAAAATAAATCTGTTCTTTATGCATTTTAAAGTAGCATGCTATTCTGGACTGATATGGACATTCATAAAGACCAAGTGTCACCTGTAGAGCGACAGTGCTGGACCAATATCTATAAGGACATTCAGCCCCTGGATTAACTTTCATTTTCTCCTAATTTTGGTTGGTAGGAACACAGAAAGAGTGCATTATGGTCCATGGAAGACTTTATCACCTCCTCTCTGGAGCTGCTGTGGGACAAGATGGCAGGTCAGCAGACGAGCGAGGGGTCAGGCTCCCGCTGGGGAGATCATGAAGGAGAGGCAGTTCCCGCTTCTCCAGCCTCTCACAGTACACACGTGTCTGCGAAGGTCACTGGGGGTCTCTTTTGTTTATGGAAATCATCTATCTCTTAGCACATTGCTCAAAGGGACCATGTAAGTTATGGCTAAAATAGAGGATAGTTGAGCTGGGCTGACATCAAGTGAGGCTGCATCAGTGTATGGAGGACCCTAAGGAGCAGATGCTCCTGTGCTGTCTGGCGGGAGCCCCTCACAGCACTTCCTGCCACCAGGCAGCACTGTAGCAGGGCTTTGGCCCACGGGCTCTAGTGCTAACCCAGCTGCACATCAGGGTATCTGAAGCTGGCCAGAAACTAGGACTTCTAGGACTTGCAGAAAGCCGGAAAAAGCATCGATCGAAATCTAGCTGGAAACCAGCTGACTGACAATGAGGGCTGGAGTGTATGCCTGGCTTAGGAGGGGGTGGGGATGCCACTGTGTGTGGGTACGTGCGCCTGGGTTCTGTGTGCGTGGACACGTGTGGTGGGTGCCACGGGGGACAGCGCTCCAGAAGGAAGAGCAGGTTGCCTTCACTAATGGAATCCTAGTGGCCAAAGGGTACCCCAGTCACTCTGGCTACCGCTGCTCCAGACCACGTGCCCCAGACACTTGTTTCTCTCTTGTGTGTCCGCAGCGCCCCATGTATTAAAGGCTGACACAGACAGTGACACAACTGGGAGATGATGCAGCCTTTAGGAGGAGCGGGGCCTAACGGGAGGAAGTTAGGCTATCGGGGCTGTGCCCTGAAAGGGGATTTTGGGACTCTGGCCTCCTCCTCTTCTTCATTCCTGAGCACTCTGAGAGGAGGAGCACCTGGCTCCCTTGTGCCCTCCCACTATGACGTGCTGCCTCGCCACAGACCAAAGCAATAGGCCCAATTAACCACAGACCATGAGCCAGAATCAACGTGGAAACTGTGAGCCGGAATAAACCTTTCCTGCTTTAAGCTGACTGTCTCAGGTATTTTGTCACAGTGACATCAGGTTGAATGACACACTGCCTTACCATCAAAGTGCAGGAGTGAAGAATCGAAGCAAATGCAAGCTGGAGGTGTCGACCTGAGGACAACTGGGAAGCACGTGGGCCTTTCCTTCTGAACTGCTCTTTTTCTCTCCTGCCCCTGCGGGGTTCTGGTAGCACTCTTGTCTCTCCTTCAGCCTCTGCATGCTCTCAGTCCTGTGTGCTTGCCCAGAACAGTTCACTACACTGGCTTCGTCCTTTGCAGTGGGCCTTTCCTTGCCCTCTGTCCCAACTAACTGCTCAACATCTGCCTTGGCCCAGTGACGAGCCAGTGAGAAAAGGCTGAGCTTTGCTGCTGCAACCTTCCCTCGCCAAATGGCACTACGCAGAAGGCCCGGAGAGCTGCAGGGCTGAGCGATGGAGGCACTGCTAGCACTGTGCAGAGCCGGTGGACGACAGTCTGCGGAAAGGTCTGGTGTGAACCGAACATTCTTGCCCGCCCAGCCTACGTGTTCAGGTCCTAGGCTGGTGGGAACGCATGAGGGGGCAGAGTCTGGGAGGCGGAGTCCTCATCATGGGATGAGTGACCTTCTAAGGACAGACAGGAGGTGGCTTGCTTCCTCTTTCTGCGCTTCGTCATAGAAGGACACAGAGAGAAGGCGCTGCCTGCAGACGAGGAAGTAGACCCTCACCAGTGCAGACTGTGACCCCGGGCTTTCAGAACTCTGAATGACGAGAAATGAATGAGCATCGTTCAGGCCTTGCAATGCACGGTGATGTTACAAATAAAGCTTGAGGCAGTTTTCCCTACTGTTCTTTAAATTTCGAAGTAGTGACCACTATACTTATTTCTGCTTTTCACATAGACCTGGGTGGGGTAGGTAGGATCAAATCTATGTGTTTAAAATCCCACCCATTTGGTCTTTGAGATCAGTCCCTGCTTCTTCAATTCCCTTGTTCTACCCACTGACCATCTTTGCGGCAGAGCAAAGAGAGTCCACCACCGCTTGTGCGCCTTCCCTGAGCCCCATTACCCGGCCCCTGTCCTGCCTTCCAGATGCTGCAGGCTCCTTTGCCTCCCCAGCCTCCTTGGTTGCTGCCGACAGTGCGTCTCTGGCTTTCTGGTCAGGTTTCCAAGTCCCAATTTAACCTACCACAAACAGATTCCTGTTTGAACTGTTCTGTGCACAGCTGAAAGGCGGCAACCTTTTGAACACAGCAATGAGAAGAGCTCGGACTCTGTGTTGTTCGCTCAAAATCTTTCCACTGAGATCAGACATCAGAGACTAGAATCTCTGTGGCAAGACTGAAAGGTTAGGCAAAAGGCTACACAGATGCAGTGTCTGTTAAAGAAATGGAACAAATGCCTCCCTAAGTTGATCTCTTAAATTTGAAATGAACACTTGGCAGTCTTCTTTGGCTCCTCTCTGATGACATCTGGATGTGAGTCTGAGCTCCCGCGACATCACGGAGCTCACAGTTTCTCAGACAACACCTGCATTTCCTCCCTTACGGTCGGGCCTCTTGGTCAGCCTAGACTAGATCTCTATTTTCCACTTGCAAGCCACCAACCTGTGTGCTTCTCTCTCGCTGCAAATCCAGAGGGCGATCTTGTCGGATTGCGCTTCCCCCTCCACCTAGTGGCTGGCACTGAAGGCGCTGCTTGCCATAATTAATTGAAGAATCTTTAAAAATGATTCCTAACCTCCTTTCCCTACCCCCCGCTCATTTCCTAAAGCTACTCAGGTGACTTGATACCTCCCCGAGGCAGAGAGATTGCACATGATAGCTTTGATTTACACAGAAGCGCTCATTATCTAAGCATTCATTATCCTAGACACTATAATTATATCACTCCATAGAGAAGTAAAATATTGCCAATAGATTGACCACTTATGCAATTATCTTCCTCAGACATGCCTCCCTGATTAGCACCAGCGTCTGTTTGGGAGGCACATTGTGGTCAGCCTGTGTGTTCTTGGATAGAAATTCAATGCAAAGTGTTGACAAAATGAAAATGAAAAATGATGACTTTTACGAAGTCAATGACACTTGATGTTGGGGAATTCTGAATCTCAAGTGAAAATAATGGAATACAGAGAGCAGGTATTTGAACAAGAAAAACTCTACAATGATAGTTGACTATAGGACAGGTGCTCTGTGGTAGAGACAGTGATGTGAGAACCGGTGAAATGGTGAGGCGGGTGGAACTTAGGCATCTGTGTTAAATAACCTTCAGGTTGTGGAGCTCAAACAGGGAGGGAAAGACAGCAGTTAGTGCTGCTGTACGACTCGCTGGTGAGATTATGCCCTCAGCCCCTGTCAACCATTCTTTGTTCTGTGAATCAAACCAAGATGTAAGTTTAAACTGTGATTTACTGAAGAGAATAAATTCAGTAAAACTGTGGACTGTAATTTGTTTTGCGAGTGTTCTGCAAGATAAACATTTCTAATGAATTTTAACTTCATACATGGCGACATCTTGCAATGTGAGTAGCATAAGATAGTGAATGTCACAGGACCACAATGAACCAATGGTTTCTCTTTCTCCTGCTCTCTCCTCTCTTTCTCTGCCTCTCTCTCTGTCTCTCTCTGGGTGTGTGTGTGTCTGTCTGTCTGTTGGTCTGTCTCTCTCTCCTTTCCTAGGATCTCACAACAGCGAGAGTTTACTGAAGAGATCTCCTCTGAAGAGGAAGAGTGAGGAGAGGAGGAGGAGAAGGGCAGAGGACTCCTTCCCTAGAAATGGATGCGGGAACTGTGTGTAAAATAAGAGAAACAGTGCACAATATTATAGAAAAGCACCACTGGAGTACGGCTGCAGCCACATGAGCAATTAGTCTGTTTAGTGGCAGTCATATCACACGTCCACGAAATCCTCCAAACGAGGTAAATGCCAGGGTCATTGGATAGGTTCCTTGTTAAAACTGCATGGAAAGAGAAAGACGCCCCTGGACCAACAGGCAGCTGTGGACCCCTCAGTGCCAGCGGGAGTCGTCCACACAACAGCCTTCCTCCTGGCTTCCGTATGCCTGCGAGGAAGGTTTCAAAGTTATGTGCAGGTTAATCTGTTTTGCATTTTCTTTATTTCTTTATTTCTTTATATTATATTATAGTACTGTAAACATTTTATATGAATATTTTTGGATTATGGAATCATCAGAATTTCCATTTGTATTTGTCCTATTTTTTTATTTTAAAGAGGTAATTTTATTTAAAAAATAATTGAAAGCAGAGATGATACAGAATTTCAAAAAACAATATGATATGAATTCAGTAATGGTTATTATGTTGCATATTATTGTCTTCAAGCTGATCCATTATTTTTATGGGGGAATTGACTTTGACAGACCAGTGCTTTGGATTAAAAGAACGTTATAGCAAATTGTGCCCAAAGACCACCGCACAAGCATGAGTCATACTTCCATTCCTGTATCCACGCACCACAGACAGCATTCAGGGAGACTGAATGAGCCAAGCCTGTTGGAATGACAGTGACTGCAAACCCTGGTCTTCTTTTGCCTAGAAGTTCACTGAGAATGCCAACTCTTTTGATCTCAGAAAAGCTGTCTATTTTTGTAATCTTGACTATCAAATGGAGAGGTTATTTCTGTCTGTTTCTTACATTTACTCTATATTCCTAAATAAACTTTCCATAGTACAAGTTTGCTTCCTTTCTGAAGCTTCCCTGAGCCCAGAGAGGCGACGTTCTGCAGTTCAAGTGGTCACTAACTTGCTTGGGCGGAAACGCGGGTTCACAGGCTCAGTCTCAAAGAAAATTCCAGTACTTATTCGTCTATCTCAGTCAAGGAAGCATCTGTATTTTTTACTACTTTAAGATACTTCAATGTCTTTCAAAAGAATGTTCATTATTAGGAACCCAACATCTGTGCTTCGGAAACTAAGCTAAACCTAGTAGTCAATTTACCTGAGAACAATTTTGAATTTTTTTTTTTTTTTTTGCAGAACTGAGGATTGAACTCAGACCCTTGCGCTTGCCAGGGAAGCACTTATTCTACTGAGCCATCTCCCTGGCCCCACAAGTCTGAATTTTTGGCTAGGCATAGTTTTCCTACAACTGTACTTTGGAGAACTGAACAGGCAAGTTGGTTCTGGGCTTGTATATACCATGGCGCAAAGCAATTTCTTAGCTTTTTACTAAGAAAGGTTTCACACAGAACAAATTTAAAAGACTGCCGTGGCAGACTTCGGCGTGTCCAGGAGGCACTTTCCACTGGGTTTTGCCACAGCTGCTTCACTTATTTTCCTGTCCTCACTGCTTTTCTTTTTTCTTTACAAAGTACATTCCATATGTCATGTCATCATTATACTCTTCAGAAGAGAAGACCAGCTACCTTTCAGAATTTCCCGCTTGGATACCGAATTATTTTTTTGTTCTTTTCAGGAGCGAAGATGGTAATGTGCCCTTCACAGTACATTATTTTTGGAGACACACAACGTTGTGTTGTCCCACTTTTCAAGACGCTAAGACAGGCTGATAACTACATTATGAAATTTCCCATCAATCTTTCATCAAGTATTTTGAAGACTTAATGATCCTTACTGAATCTATTATTTTCTTTGGAGTTTTAAAATGATGACGCTTTTGATTCTATGATTCTTCCTAGAGTTATTAGAAAAAGTATTTTTAAAATAAGAATCTTTCAGGGCCAGCAAGATAGCTCAGAGACTAAGAGCCTGCTTAGGCAGGTGCAGGGACTGGGGGTTGATCCCTGGCAACCACCTGCCGCGTGGCCCCACCCCCAGGGCACACTGAGCCAGCCACCGAGACTGGGCGTGGTGGCGCACGTCTGTAATCCCAGCACTGGGGAGGCTGAAAACAGGAGCATCACTATGAGTCCAAGCTGCGTCGTGAGACCCTGTACAAATACATTAAAAAATAAATAAAATAAAAACTTGAAAATCTTTTCTCATCAACCAGAGAAGTTGCTCACCTTGAAATTGTATTTCTCATAGAAAGCACAAGATGAATGCTCAGTTTATTTTCAATTGCCAGCTTTCAGAATGTGAAGGCGAAATTCTAGTTGCTTCCCAAAATACTTACTATAAGGTTTGATAAAAAATATATAATTAACAGTTAAAATTTAAAGATAGCAAATGCATGTCAATGCACCTCACAATACTCCTCTCGCTTCAAGCACCTTGCCCGGCGTTCTTCCCACTTCCTGAAGCATTTCTGGAGTGTGAGTGTCACTGGATGGGCTGCCGTGGCTGCCATGATGTCCCGAATCAATCCAAATGATCTCCTTTTCAAGGTCAGTGTGGCCTTGAGGAAGAGCCGGAAGTTTTGCATAGCCAGGTCCACTGGGTAAGACGTACGGGGATGCCCTAGCACCTTTGCAGGTCTGCCTCTCCATTGCACGACGCCAGGCACCAGTCGTCACTTCTTTGTTTTTGAACCGCGAATTGAACTCAGTGCCTCAAGCTTGCTGCGTAGGCACCGTGCCACTAGCTATATCCTCAGCCCCTTCACTTAGGTTTTGGTCACACTTCATGATGAAAGTCACAGAAGAGAACTTCCAGAACTGCTTCAGAAAGTGACAAAAATGCGGGGCTGGTGAGATGGCTCAGTGGTCTAAAGCACCTACTTAGAACAAGCTTAGCAAAGCACAGGGACCGCAGTTCAATCCCCCAGCACCACATGCCAGCCGGCCCCGCCCCCTGGTGGGCTGAGCTGGCCACACACACTCACACACACACACACACACACTCACACATATAAATAAATGTTAAAAAAAAAGAAATTTTTTAAAAAAGGAAAGTGACAAAAATGATGGAGCGAGTGAGTTAAGAGGCAAGGGGCAACATTTTGGGGATCCAATGGCAGTGTCATTTAGTATAAAAAATTTTTAATCTAATATTCACCATATATTTCATTCACCTAGCATAAGGTCTCCTCTTGTTTGGCTTTATTTTCCCTTTTATCCTTTAATAATAATTCAAATAGATTGTTTTAAATATTTTTAATGTGTTTCAATCACTTGCATTCATTATTCTTTAACTAAAATTGTCTCATGTCTGGCAAATTGCAATTCCTTTGTGACAGCTTTGAGTTCCTTTTAGTACGATCTATGAGGCTCTGGTGGCTTCTTTGATGTGTGTGACAAGATGTTCAAGGCCCACCGTGTGCTCCCTCCCTGGACGACTGTCTCCCTTTAAGGCCCTCTTTGGTGGGGGGGATATATGTAGAGTTGGTAGGTAGCTCCTGGTTGTCCTTTCTTCTACTCCTTTTTGATGAATATACATGGGAAATACGTAATTTTAAAAATGTATGAACCCTTCCAGGTGTTTTTCAATCTGAATGGTACATAACAAGCTTCTTACTTATCACCGGTCATTTTATACTTACCTTCCTTTCCTATCACACATGTGGCTCACAGCAATGTTAGCGTATAGTGCGTGTTCATCGCTTTATACTCTGGCTGGTTTTTAAGTTATTGATATTAATATCACAATTCAACATTTGATTATTGAAGTGTAAGTTTTTTTTCAACTTTAGTTTTCTTTATTATATGTTCACTAAGTTGCTCTGTTGAAAATACTGGCCTTAAAATATTTAAAATAAATCTTTTTTCAAGCTGTTGTTATCTTGTCTTACAATAGATTTATACATATTCTCATTTTCAAATTAATCTTTATTCATTTATTTTATGTTTTAATTATGGGAAAACATATTTCTCAGGTCAAATGCCCATACCAAGTACATTTAGAAAAGTACTAGCCCACTACGTCCCACTTTCCTTAGGGTTTGTCCGCTAGTATTTGCCTTCACAAAAATAGAAATGTGGTATGTGAATGTTTATAAAGGTATTTATACAGACTTTCAATTTCCAAATTTTATCATTATCACCAAGAAATTTCTCCAGTTGGAAGACAGATTTCTTTTTCTTCTTAAAGTTATATTATGCTCTGTTGTGCTGTGTACCTGATTTATTCAAACAGTTTTTTATTGAGGGACATTTGGGCTGTTTGAAATTTTGTTATTGGAAATAATGTTACTGTGCATTGATAAACTCGCGCAAATGTCGCCTGGCGTCGTGGATGTGCCTTTCCAGGGCAGCTGCCAGGAAGGAGGGCTGGGTCGAGGGCGAGCGCGTTCCTAGCTGTGGTAGGTTCGGCTGGCCGCTGCTCTGGGACTCGGTCTCGGTGCCCCTCATGACACACGACTCTCCTGCTCTCCAGATACAGGATGCTCACGTGCTGAGACTATTGCCACCGTGGTAGGAAAGAAACTGAAAGAAACTGTGGCTTGTTGTAATTTTGACTTAGTTTCCCTTCCTGTAAGAAGTCAAAGCACCTTTTCATATTTAAATGCCAAAAGAAGGCTGACAAAGTCCAGGGTTTTTAGAGAAAGGAATTTAATCAAATTCGCCAAGCTTGTAAGGGAAGTAGGTCAGGCTCACAGGGGGAAGGATCATCTTTTTTCATGAATGTGAGAAACCGAATACAAAAACAGGACCGGGAGCACGCGCTAGACCTTGTGAACTGGGGTAAACATGCAAAAGAAGACAAACTGTGATGGGAGAGAGGGAAGGGGAGAAGGGGAAAGAGGAAGAATGGAAAAACACAGGGACAGTTAAGATAGTTCTATAGCTAGCTCCTCTTGAAAAGAGGAATGTTTTGAGCTAGTATTGTTTAGAAAAGATATCACACTTCTAGTTCGGATTAACTAATAGAAAACAATACTCCAGGCATCAAGTATTACAACTTTATTACTAATCTGTTTTGAAACTCAATTTACGTTCCTCTCTCTCTTTTTTGGGGGGGGGGGGCAGAACCGGGGATTGAACTCAGGCCCCTACGCTTGCCAGGCAAATGCTTATTCCTCTGAGCCATCTCCCAGCCTCTATGTTTTTTCTTTTTAAAATAAAAAATCCTCACCACTTAACCTTCCAATCTGAGGACAAAATTTAACTTTTCAGTTTAACAATCTGGTAGCAGGAAAAGAAAAAGATGAGAAAGACGTTGGTGCTCCCCCCACCACTTTGGTGGGTGCTGGGGGACATCGATGAGCATGCAGGACGAGCCAGCCCATTGGCCTCTCCTTACAAAGGAAGCAGCCAGCTCCAGATGGGTCGGCCACTGTCTGTGGAAGAGGACAGTGCCAGGAAGACAGAAGCGGCCCTGCGTGCTCAAGGGTGAAGGCAGGCGCCCAGGTCCTGCAGCCTGGAGCTTTGCGAGGTGGAATTCTCACTCCCAGGACCACCCATGGCCTAAACATGCACATCTGCATCTCAATGGAAGGAGAAGGTCCCCGAGAGTCAGCTCTAGGTGTCTACAACATCAGTCTCCTACATGCCAAGGGAAGAACATCCCTGATCGATGCAAACTATAACATATACTGAGGGAGAAACGCTTACTTTGCAAAACATTTTCCTCAAAATCCTTTAATATAATCTGGTTTCTCTTCAGACTGATTAAATCTTTCGCCTTTCAAAATCTTCTAATGTAAGAGGAAATTATACAGGAAAAGACTAGAATTTCTTTTTAATATTCAATTTATGTTTATAATGTGGGTTTCTATTACTAATTACAATTATTCAACAGAAATCAACAAGTTATGCCAGTACTTAATGTCTTTCCTTTCAGTGTGATTCACAGGATCGTCACTAGAGGCCGAAGGCCAAGAGCCAACCAGAGACGGAATGGCTTTGCTTTTTGTTTTTAAATATATCTCAACCAGAAGGCTGCTCACGCTCACAAATGAGTTGTTGCATTTATCTTTTGGCCTTGCAGATGACATTAGCAGGCACTGAGATAAGCGCAGGGTGGTCTATGCTTGTCAAGATTTGGTTCTTCTCCTTAACATTTTTGTCCTGCATCAAGGGTCCTTGGAGACCCTCAAATGACTTGCCCCTAACAATCAGGACAACAGATGAGCCCTTGGTGGTGACTTCAACTCTGTGCCTTTGGTTGGACAGAGAGAAAGAGAAATACTAGATGTGTGAGCTTTCGCAGGCACTAAGAACCTTTGACAAGGACCAGTTTCTAAGTGCCTGGAAATGACAGTGACTGCGTGGAGATGGCGGTGCGCAGGCAGGAGCTTGCCGAGCCCCCCCTGCTTCACTCAGCAGACATCTGACAGCACAGAAGAGCCTGGCGAGCCAGAAACACTCCATAAATATTTGTTACATGAGCGATTTGGTTGGGAAACCCTGGAGTGGAAGAGGAGATGAAATGTAGTACTTTCTTTTTCTTACGTGAAGGGTACTGCTATATTCCTTTTCTACTTTCTAGTGGATTTATTCATTTCTATTGGAATTTCTCATTACAGTGGACTTTTCCAGTGAATCTTCTGATGGAGTCCAGGAGACAGACAGAGTTTGTCAGGCATGTTGGAGCCTTCATATGACACTGTTCCTCAGTTCGAAGGGTCAGTTTTATGACAGTTCGAGGTCTTCCAGACATATACAAACTCTGAGCCAATTACAGGAGATTTGGAGTCACTTACTGGCTAGGAAGGAACCATTTTCTATCAGCACGGAGCTCACGTTTGTTGCTAGGGGTTCCATAAATACATATGTCAGACTGCAGACTGTATCTTCAGCAACAGAAATATGTTGTCTCAAAGTACTGGAGGACAGAAATCAAAGTGTTGGCAGGAACTTGCCCTCTCTGAAGGTCACAGGGAAAAGCCTGTCTGTCTCTCCAGCTCTGGGAAGTCCTCAGCTCCGGACAGTCTCTCTCCCATCTTCATGAAGTGTTCTCTCTCTCTCTCTCTCTCTCTCTCTCTCTCTCTCTCTCTCTCTCTCTCTCTCTCCATCTCTCTGTGTCTCCCTGCCTATGCCTTTCTCTCCTTGTCTCTGTTTCTGCCTCTCTCTATCTCTCTGCCTTTCTCTCTGTTTCTTTCTCTCCATCTCTCTCCTTGTCTCTGTCTCTCTGTGTCTGTCTCTCCCTGTCTCTCCCTGTCTCCCTCTCCCTCTCTCTCTCTCCTCCTGCCTGGGCCCAGAGTCTCCCTTTTGGAATGGAGGCTCATCACCTTAGGGTCAGTCATTACCTAACAATATGTCTCAATAAGGTCATATTTGAAGAGCTAGGTTTCTGACCTGCCCAAATGAATCTTTGAGTGTCACAACTGAACCCATAACAGATGTCTTAGGGATGAAGACAGCAGTTGGCATCCATTAACTGCAACACGCTGCAGGAGAGCAGTCCTAGTTGGAGAGGCCTTAAGGTGGGGGTCACAGAACCCCAGGTGCTCTCCTGCCTGTGAGATGGGAGTGGCTGAGGAAGTTCCCTGCTGTGCCTAAGATGTGTCCTCTTGGAATATGTGTGTTCAAGGGCCGGCCAGACAGTTCAGTGGACTAAAGCACCTGGTTAGGCAGAGTGCAGCGGCCAGGGTTTGATGCCCAGCATGCTGTGCCAGCCCCTCCCAGAGGGCACGCTGAGATGGCAATTGAGACTGGGCATGGTAGTGCGTGCCTGTAATCCTGGCACTTGGGTGAAAACAGGAGAATCACTACAAGTCCAATCTATGTAGTGAGACCTTGTAGACCAAGTACATGAAAAAAAAAAAGAAATGCATATGTTCAAATCCTAACCCCTAAGGTGATGCGTCCTATTAGGAGTTGGGGCCTTTTAAAAGATTATTGGGCCTTGAGCAGGATTCGGGCCCTTGTCAAGCAGGCCTAAGGGAACATAGTGTCCCTTTCGTTAGTAGCACAGGACAGAGATGCACCATTAGCGACCCAGAAAGGGTCCCTGTCAGCACTTTTCTCTTGGATTTCTCAGGCTCAGAAACTAAAGAAATGAATTTCTATAGTTTATAAGCCATGCAGGTTCGATGATATCTTTTTATAGCAACCCAAAAGGACAAAGACAACTATCATTATAGAAAATTTAAGAGTAAAATATTGCTCTTTTTTTTAACCCTAGAAACAAAACCTTGAGAATATGCTATTGAGAATAGAAGATTTATCTTGATCTTCAAGGGAAATTATCTTATTGAGCTGTTGGGACCCATATATTAGAATTTATAAAGCAGTGTATTGCTTAATATAAATGACATTCTTCTGAACCCACAAAGAACAGACAGTAAATATTTAAGGTCGCCCTGGGACTGCAAGCATTTAAATGTAGATAGAGCTTGACCTTCTAAATGGCAGCTAGGAGATCTGCAAACACTCCCTCCACCAAAACCACCACTTAATTGCAGAAAATTGTATAAAACAGTCATGCAGATTCTCAGAAAGTTGTGCTAAACTCAACTAGGAAACCACCTATTCTGCCCCATGTTGAAAAACATCATTATGGGGCAGAAATGTCATCTGCAGAAGGGGGTTGCTGTGCCCCAGCTCCGGAGCAAAGGCATAGAGAGTGCTGGGGGGCAGTGGGGGAGGAGCGCTTGCAGGAGAGAGTGTCAACATGTCTGTAGCAGGACTGTGTATTCAGAACTGAGCAAGGGGAAGTTCCTGCCTCAGGGCACTGTGGAGAATAGTGGAGCTCTTGGGGTGGACAATTAAGAAGGCGATCTCTGACAGCTAGGGCAGAGCAGAATTTGCATCAGCAGGAAGTCTACTGGGGAGAACCCTAGACAGCCCGCTTCTGAGAAGCACCCTCTGGAGACCGGAACAGCCCCAGAGAGGACCATTCCTCTTGCAAGGGGGCTTTTTGTGCTGATGGATGTGGTCAAAACAAGACAGCCAATCAGTGAGCAACCAGCAGAGGCTAGCAGCCAGATCACGCCTCGGAGGCAGACCTCCCAGGAGCTTAGTGGGGAGGTCAGAGAACAAGCCAGACAGCACTGTCTGGAACATAGGAATCGCCAAGTTAGGGCCGAGACTCAAAGTGTCTCAGGCTACATGACGCTTTATACAAGACATAATTTTGTTAATAACTCCAGAAGGTACTGAGTTGCTATCTGGTATAATAAGGCTATCTGGTATAATAGGGCTGGATTGTTTTAGTAGTGGACAAGGACATAGGGTAGTCTCCACTTAGCTCTGATTTTGCTTTCCTTGCTTTGGAATCTACCATGGTGCAAAGATATTAAGAGAAAAATTTTAAAAGTAAACAATTTACAAATTCCAAATGATGTACTGCGTTGAGTACCATAATGATGTTTTTCAACATCAGCCTCTGTCATGGCGCAATATGAAGAATTATTCCTTTGTTCATTGTCTCCACAATTTATTGCATATGCGAGAGAAAGAACATAGTATATTAAGGTTTAGTGCTTTCGGTGATTCAGGCAGCCACAGGGCTCCTGGAATATACAGCGTAAGGATAAGGAGGGAGTTATGATATAATAAACATTTTAATGAAGTTTATTCCTAGAGATAAAATGAAAAAAGTGTTTGAAAGTAAACCAAAAATACGTTAGAAGAACAAATTCTATCCATTTAAAATGTGGTGCATCTTTTTGTCTGCTAAATATTTCTACTTCCCCTGGAGAAATGAAAGAATACTGAAGTTTCCTCTTTATCCAGTTGTATATTTATCTCCCATTTCTATAACGTCACTGACAGGTTATGGCTGAATACAGGCTGCTCACATTTGCAACTCAGCCAACATGGCCAAACCCCCAAACAACAGCTCACCTTCCCGACAGCCACTTCCTTCTCCTTCCCCTTCCCCTCTCCAGTCTTGGATCCAAAGTCTTTTTACCTTTCCCGCCCACACAAGAGAGCCCCAGTCAGCTCCTTGTGGGTCCCTGAACCTGCCCCTAAACCCCGCCCCTAGCCGAAGTCCTGATAGTCCCAGCCTCCCCACCTCAGGGCTGAGGATCTCCCCTCTCCCTGCCCGGGACCTTCTCCATGTCTTCAGAGTTAATAAAGGTTCTCCTGCCACTTATTTCTGCTCCTTTTTTGAGCCGCTGCTGCTAAAAACTGACCGCCACATTGGAGATTAAAATCAAAACTCCATACACCAAAATGAATAAAAACAAAAGCCTTCCAAATTTCCATTTTGGCATCAAAGGGTAGGATTTAACTCTACAGAAACTCAGGAACTTCTTATTACATCAGCGATTAGGCGAGCGGGAATGCAGGTTGCTGAAGGTGGCGGCCTTCCTGGCCACTGTAGTACTAGAATGAACAGCTTTCTGCCTCTGCTAGCTCCAGACCACTAGACAGGCTCTGTAATAAAAAAAGGTTTTAATCAGCGCCTTGTGAGGCGTGCTAATCAGCTACTGGAATTGCAGCCAAGACGAACAAGCAGACCAGAATCCTGGGACAGGGGACTCCCTGGCCCTGGCCGGGCGCGAATGTCCCACATGCGGCAGGTGCCACAGGGCAGGCTCCAAGGTGGTGTCAGACCACAGAGAGGTGGTGAGGCAGCAGGGGCCCTGAGATTGGAAGGCTACAAAACGGGCATCGCGGACCTCACAGCCGCACTCTTGCTTACCTGCTGCTACCTCGTACTGTAAGGGGAATAGGCATTTTGGTGCCTTGGCATTTTGTTTAGCTGGGAGTAGAGTCCGATTCACAAAGCAGCTGACTGCTTTCAGGCTCATTGTTAGCATGCTTTGGGTAAAAAGATCTTAAAAGAATTTAAAAATTATGCACGTGAAATGCCTAAGCAATTAACAAAGAGTAAAGATAGCAAAAATAATTTGGATGCATAAAGGACAGTTCTGTTTCTGTCACATTCAACAGCAGTCCTTTTTGTCTTTGGTTCTTTTGTTGGTATATTAAAGTGTTTCTCTTGGTTCTTTCTAATGGCTAAGCTTAATATGCAAATGAATGCAGTTATGCACTTTCTATATAGTGAGCGAGATTCTAAATAGGGACCAGTTTTTAAACAAATATGCCAAAGTGCACATCAAAGCTAGTGCGGCTGGCTTTTCATGGCAAGTTTCCTGGAAGCAGCACTGTCTACTCTGCTCAGTGATGCTGCTTTATTTAACATTTCTGAAATTGTTTTATTTTATTCACATATTGAGCAAATAGTGAATGTTTATTCTATGCTTCATACTGTGTAAGAAGCCGAGATAAAAGATGCATAAAGCCTGCTAATTAGCTTCAAGAAGCATATGGCTTAGCACGAAACAGGAGAGCAAGGTGCACGCCTAGTGTGGTGGTTAATCTTCCCTGTCAAGCCACTTTGATTGGAAACTCCTTGGAAAATCATAATGTATATTTCCAAGTGTGACCAGGAGGGCGCTTTAGGCACCTGAGACAATAGACCCACGGGGCGGGTCAGCCCTGACTGTGGGGGCAGCACCCAGCAGGCAGGGCCTGGGTGAGCAGAAGCGGGAGGAGACAGCCTCCCACCTGGGCTGCTTCCCTCTGCAGTGAGGCGATGGGCTTTTTCCCACCAGGCTGCTCTGCTTGTGCCAGGGCCTCAGCTGATCAGGGACTGGTATCTCTGAAGCTGAGCTGAAATAAATTTTCCCTCTAAATTCAGTTTTGCAGGTGTCTTTTTTTAATCAGTGATGCAAAGCTGATGAACAGAGGGTCAGAGATAGACTCAAGGCATGACTGTTGTCTTCATTCGTACTCCATTGCTAATAACTGCACTGCAGACTTCATTACTTCATTAGCTTTGAAGGAACGAGGTTCATCTTGGCTCTTGGCCTGGAGGAATGGGCTGAGGGACCTTTTCTGGTGAGAAAGTCCCAGGGACAAGGGGCTTGCATTCGCCTCTCCTTTTCTTCTTCTTCTTCTTCTTCTTCTTCTTCTTCTTCTTCTTCTTCTTCTTCTTCTTCTTCTTCTTCTTCTTCTTCTTCTTCTTC
>NW_004524630.1:3218474-3220565 GCF_000260255.1 Octodon degus
CCTCCTCCTTCTTTTTTTTAATGTCACCAGGATTCAATCCTGGAGGTCCTGCTCAGAAAATTTTTCTAGTCTTATCCCCTCCCCAAACCTCACCTTGATACTCTATAGTTAGATTATATTTCATCCGTTGTAATACAATAGGGGTTTCAGAGGGGACAAGCTGTGGTCCAACCACAGCAGAGGACATAGCTGGACAAACTGTTAAATCTGCCAGACTGAAAATGTGAGGGGGTCACGGGAGGCCCAGCGAGTGGTAACAGAAAATATACTTGCAAGCTCGAGCTCTGAGGTCTGTTTCCCAGCCTTCAGGTAGTTTGTTTCCAAAGTGGGGTGCAATGGGGAATCCAAGAAAGATGTGGGGAGGCCATGCAGAGGTGGGCTCTCATGGGAGGCCCTTCCGAGCCAGCACATGATTTGGTCAATGGCAACTGCCTTGTTCTTTGTAATCACAGTTCTTAGCTAACTGTCGCTAGCCACTGCCACCTCAGAAAATCCTACTTGACCAGGCTTAATTCTATAACTAATTTTTTTCCCAAAACAATCACATGGATTTTCAAAGAACAAAGATATACTATTTTGATATTAAATTCATCCAAATAACGGTCAAAGGAAAGGAGTCACTGGTGTCTTTTTAGCTATGAGGATCACTCCGGGAATAAATTCGTGGAGTCTGTTTTGGAGGTGACGAGATTATTTCAAGTTCCGGAAGTTGGGCGTGTTCGCCAAGTGGCTCCATTCCTTGCCTCGCCCCCTTCCTGTGGGCTGGCAGGTGTGGTCAGAGGGCTGCGCGGCTGTTTCTGCTCCAGGCTTTGGTTGCTTTTCTTGCTGTTCTGCATTTACTGACACTGTGGCCCACTCCCTGTTGCCCAGTTCATAGGACCCATCTCCTCGGTTTTTTCGGTGCTTCACTGATCCGGGGAGTCTCTCTCCTCCAGTCAGAATACAGTGTCTTTTGGACTGCTTCTATTCAATATTTTTCTTAAAAACATACAAGGCTAAAGCACACAGGGCCTCCCTGGAACCGACAATTTCCAGCCTGTCATCGGCTATTCTTTTCTCCTCTCCTAAAAATGCCGCAGCAGCTCAGAGAGAGGGTCAGTCACAAGGCTGCTGCTTCCAGAATTCTCTCTGTTCTGAGCCTGCAGCCACAATCTAATGAGGTAAACATGGCCCGTGAAGAAGCACAAAATAAATAACACGCTTTCCGCCTTACACATTTTTCCCAGTGTGCTGTTACCTTCCTTTGGAAAGTTCAAAAGCGTTTTCTCTGAATGATTTTGCTTCTGCTTTTTTCTGCCTGCAGGAAACCCGGCTTTAACACGTTAATCCCAATTTAGCCCACAACTTCCTAGCACGGCGCCCGCGCGCACCTCCAGGCACGCGCAGCGCAGGGCGGTCTCTGCAGCACGCTCAGCGCTCTGAGAGCGGGTCATTCCGCGAAAGCCCGCTGCCCGACGTCACGCTTTCCCTGCTCACCGTCTGAAAATGATGCAATCACCCCAAGGACGACTTGCAAGAGGCTTGTGGTTTGGACTCCAAATTCTCACTCAACACTCTTCCAACTAGTTAGATATTAAAGTACAAAACGGAAAGTTAGGCACCTTGTAGGTAAATACCGTTTGCAGAGTCATGGCTCATATGCTTCTTGGGCTTGATTTCCTCAGTGTGAATCTTAGTTCTGTTCCCTGCTTGTCTTACAGCTTCAGATGAGTTGTTCTCCTGCCCTGGTTTCCTTGTAAGCGCATCAGGATGAGAAAGTGCCTACTCACTTTTCTCACCAGACCCACGCGATAATCACAGAACTTTCAATGCAGCTACAGTGGGCGGGTCAAAGAGCTCAGCGGATTAAAGCTCCGAGCCTGCGCCCTGGGGTTCTGGGCCTGCCCTGCCAGCTCCGCCCACCCCTGGGGGCGCGCGGAGCCGCAATGGGCGTGGTGGCACGCACCTGGAATCCCAGCTTTTGCGAGGCTGTAAACAGGAGGATCACTACGAGTCTGAGTCTAGTAGTGAGACCTGAACACCCTGTAGACCCTTTCCTAAACTACAAAAAAAAAAAAAAAAAAAAAAAAAAAAAAAAAAAAAAATGCGGCT
>NW_004524630.1:3220884-3225416 GCF_000260255.1 Octodon degus
GGGCTCTGGTCTGTGCGCACCGAGGATGAGACCCCTGCCAAGAGGCATGAAAGCCTCTTCAGGTGGGAGCCGTAGGATTGTGGGTCAGAGGCTGGGAGAGCACACCGGCTCATCCAGCCCACTTAGTTTGAGCATCCACTCATTCATTTATAGTTCGACCTTTGCCCTGGCCTGAGGTGCTTGGGTCTACGTATCTAGTGGGCTCACAACTCAGTCTTGGTACTGGAATAGTTTGTGAATTGATTAGATCGTACATCTAAAATTCTGAGTGATAAAAGAAATGCTACCAAGAAGAATAAAATCTTGTGATTTGTGGAAATATGATGGGACTAGAAGACTTATTTTATTTTATTTATATGATACAGGGTCTCGCTATGCAGGTCAGATCCTCCTGTAGTGATCCTCCTGTCTCAGCCTCCCCAGCAATGAGATTACAGGCAGGCACCACTGCGCCTGGGTTCCTGGACTGGCCAGGCATGTGGTACTGGGGATCAAACTTGGGTGCTTGTGCTTGCCAGGCAGGCACTGAGACCACTGAGCTCCTCTCCCAGTCCTGGAAGACATTATCTTAAGTGAAATAGGCAAGACACGGACAAATACCACATGCTCTCACTCAGTAGTGAGAGCTACGGAAGATTTCAGGGGAGTAGAGAGTCGCCACTAGAGGCCAAGAAGGGGACAGGAAAGGAGAGACAGAGATTGGATCATGAGTGTCAGAATTTAGTTACATAGGAGGAAAAGTTCTAATACTCCATAATATAGAACAAAGTGACTATTTCACACAGTTTATGTTTAGGGAGGCTCAGAAGAAAAATACTCAAAGATTTCCATCATAAAAAAAATTATAAATGTTTCAGGCAAATGTTAAGTTCAACCTTGGCTTGAACTTTATACATTTTAAACACTGTAGAACAACGGAACTGTTCCCTACAAACAAAGTTATTATATGTTCATTAAAAAGAGTGGTTAAAAAATCAGGCACTAATCAATGGAGCTCACTGCAGAGTCCAAGTTGTCACAGCTTGGACCTGGGTGGGCACCCAGGTGACCTTCTGTGTCTAGGCAATTTCTACAAACATATTTTCCATGTTTGGAATGCTTCAAGTGTCACTGGGATCAATGGCCAACTGGCGTCTCCTGGAATCACAGTTCTGACCTTCCGCACGCCTTCTCTGTGTCCCTCCTCTAATGGCTTCACTGCAGTGCTCTCGGCCACATTAAGAATCACCCGATTACCTTCATTGCTATAAACTCTGAGACAAACCACCTCAGCCATGTCGCCCAAAATATATCACCCCTCAGTAACTCAGTGTCATATTTTATTCTGCTTCTTAAAGTCTAGTAGCCAGCATTTTATGCTTTGGAATATATTCCCAATCACTTTTTGAATGTGGTTGTCTGAAAATAAACGCTGCCACTTTGTGTGACAGCATCTCGCTCAAAGTGATCTTGTTCTAGGTCACTAACTTCTTCCTTTCTCTATCTCACAGTCCTGCTGGAGCAGAATTAAATGCAAGTCATAGTCTGAGTTGTACTAAGATCTCAAACTTCAGCATAAGACAAACAATTATTGCCTTTTCTGGCAGTTTAGGATGAAAGAAGTTGACGAAGGCATTGCCAGTGTACTGTTAAAAAATTTAAAGAGTAACTCCTTCTTTTAATAGTAGTATTTATAATCTATATACTGTTTGTCTTTCATACTTTCTTATATATTCTTACATATTTAGTACAAGGTCTACAGGGTCTCACTACACAGATAGGACTCATAGTGATCATCCTGTTTTCAGCCTCCAGAACACCGGGATTACCGGTGTGCGCCACCATGCCCAGTCTCAATTGTTATCTCAGTGTGCCCCACAGGGGCAGGCCACAGAATGACAGGGATTGAACCCTGGACCCTGTGTCTGCCTAGGCAGGCACTTCAACCCATTGAGCTATCTGGCCAGCCCTAAAGAAGCTTTCTGCACTACAAATTAGAGACATGCCCTTGCTTTCTTCTACCTGTTGAACCATTTGAAGCATACACTCTTGTCATTCATTCTTGAGCTTGCTCTTTCTTTTTCTTGAGCTTACTCTTTCTTTCTTTCTTTATGACAGAAAGATTTCTATTTATTGATTGATTTATTTGTTTTTTTAAATTTTATTTTATTTTTTCCATAATTTTATTGAGAAACAAATACCAATAAGATATTTTCAAATCAAATTGGTAGGAAAGTTTCAATAATTAACATGTTGCATACTCTCTTCCTAGTGGTTTTTTTGCTGTACAAGATGCAGACATGATATCCTATTTACAAACACTATTAGAACAAATCCCTCTATTCATTAAGAGAATGTAACTGTCTATCCTAACAGTTTTGAATACACAGATACAAAATGGACATCATCTGTATCCCTTTTTTTCGTTTAGTTCCGTCACTTGAATATTATAGGTATATGAACTCAGCAAAATATTCTAAAAGAGTCCAGTAGTCCGTAATAGTGTTGGGTCTTCCGCTTCACTGGCAGTGTCAGGAATTGTTGACCCAAGTCCCCTACGGCTCAACGTAACAGCGTGGCTTCACTTCTTATTCTTTCTTTCTTTCTTTCTTTCTTTCTTTCTTTCTTTCTTTCGGTCGGGACCTTGCACTTGCCAGGTCTCAGGCACTTATGCCGATGAGCTACATCCCCAGTCTCGTTTGTGTTTTAGAGGTGCTAAAAAACAGAAATAGAAGATAACTAAAAGATAAAACAGCAGATCTCTTTCTGACCCTGTTCTGACTTGTGCCTTAGTTCTGGTGTTTAATCTTCTGGGTTTCAGCTCCCTATCGGGAAAGTAGGAATAAGAAGACACATTTTATGAATGGGGATAGAAAGATTTGATGTGGCTGGAAATGCCCCAAGGAAATGCTGGCCTTGCGATGCTTGGCACTAAATCTCACAAGCATTCGCAAAGAAGCCATGCTTGGAGACACGTTACCATTGATTCCAAATTATTTCCCTTTGCTTTTGCAAGAAAAAAATTAAAAGATTTCTCTATTAAGAGAGGAAGGCAGGTCAGCCTGATAGCTCAGTGGACTAAAGCACCTGCTGGGGTTTGATCCCCTGCATGTCGTGGGCCCCACCCTCGGGGCACACTGAATAAGCTACTGAGACTGGGTGTGGTGGTGCCCGCCTGCAATCCCAGCTCTTAGGAGGCTGAAAACAAGAGAATCACTACGAGTCAGATCTATGTCGTGAGACCCTGTAGACCCTGTAGACATGTCCTAAATACAGAAAAAAAAGGCGAAGAAAAGCATAAAGTCCATAGTAAAATATTAGAATGTAAAAGTTGATATCTTAAATACATCATATTTAGCATAATTTTAATTTTTTCTTGAAATTAAAGTTATTGCATATCTCTCTGATACATTATATATCTACATCTATATCTATATATATTTGGAGATATATATCTCCAAGTCTTTTGTATTGACTAGCTAACAAATCAACATTTAATTTATTTTTAGATGTGAAATTTTAATTTTAAAGGATGTTACCTGAATATTAGATCCATCAAAAAGACAAACTGAGCATTAGTAAAACATTTAGACTGAAATAAATATGGGATTATTTGTTCTAAATCTCAGACTTGGAGATGCCTTGGAGTCTCCTATCAGATGTGTTCACCACGCCTCCCACATTTAATCTGGGCCTACAATGTGAACTTGTAGACACTCTGCAGACCGCTGTTAGAGATAGCAAAGGTACACCTGCAGGGTCAGTGGCAGGCGAGTTCTTGGTGACATTCTCCTGTGTGACTTGGGGTAGTTGTTCCACACATACATTTGAACCCTATGTAGTGTGTGGCAGTAAATCATCAGTAGTTCTCAAAATAAAATGACAACATCAAAAGTTACTAGAAGGCCTGGGGTGAAACTTTGCACCTGAAGTCCCTGCAGTGAGAATAGGGTCAAAACCACACAGCTAATCCTGGAGCAGAAATCTTGCCAGAGGGTCACAGCAGGCTCATCTCCAAGGGCAGCAGCAGGAAGGAGCTGAGCACAGTAGCTAGACCCAAGCCAGGCACAACTACATGAACTAGAACTTGGTATATTGATACCTGAATTTCATTAGGTGCTAAGGTTATAACTGCACCAAAGCAATTTGAAAAAACTCTGCAGCAAAAGAATTAATAACTACTTCTAAAGAAGACATTGATTAAAAAATAGAGGAAATTAGAAAAATGACAGATTCCTTGAATGAGCAAAACAGGAAAGAAATAGATCGCATGAAGCAGAATCAAATAGATATAGAGGAACTTAAAATCTCAATAACAAATCTGCAAACCAATTGAGTGAAAGTGAAGATAGAGTTTCAGATCTTGAAGATGCTGGTGCAGCTAGTGAAAAGGCAAGAAAAGATCTCTTAAAAGCAACTAGGATGCAGGGGAAAATAATTCATCACCAGTAAGACAATGCAAAGACGAACAATGTGAGACTAATAGGCATCAATGAGAATGAAGGGGTCAATACAAATGATATAAAAAGAATATGGGCAGAAGTAATAGCAGA
>NW_004524630.1:3229981-3243746 GCF_000260255.1 Octodon degus
TTTTTCAAAATTTTATTGATAAACAGATAGCAATGAGACAGTTTCAAATCAAATCAGAAGTACAGTTTCATATTCTTATTTTTTAAATTATTTTTTCTTCATATTATGTAGGGACTTAAAGTTTAACATATCAATACTTGATGGAAAATACCTGTTCCATGTTATGCCTAAGGTATGTGATATTTAGACAGATAGGGTAAACTGAACTGCATATGTTGCAGGGTAATAGTAAGCTTCTCTTCTGGAGAGTTAACAACCTAAGTGTGCAGATCAAAAATTGAAGAAAAGGAAGGGCTGCAAGGTTAGCCAACATTTTGGCCCTAGCCTTTCAAGGTCAGTGAAGACTTGGGACATAGGAGAACCTGTACTGTAACATCATGTAACTCAGTTGTGCCCCAAATTTTCTGGTCAAGGAGATTATGGAGACACAGAGGAATGTGATCGATAATGTATAGTGTGCCTAAGGAGAGTCACATGGAGAGAAGACATTCTCTCAGGCTTTCTCAGAGAGCAAATCGGTCAAGCAATGGCTGTGACTCATCCATATGGCTGACACTGACAAAGGATCTACAAAGTGTGATACAGGGTTACAGGATAAATCCTGAGGGTACTTGACTGACCTTATCAGATACCAAAGTTACATTTCTTGTTATATCGGTCTTGCTTTATCTTGGTCTTAACCATCCAGCAGAAAAGTATAAAAATGAGGTATATAAAGTAAAGCCATATTAATGTGCCGAGCTATGAAAGGCTCAAGTCAACAACTTCTGCGGATA
The DNA here is from genome assembly GCF_000260255.1 of Octodon degus. Lineage (NCBI taxonomy): Eukaryota > Metazoa > Chordata > Mammalia > Rodentia > Octodontidae > Octodon > Octodon degus. Next base: position 3,230,758 of record NW_004524630.1, read on the forward strand.
ACCCGCTACTATTGTGCACTGCTGGAGTGTGTTGGATTGTTTTGCTGAATTCGCGCACCTATACTATTTAGATGCCAATGGAATACCCATCTCTGACAGAACTAAACAAAAAAGGGGATGCAAAGAAAGGACCATTTTGTATTTGTATGTACAGAATAGTTAGGATAGATATACAGCTATTTTCTCTTAATTCAGTGAGAAGAAAGATTTGTACTAAGTGTTTGGACAGAGTATCCTATCTTCTTCTACTACGGATAACCACTAGGAAGATAACAATGTACAATGTATTAATTATTGAAACTTTCCTATTAATCGGCTTTGAAACTGTCTCATTGACATTTGTTTCTCAATAAAATTAAATTTAAAAAGTTACTGAAAATGAATGAAATAAGAAAATACGGCAGCTGGAAGTTCAAATACATCATGTGGGTTTTGGCTGCCTGGCTGGTTGATCAAAGCGAAAGAGGTCACCGAACTCTGCCTTACCTTCCTTAGGGCTTCCTTCTGCTTTGAGGATTTAGAATAAGCACATCTTCCCTGGATAATTTTGATAATTATAAGAACGCTTTCTACTTTTGTACACGTTGTTGTAGACTTTTGCGAATCCTTCCTAGTCCTCTTGCTGAACTTTTCCATCAAACTCCCTTTCGCACCTGCCCTCAGAGCTGTTTTCGGAGAAGCCACAGCATGGCCACAGCACATTTGGGGTGCGAGGCGGCTTCCTCTTTTCAGTGTGCACTTACCTTTGACTCCGCCTCAAGGATGTTGTAAACTCTGCCTGCTGTTTGAGTTCCTTGGACAAGACTGCGCCAGAACCAGACGAGTTCTAATGCAAGCAAGAGGGCGGGGTAGTTACTTTTCTTCATAAATACGTTAGTTAAAAAATAAGAGGAAGTACAAATAACATGTCTTGAGTTCCTAGCAGGTGTCAGCTCAGGGTCTGAGGTGCACTGTGCTGACACAGCTTCCTAATTGTCACTACAACACAAGAGTTGATTCCTTAGTTCCAAGCAGATAAACCAAGGATGAGAGGTTGAGAGAGTTTCTCCGGTTCCCTCAGTTTTCTTTCTTTTCTCTCTCTTTCTCTCTCTTTTTTTGGTGGAACTGGGGATGAAACTCAGGCCCATGCACTTGCCAGGGAAGCGCTTATTCCACTGAGCCATCTCCCCGGCTCCATCTCCCTCAGTTTTCTTAGATGAAGGGTTTTGGTCTGGGATCCATGCAGGATGCACCAGGACCCAGTGTTTTTACTACAGAGATTAGAACAGCCAATCAGGCCAACATAAATACATCCTGACTCTGCAGACACCAGAGCCCACCAGGAAGGTGGTGGAGACAGCAGCCCAGACAACTGTTCCAGTTACGCAGACCACCCCAAGCCTTGCAAGCCAGCGCTGGCATCTGGGAAGTCGCTGCCCACCCAGACCCCCTGCCCACGGCTTGCATTCTCTGTGCCCGGAGAAATCAAGCGGAAACCAACCCAAGCACTGGGCTGGCCCCAGGGACGTGCTCGGCTGCTGCTTCCGAAGGGAAGGCGGCGTCTCTGGCATCATGATGGAGATAAGTGCAAGCACCTCCTTGAAGCTTTTCCGAGTGGCTTGGTGATTAGCTCAGCCCTGCACGCTGTCATTATGTTTTGGTAATTTTGGAGGAAAATATGAAGCACCTGACAGCATCTGGTGCACAGTTGATGAGCGTGAAGTAATTAGACGCCTCTTGAGTTCATTATGTTGCTATTTCACATTCAGAGAAGCAGACAAGAGCAAGTAGAGGAGCAGAGAGAGGGAGGGGAGGAGCCGGCAGCAGACACAATCCCTGACTCTCGGCCTTCCGCACGCGGCTGGCTCTCGGGGAGGGCTCACCTGGACAGAGCGGCTCACGCAGCAGGCCGGCTGGGGTGGTGGTCACTAAGACGGGGGGGGGCATGAAAAACTAGTTCTCTAATATGGCTAACTCACAGTATTGCATTGCAGGTGCGCTACATGGTGTTGAATAGTTGTTGTTTGTCTTCCTGAGACATGGCCTTACTTCGCAGCTCGGGCTGGCCTTGAACTCACTTTGTTATGCAGGATGGCCTCAAAATGACAGCAGTCCTCCTGCTTCAGCCTCCCGAGTGCTGGGATGACAGGCATGCGCCACCACGCCTGGTTGAATGGCTTTCAGTTGACAAGAGAGGAGAGTGACATTGTAGCATGTCTTTATTTTATGATCATTAAAAAGCCTGTCTCAGCCACAGCGAGTGCCGTGCACAGCAATCCCTTAGCTAGTTAGCACGCCGAGGCGCGACCACACCGTCAGCCATGCCTTTTCCTCCCATATCATGTTTTTCTCTGTCTCTTAAAGTAAAATTTATGGTGAGCATTGGCATTGTCTATGTGGAATTCTGAAAATAACAAAATGGCCTTCAACAGAAGCAACTGAGCATCACGGACGTGTCGGACGCCCCTTCCCCTCTCTCTCTCAGCCCCTTGGGCCACACTTTTCTGAATTTCATATTAATCATCCTCTTGTTTTTCTCTACTGCAAGCTACTTCTCTTGACTTTCAATATTTCTTTTATTATGAGAGCCAAATGCACAGATGTTCCCTGAAGCACAATGGGTATTTAATAGCTCTAATATAAGATCAGAATTCTAAAGTCATAAAAATAGCCAATTAGGCCTCCAGAGCAATCTTACACTCGCCCCACATTAGGTTCCCGCAAACTCCGCTTGGTCCCGAGATGACGTCAACAGTCCTGACCGTTAAGAGTGCGCCTTTTGGCATTTTCACATCCTTTGAAGGCACAAATTTATGGGTAATGAACCCCTCCGGGGGCCTCTTTGTTTCTGGAAGCCTGCTACATTATTTCGCATCCTACACATTTTCAGCACCATTGTTTCAAAACCAGAAAACAATAACAGCGAAACCCACTCCAAGCATTAATACCACTCACAGGGCCAAGCGAAAACACTCGTGCGCAAGCACTGTCGGCTTTAATTTCTATTCCCCAGTGAAGACGGAATGAGATTGCTGCCATGGCAACACGTCGCCCGGAGCGGCGGCTAGGTATCACGCGCACACAGCCTCGCTCACGAGTTCCTTCTGTAAGCGCGAGGAGAGGTACGACCTTCTCCGGGAACTCATTCAATTAAAAAAGGCTGGAGAAGATCGAATCAGTATTTCCAGAAGTGCTCTGGGGGTCTGATCCCATCCCATCCCCGCTCATCTAGACGATGTCCTGTGCCCACGTGGCGCGGGCAGAGCGTGCAGATGCCGCAGCCCGGGGCGCGGCAGAGGGACACAGGCACCTTCAGGCCTCGCTGCTGCACCAACTTTCGGTGCCTCGCAGCTTGCTCCTGACTTTCCGGAGGGTTGAGGGCTTCCTCTTCCCTCTCTCCCTTTCACCTCTTTTCTTCCTTCTTTCTTTCCTCCTTCTTCTCTCCCGGTTTCCTAGGAAAGCGGCAGTGGCGTCCCCCTCCTCTTCCCCACGTTCACTGGCTGTTGGCGCGGCGCGGCTGCCGGGTGGACACCTTGGCCTACGCCTGGTCTGTGTCCTGCATTCCGAGGGACACCACAGAAGGGTGGCGTCTCCATTCGACAGGAAGGGGGCTGGGTCTGAGGGCTTGCTCTACACCCAAGGATACTGGGGATCTGCCCGCCACAGCGCTCCCGCACGGCTGCTCAAACGACTGCCCTGTGACCTACGGCACGCTTTCTGCTCCTCCAAGAGACTCGCAAGGAGGAGGGGAGGGTGGCGCACTGCACGTCGGAGATGCAGGCTGCAGAACCAAGACTCCCAGCAAGCTCTCTCCCGACTCGAGCCTGCCCTCCGCTGCGCCCCAGGGGCAGCCTTGTAGCTCCTAGCTTCTCCACTGTGTTCAGGCGCTTAGCTTGTGTGTCTTGCGCTATAGTGTAATGTGTGCCTCTAATCCTAAGTATGTATTTCTCCCTCGCCCCTCCGTCTGTCTCTGTCTCTGTCTTTCACCCTGTGTGTGTGCGCGAGCGAGCGCGAGCGCACAGTGTATGGGCTGAAGCGATGAAGACGTAGAAGGACATATAATCCCCACTGATGATTCACTCACTACACTAACGCTGTGCCCGCAGCCCTCAGTGCCTCCCAGCATCACAGGGCTGTGCTCACCAGTTATAGGGCACTGTATTGGCTGGTACATTGTGTCAACTTGAGAAATTCAGAAGCTTAATTAAGTGACTCAGCAGGGAGCCAGGAGTCTCCCTTTGTACACATCCCCACTCTGTGCAAGAGGAGGACATTGTGTGAGTCCTACACGCCAGCCCTGGGTAGCCTGCTTGTAATATAAGGAGAGAGAGGCTGGTGGGAGCCGCAGCTGCTGCCCTTCCCTTTGCTCTTCGCTGTTTTCTGCTGCCATGAGCTGCTGCTCTCTGCCATGTGCCACTCTGCCTGGGAGCCAGCCCGATATAAACTAAAACCTCCACCAACTGCGAGCTAAATAAACCTTTATTTCCTTCATTTTGGGTGTCGGGAATTTTGTCTCAGCAATGAGTAAAAAGTAACTGAGACAAGCTCCTCTAAGATCCCAGGGCTGGAGACTATCTCAGTGTCAATGAACGGGCGAGAAAGAGATTCCTTGCTGTGTCCAGTAGAGTGGAAGCGATGTGTAAGAAACTTTAAAGAAGATGCCTGGCTTTTTGAAGAATGATACATGTATATCCTTTCAAAAAACATCAGGGCTAAAAGTACTTTGCGCTGTAATATAGGTCAGTGAACATGTGCCACTCGCTGGAGGATTTCTGAGGTTTCAAAACGCTGCAGGAGAATCTCAATGGAAAGGACCAAAGCACAAGGAACGCGGCTGTCAGCCCCAGAGGGCGAGGGTGACCTCAGGCCCAGCGGAGGCCTCAAGGCCTCTGCGCAACTTAACTGCCAGTCGAGGCAAAAGGAGTGTAAACAGGCCCACAAACATCTAAAAGAGAAACAATGTAAACCACGAGACTCATTTCTTACTAAATCTAGAAACATTCTGAGGGGCGTCTTCCTCTGCTATGTATGAGGCCAGAAAGGAGAGAAGACACAGAAGACAGAGGGGCGCAGCTCTTCGCGTGCATGGGAGGTGGGGGCAGGTTACTTGGTTTTTCCGATTAAAAAAATGTGCCCAAATAAACATAATGTAGAATTTCTTGTCTTAACCATTACAACAGTTACTTTCAATGCTTTCTGTATACCCAGGATTATGTGTGACTGTCATTACCATTCATCTCCGGAATTCTTCCTACCAAATGACAATTCCCTGTGCCCCCTCTCCCAAGATTTTTTTCTTTTTGTCTTTTTGAGGCAAGGTCTCTATGCAATTCAGGCTAGGCTTGCGCTCACATTGCAGCTCAGGCTGGTCTCAAACTCACCACCATCCTCCCGCCTCAGCCTCCTGAGCAACTGGATCACAGGGGTGGGCCACCACGCCGGGCCACGTTCCCCAGATCTTGATGAACACTCTTTCACTTTAGGTGCCTTTATGACTTTGAGTACTCTGGGTGCCTCACCAGACCCCTCTGGGAGCCTCGTCTGAATGGATTCACAGCGTATGCATCTCTCTTGTGGCTAGTTTGTCTTACTTAGCATGTCCTTAAAGTTCATCCACATTGTAACAGGTGGCAGAATTCCCCACTCCTGCTGTGTGTGTGTGTGTGTGTGTGTGTGTGTGTGTGTGTGTGTTACTGGGAATTGAACCAGCAGCATTTCACCACTGAGCACTGAACTGTGTCCTCGGTGACTTTTTTGTTTGTTCGTTCAGTGGTGTCAGATACTGAACCCACAGCTTCTGCATTGAGCTACAGCTCCCATTCAGGTTGGATCAAGCAGCCCCTTCTTGGGGTATTCCTTGTTCTCTGAGCTTGGCTAACAGGACTCCAATGACGGGCACAACGTGAGAGTCCAGGCCTCTCTGCCCGACTGGCTTTTTCCCTGTGCAGGTCAACAAACTTGCCAGCGCTGGCTTGCACCTTTTTTTTTTTTTTGGTGGAATGGGGGATTGAACTCAGGCCCTTGCACTTGTCAGGCAAGCGCTTATTCTACTGAGCCATCTCCCTGGCTTCTGGCTTGCACCTATTAACCTGCCCATTGACAGCTGATTGCAGAGGAAGAGGGGAGCCTCTCTTCGCACCCTACACCTTCCAGGCCTGCCTTTGCCCTTCTTCCATCCTTCACTGCTCCTCTTTCCTAGGCTGTGGCCCCTTCAAGAGGAAGCGCTCCCAGTCACCTTCATTTTTTCTACATCCAACGTGCCTTGGACAGATAGGCACCCAATGAATGCTTACTGAATAAATGGTTGTGCTAATGAGCGAAGATTCCCTTCAGGCCCTGATTAAGAGGGTGGGGACTGCCTTTGTGAGACACACAGCTGGACTTTAAGAACCAGGTATAGTTCTAGGACCCGCCAGCTTCAGGATCCAGTTGGACCCTTCGCGTTTTTGCATTCTCAGTGGTACAAGGCTCGGTCTACGCAGGAGGACCTACACTTCTCGGACCTTGACCTGTTCTCCTGAGTTCGCCTTTCCAAGCAATTCTGCATGGGCTATCACTTCAGTTGTCCTGTAACCGCCACCATGCCCACTCCCGTGAGATGCCCTGGTCTTTATTAATCTGAAGTAAGTATCTTCTTGTGTTCCAAAAACATTAAGCATGTGAAATTCACTCCTAATGGTTTTTGTAACAGCTTCATTTTTCTAGGTTGATTTTTTAAAGTCTATGAAACAATGTTTTACATGTACTTATTCAATCTTCCATTCTAAAGATGGTCCTTAGGAATATTTGTTTTTTATTTATGCTATAAGGTGCATGTTTCAGATTATTTTAAATTAGAGTTTTAATTCACTGTTTTAGCTAACAAAGATCTGGAATCCCATTCTCTTTATTTTTTATTTTTTAAAGATAACAAAAATAGTTTTAAAAACCCATTAGAAATGATACAGAATTTCACTAGATAAAATGACAGAAATTCAACAATGTTTATAATACTCCATATTATTGTATTCAAATTAGTTGTTTATATTACCAGATAGAAACACACAAAATTGGTCAAAATATTACCAAAATTAAGAAGACTACAAAAAAAATGTAGCCACTCTCTGCTCCTTTCACTAGACCAGCAGAAATGCACAGTACAAGTGTCCGAGTGCTCCTGTGTACATACGCTTGTTTCTTCCCGTCCTTCTTCCTTCCTTTTCCCCTCTCCCAGTCATCCTTCCCTCTGAACAGATTCTGTCCCTTTTATAGTGTATATTGTGCCTTTTGGCTTTTATTTACTCTTTCCGGTTCCTACACCAGCAAGACAATATGATGTTTACGCATGCAGGTCTGATTTATTTCACTTATGAATATGGTTTCTAGTTGCATCCATTTACCTCTAAAAGCCTCGTGTTTATTTTTATAGCTCAGTAATACTCTATTGTGTAAAAATACCACATCCTTTTATGCATTCCTCCGTTGATGGGCATTTGGGTTGTTTCCAAGACTTGGCTATGACAAACTGCACTGCTATAAACATGGGTGTACAAAATGCAAAGACCCAATCCAAAAAAGGCATCTGAGATGAATACACTTCTCAGAGGGAGAAATATAAATGGCAAACAAATATGTGAAAAAATGTTCAACGTCATTGGTCATTTGAGAAAAGCAAATTCAAACAATGCTGAGTTTTCAGCTCAACCCAGAAAGAACGGCTATTATCTAGATGTCAACCAACAACAAATGCTGGAGGGGCTGCGGGGAAAGAGGAACCCTTCTGTACTGTTGGGCAGTGCAGGCTAGGACAACCACTGTGGAAGTCAGTGCGGAGATTTCTCAAAAAGCAGAATCAAAGGACCATCGGAGCCACCTATTCTCCTTCTGGGTGTCTCCCCAGAAGGACTGGGAGCACCGGCCTGCTTTGAGCCCTCTTGACAGTGATATGGATTGGTGTGGCCATCAGATTGGTGCTGTGGGGCGTAAGCTAAGGCAGGACGCGGCACCAGGGAGAGACTCCGCTTGCTGGAGCGTGTCCTCAGAGGAGGCAGAGGAGGCAGTGCGCTCAGTTCTTTCCCCTTTCGCTTCCAGCTGCCCTGCTGTGGACAGGCCATGCTGCCTTGCGCTCCTACCAGAAGACACTGCCTGGCCACAGGCCTAAGGAGGAAGCACTGCAACTCTGAGCCAAAATGAACCTGTCTTTGTGCTAAGTTGACTATCCCACGTATTTTATTACAGTAATGAAAGGTGGTCGAAGACGTCCACGCACTGGAATACACGCTGCTTCAGCCGGTATAGAGGACATTGTTTACATCTGGGAGGAACGGATATGTCTCCAACGAAGAGATACAAACAGCAAATAAATACATGAGAAAATGTGCAGCATCACTAGTCATTTGAAAGATACAAATTAAAACAGCACTGAGACTCCCTGTCACCCTAGAAAGAAGGGCTCACAGCAACACGTCAACCAATAACAAATGCTGTGGGGGCTGTGGGGAAGAGGAACCTTCCTCCCCGTTGGAGGAAGTGTAGGCTGGCACGACCACTGTGGAAATTAGTGTGGAGACCCTACAGCTGTAGGTTTCACTTGACCCAGCTATGCCCCTTCTAGGCATGCTCCCAGAAGTGTTAAAAGCATCCTACACAGTGACACCCACGCCCCCGTGTTTATAGCAGCACCATTTGTAATAGCTAAGGCTTACAAATTGCCCTTAGCCCCTGAAAGGATGAATGGATAAAGAAAATGTGATTTTTAAGTAGAATAGCATTACTTTGCCATAAAGAAAGACAAACTTGAGATTCTTAGGTAAATGGACGTATCTTGAGAACATATAGTTGGGTGCTCCCGTGTTTGGTGCATACATATTTATGAGTGTTACTTCTTCCTCTTGTATTTTTCCCCTAAGCAGTATATAGTGGCCTTCTTTATTTTGTTTGATCATTCTTGGTTTGAAGTTGAGACTGTCTGAGGACAGGATTGCTACCCCTGCTTTTTGCTGAGGTGCTGGGGTGTGTAGTATTGTTTTCCACCCTTTGACTTTCAGCCTATGAATTTCTTTTTGAGTTAAGTGTGTTTCTTGTATACATCATATTGTTCAATTTTGTTTCATACTCATTGTGCCAGTCTATTTCTTTTAATTGGTGAATTGAGTCCATGCACATTGATGGTTATACATCTACTTTCTCTTAGTTCAATGAGAAGAAGGTTTTGAACTAATAGTGTTTAGAAAGATATCATGTCTGCATCTTGTACTAGGAACAACTACTACAAGGACAACAATATGTAACGTATTAATTATTGTAACTGTCCTACTAACTTGTTTTGAAACTATCTCATTGCTTCTTTCTCAATAAAATTATTAAAATATAAAAAAGAGAACATCATGATAATTGGAAAGAACTGGTCACACACATTTCAAGACCTTGTCCTTTCTCTGGGGTGAGCAGGCCAAGCACCGAATGGAGGACAGACACTAGGAAGCAGAAAGGAAATGTTCCGATGGGCAGGGGACAAGGAAGCAGGTAGAGGGAAGGAGGGGAGGGCGGGGTGGGCAACACAAAGCCTACATAAAGCCGAGTTTTGTGAATGGAGGGGAAGAAGGACCCAAGGGAAAGAAGGGCAATGGGGAAAGAATTAAGCTAGATCATGTTCAGGTACAAGTGCCCTACAACAAATGTCATCGTTATGCATGTTGAAATGGACCTGTGTGGGCCGGGGAGATAGATCAGTAGAATAAGCACTTGCCTGGCAAGTGCAAGGGCCTGAGTTCAATCCCTGGTTCTGCCAAAAAAAACTGTACCAATAAAGTTAATTTTGAAAAAAGAATTTCATGCCCAGCCTACACCATTGCCCGAGTGTTTGCCCTGATAATATTACAGATGTCTAAAAAGTTCAGGAGTTTTGGAGCTGCCTTGGTCTGCTCCACTCAGGGTTTTTCTACAGCTGAGTCTTAAGCTCTGGAAATTTAGGATCATAATGAAAGTGCTGAGCAGCCTGAAGCAGGCAGCACTCCGCAGACCTGGCCTTCTGCACTCGGGGCTCTCAGCGAGCTTTGCAGAGAGGATCTCGGCAGGACTGTGTCCTGACAAATGTTCAGAGTCAACCCAGTCGCCGGGCTGCCACCAGGAGCCTCTGGCTTTGACTGGATGTAGGGATGTAGGGATATAGTTCTCTCTGTGTGTGTCTCTGTGTCTCTCTCTCTGCCTCTCTCTGTCTCTATCTCGCTCTGTATACTTTAAAAACAACTCACCTTTCTTAAATCATTCATAAGAAATGACCCTAAAGTTTTGTTTCTCTTTGTTTCTGCTGAGTCACCTAGAAAACACTAGCTTACATGTTCGAAGAGTGCAAACCTGATACCAATCTACTGAACAAACGCAGCGCGTCCCTACTCAGATATTTATGCTCTGGTGTGGAAGCTCTAAGAGGCTGTGAGTGCTTCACTCACCCACTGACCCAAGCAAAACAGGTTTGAAAAAAACACCGTGTTGAGCACACAACTTTCTGTGGTTTCCCAGTAACAAGAAAAATTAGCTTTTCAAGAAGATTCTGTATGGGACCACTTTGGGATGTTTCATTGAGTAGAACTCCCTTGTCTCTCCTTTGATCCCTGCTCGGCAAACACTTGTATTAGCATTCACAGTGGTTATTTTTAGTGTCGAGAAATGGTAATTACGGCCTGCTGAAACCCAGCCAAAGCAACCTCACCTCTAAATGTGAGCAGTGGTCAAGTCAGTCAACGGGAAAATCAGGGCCCACTTCTGTGTCCTTGAAGTGCACAGTGAGAAAGTACTGCTGAAATTTGGAGAAGTCAGAGATTAGCCAAGAAAGCAGCAACAAGAAAGGCCACGGGACAGCGAAAGCTTGGCAGATGGCCCCTAGTCCCTCTCTCTGCCTCAAACAGGGCTGGACTGGGGCGGCCGGGCCTCTCTTCAGGTCTCCTCCCTGGCACCACAGCACACGTGACCAACCCACTGTCCGATCACGCTCACCGACCTAGTTTACTACCCTGCAAATGAAGGAAAGACTAAAGGAGAGAGAGAGGAGAGGAGTACTGAGTGGAAAAATACCAAGATTTGTGCTTGATTATTAGAGATAATTAAGTGCAACCTAAAAATAATCAGGCCCCTTATTTCATGTTATGTTCAAACTGATTCAATTCGAAGCTATTTGCAGCTGTGCCGGGGGCTGATAAACCACGCAGTGTTGATTTCAAGCACTCGAGTCAGTGATAAGCAGATGAAGCTGCTCTCTGGTCTAAGTGTAACTTAGGGCGGCGCCGTGACTCAGAGCCCATAGAATGTGAAGCGGAGATCAATAACATCGTCACCCCCAGGACACCCGTCATTCCTCCTGCCAACACTTTAGCGATGTGACCGCTGAAGACACGCGAGCTTCCAGAGAGGCTGGCGACGCTGCGTCTTTAAAATCGCACCCCATCTGTGCACTGGCCAAGCAGCCTGGAGGTCTGCTGTCTTATCGATGCGGTACTGACCTTGCCAAGCACTGGCCAGTGCAAAGCACTCAGATACAGGAACTGCCTGGGGCTGGCACTGTAGCTCGGGGCTAGACCGCGCGTCTGATGCTCAGGGAGCTCTAGGGCCCGCCACCACCACCGCAAGAAAAAATAGCAAGAAAGGTAGGAAAATAGATCGTAGTACTCTTTTTTTCTGTATTGAGGACAGGGTCTACAGGGTCGACAGGGTCTACAGTGTCTCACTACTAGATCAGACTCATAGTGATCTGCCTGTTTTCAGCCTCCCAAGTGCTGGGATTACAGGTGCGCACCACCATGCCCAGGCTCAGTGCGCCCAGCGGGCGGGGCTGGCATGGCATGCTGGGCATTGAACCCCAGCCACTGTGCTCTGCCTGAGCAGATAGTCCACTGAGCTATCAGGCCAGCCCAGATTGGGGTGCTTTTAAAAGCACACACATATTCTGCTACTAGACAGCCTTGAAGTATTAGGAATCAGTCCTATTATGTGCTGTAAGTAAAGAGCATTGAAGACCTTGTGACTTGAAAGAGACTGTTAGCCCCAGAGTGGCTCAACAGGCAGAGGCCTGGATCAAGCCTGCAGCCCCTCTGGTTCTGCCTCGGCTGCTGTCTGTTGCTTATAAAACAGTTTTTCCTGCCACTTCACCAGGGTGAAGAGTTAGGCGTCCTTGGTGATCCAGCTCCAAGTGTTCTTTTCCATGAAAACTTCCTTGATTTTTCAATGTTCCTTAATGTCCTCTTCATTGGATCAGCGCTAGGGTGCATACCTAGATGTCCCCCCAAGACTCGTGTGATTGCAGATGGGCCTTTGGGGGGTGACTGGATGATGGGGTGCTATATTTGTTGTTAGATTAGTCCTTGGTGTGCTTACAACTCAATGTGCTGTTAGGAGGTGGGGCCTGGTGGAAAGAGGGAGGTTCCCCCCAGTGTGACTGGGAGGGGGTCTGGCCCCCCCAGCTCCTGCCTTCACTCTCTGCTTCCTGCCACGATGCCACGCAGGGAGCGGCTGCCCTCTACCCACATCCTTCTGCCAGGTCTTCTGCCTGGGAGCAGCCAGCTACGGAGCCAGTCTCTCCAGACTGAGTGAAATCACCCTTTCGTCCTCTAGGGTATGGGGGTCCGTATCACAGCCCAGAGACAAGCGAGTGATTGAGACACAGGTATGTGGTGTTTTTACTTTCCTGCATCATTTTCTATCTGAGATTATTCTGGGTCACCAGACGACCTCACAGGGGCCAGTAACAGGGTGAAACACATCGACGTACAATAATTCATTGCGATTAGCTGGAGCTCTGTGGGCAGGAGCAGGGCATCTGTTTCTGCATCGAGTTTGCCCTCCAAGGATTTGTCTCCTGCCAGATAGCCATCTTCCTTCTGGTCCGCAGATGCTGATTGTCTGCCTCCTCTGTGCTGAGTGCTGCGCTTCCACACTCCCCAGGAAGGACCGTGTGAGTGTCTCTGAGTGCGGGCACTGGCACTGGCACTAGTGCCATCCTCTCTCTGCTGACTGTATTGAGCTGGCCATCCCCCGGG
>NW_004524630.1:3243846-3261502 GCF_000260255.1 Octodon degus
ATATATATATATGATATACATATATGTAGTACTGGAACTACAGGGTCTTACTACACAGTTTGGACTTGTAGTGATTCTCCTGTTTCAGCCTCCCAAGCCCTGGGATTACAGGTGCGCGTCACCATGCCCAGTCTCAGAGAGCCCTGGTGGGATCAGTCCCTCTGCCTAAGCAGGTGCTTTAATCTGCTGAGCTGTCTGGCTGGCCCTAAGCTGCGTTTCTTTTATCCCCTTAGTATGTGGTGGCAAATGTTATCAGATACATTAGTAGGTTTAGAAAACCTCACACCTGGTCACAGCTATCCAACATCAAGGCTGCTGTTTCATAATTTATGTACAGTTTGGCACTTCATAGATTGTCTTTGATCAGATTTTTATCAGATGTATGTAGGAAATTTTATATTGCTTTTCTCACAAGTTTCATTTAAGTCAAATCTGTGCTAAAACTGCTCTTAAAATTTTGCATTGTAATAACGAATTGCAGTTACCTGATAGAGTACACTCAATAAAGCTTATAAAATGAATGCCGTAAAGTAACAAAGGAAGAAATTAGGTAATGTCTGGCAATTGCACCTTTCTCACCCAGAAGGGGTCCTGAGAGCTGAATCGCAGGCACTTGTCCCACGTCTCACCTTCTGTCCCACTGATGCTCTCACTGAGTCCCTGTGCATTCAGAGTGAAGCGTCAGAGCACTGAGCTCCTCACAGGGAATGTGCACCGCCGTGACCAGCAGCACGCCACGGGCCGCACGCCTCCGAGGGATGCTTGCCCTCACAGTCAGCCATTTCACCTGCAGGTATTTATCTTTAAGAAATAAGTAAGGCTCTCTCCAAGGATTAAGTCATAAATGTGTTTATCACAATATTACAGAAAATTAAATGATAGTGTATCATTTGAAAAAGAGAACTTTTTGAAAAGAAAAAATTAACCTGTATGTGGGTATACTGTACAATCAATAAAATGACATAGAAGCACATGTGTTTGACATCGTCTTGGGATATATTTATGAGGTGCCATCAAACAGAAGGTGAGAGTCCACTCTCCATATTTTGATTCTGTTTTAATGAATTGTATATAAATACAAAATAAACCTATACAATAAACCATAAGATATAATTCTTAACTGTTATGTGACAGTTTTTTAAATCATTTTCACTGTCAGGAATCTGATTTATATCTGCTCTTTTGTGTATATTAGGAGAAATGTAGCCAGGCTGTGGTTTTGACTGAGGTGTCATCAATGGGAACATTAAAGTGTGGTCAGCTTTAGATGTGATTTCAACAGAAAGTCTTTGCTGATGAAGTAGATTAAAGCGTCACTAAAAAAAGCTAACTTTTTAGCTCGAGCCAGTGATGCAAATTAAAATCACATTAAGATACTACTCAAGGATATAATTAAGGGAGCTCAGATGCCAATTTTCAGAGTGGATTTGGAGCAGTTTAAATAGTACATGCACACTGCTTGTGGGAATGTGAATTAGTAGCATCACTTTTGGCATAGTTCCCTAAAGTTCCATGTGGACTTAGGATCCCGCAGTTTCACTAACTAAACAGAAATATGTGTACTTATACGTAAAGACATAAAAGATACACTTAATAATATTCACTGTAGTACTCCCAAACTTAAATTAAACCAAGTATCCATCAATAATCATTGAAGGAGTCAGTAAGTTGAGTTTAACTTTTATAATGAAGTATTTATAATATGAATATGAATGGGTTACAGCTACCTGCGATGACATCTCACAAGATTATTCCTGAAACAATCTACAACTATACACATACACAATGATATATGTCTGTCTTACTTTTCTTTTGTTGCTGGGACAAAATACCTGACAACCCACATGAAGGAAGAAAAGGTTTATTTAGCTTACAGGTGGTGGAGGTTTCAGTCCATATGTGGCTGGCTCCAAGGCAGAGCGGCGCGTGGCAGAGGGCAGCCGTCAATGGAGGCAGAAAACCAAAGCGTAAAGCGAGGAGCTGCAGCTGTGGCAGCCAGCCAGCCTCTCCCTTCCTTATATTGTATTCAGACTGCCCACCCCAGGGCAGGTGTAGCACTCACGTGAACCCATAAGCCCAGCATTGGATTATGAATTAATCACAAACTCTAGGAACCTAAAACAATGACTGCATGAAGCTTTGGGGGACAACTAGACACAAACCATAACAATATATAATTTTGTTTATCACAGAACTCGAAAACCTGTAAACCCACCTTTTCAGAATGATGACCCCAGGTAGAAAGAATGGAAGGCACCCTGATGAAGGCTGTAAGAACAGAGGCTCAGTAGTGCTTCCAATGTGCTTTTAACCTTGGTAGTAGGTTTTTATAATTGCGTACTTTTCTGCATGTGTGCGTTGTACTGTGTATTACATATGTGTTCAAGTGCTTAAAATTACAAAACAAAAAGAGATACAGAAAATGAATGGTAAGGAAGAGGATACAAGATATTAACCAAGATTTCAAAGAGTTTGCCTGCAAGGAATAGGAAAATAACATGACAGGTGGTGATGGGGGTCCAGTTTTCTTTAATAGAGATGGAACACGTTAGGGCATATTTTTATATGCTGTCAACAAGCATCCAGCCTTTTCTGGAGAAAAACTGATAATGAAGGGGAAAGAGAGAGATAATTTCATAAACAAAATAGTCAAGGAGGTGAGAGAGGGTGGAATCCAATGGAGAAGAGAAGGACTAGGTCTTGGATGGGAGTAAGCAACGCCGGCCCATGGTTACCAGAGTGGTAGGTATGGTGCAGAGTAAGGGAGGTGGCTATGCACAGGGAAAGAGCAGCTCTTCTTCAATTACTTCTAGTTTTTTCACTGAAATAGTGAAGTCAATAGTTAGGGTGATGGAAGTAGACTCCTACAAGGGCAAGGACCCTTTCAATTTGGAGCAGGAGAGTGAGTCTCATGGAGATGAAAGATAGGATTTCCTCATAAGGATGAGTGACACTTGAGATTGCTGGTCACACCGTAGTGTGTCCAGGCCCATCTCAGGAAAGTAATAACATCATGCAATCTCCATTATTGTGTTTCCCATACAATCATAGTCTTTCAGACTTTCATCTCGAGGTTTTACTCGGAAATAGCTTTAGCAAGCTTGTTACAAAGCTTCCAGGCTAGAAGCCGGCAAAGGTTATGAGACAGCATGTGCAGCTCTGCCCACTCCTTCTGCCCCGAGAGGTGGGACTGAGGCAGGCCCTGTGAATCTATTTCCCAGACTCCCTGACTGTTGCCTGTTAGCTTCTGCCAGGGACTAGCAGGAAGTTGGAAGTTGGGAGAACGTGCTTTCTTCTCCTGGATTTCTGCCCAGATTAGAATCCTATTACCAGTGAATTTCCAAGCTCCTGTTTCCAGCTGGGTGCTTCTGTGGTCACTGCCCATGCCAGGCTCCCGAGGCCACAGGGAAGAAGCTGCGGCCATATCCCAGGCATGTGTGCAGCCTGCCCTAACCTGTCTTTGTCCACAGTGCATTGCGGCATAGCTTGATATGTAAGTAGACTGTACCCTGCTCTTAACAAGTAGCTGAGTCCAGCCAACTGTGAATTCAACTGTTCAAACTGCATTAAAACAAGACAAGGAAGCCATAGCTAATTTCCACTTCCTGTACATCACTTCCTTTTCTCTGGCTATAAATACAACTTGCTGTGGGGCAAGCAGAGCATCCTGAACCATTTTAGCCTCATATTATTGCCAGAGATTTTTCCATCACAACTAGTCAATTAAGATGTGCAAAGCTAGATTGCTTAGAGTTTTCTCTTTCAGTGTGTGCCACACTCCAGTGCCTCCTGGCTTGCTGCAGGACAGTCCTGGCACCTGCGAAGCTGGATTCTGTTGTTCACTCAGGCACCTCCCCAGAGCCTCACACCGCTTTGCTTGTTCCTCCAGCCCTGAGTGCAGCAAATTTCTCCTTTCCTACAGGACTGTTGATTCAGGAGCATCCTTTTCTCAAGCTCGAAGCCTTCCAGCACCTGTGTGGCCCTCTTTGAGATATTTAACATGTTTTACTTTCCTGAATGGGGATGGGATGGTACTTCCATTGACACATCAGACACACCACACACCACACCACACACACACACACACACACACACACACACACACACACACATGATAGCAAAAAGGGAAGCTAATAGTCTGAGATACAAGAATAAAAAAGAACAAAAACCATAATGACTTGGAGCTTCCTGGGGGACCTCACACCCAGCTCTCTGTAAAGACTGTGTGAGGAGAGGCAGTGGCCAGAAAGGCAAAGAGCGCGCTGTGGAGAGCAGACAGCCTGGAGTGCGGTTCTGCGGCACCCACAGCACTGCATGCTAGCACAGAAGTGCCTCCCAAGGGTCCTGAGGCCTTGATGTGGTGACATTGGAAATGGACCACTTTGCCCTGGCCCTACACAACTTTCCCAAAGCTATCAAAGCTCTATTTTCATGCACAGATGCCACCTGTTTATATGTTAGGTAAGTGAAACTAAGTTAAATGAATGAGTCTTCTGCCACGGAGCAAGCGTCCTGGCGAGGCGGGGGCCCCGTGCTGCATGTGCTAAGCGAATGCAGATTTGATCAGAGATGCAGGCCAGATTGGGCGTTGAGCCAGATGCCCTGGATGGGTTCTCCCAACTCGGTGTCTGAATGCATCAGGCAGACGCACACAAGGATGAACAACAGGCCTTTAAAGCAGAGGTGAGTGGGTGTCCTCTAAGGACTCCTACTGTATCTAGAAAATGTAGCCACTCCTCCGGTATATATTTAGATAAATCTGGGGCTTGAAAATACTTTGTCACATTGTTTATAATGCCACATTATAAACTTTCAGTACAAAGTAAACTTATTTTAGGATACATTTTGCACAGTGCTTCACACACCATCATGCACAATAGACATTCCATAAATGTGTTAATGAACTTACTAAAATAGTAGCTGCAAAAGAGGCAGATCGAGAGGGACTTGGAAAGTTGTCCCACTCACAGACTGGCACTCTCGCTTGTGCTTTTCGTTCTCTCTCTCTCTCTCTCTCTCTCTCTCTCTCTCTCTCTCTCTCTCTCTCCAGAAGCCCACAGGGAGAGCCAGGCACAGCCAGAAGACAGTGGCACCTAGCCAGAGAGGAAAAGCCTAGATGTGGAGCAAGAGGGCTCCTCTCTTGCCCGTCCATCTCAGGTTGGGGCTGGTAGAGACCTGGGTGGCTGGCCTAGGTAACACCTGCTTCATCCTGCAGTGGAGCTTCCTGACAGCCAGTGATTTCAGTCATCAATGCCCTTGTCAGAATAGGACGGATGAAGTGTTCACAGCAAGGCAGGGATTTCTTTAAGTTAGCAGGTGACAGTGTTGGCAGGATGCTTGGGGACAGCTCCCTATTTGCTGACTTTACCAATAGCCTCACAGAATAAAATACAAAAGAATTAAACAATTAAAACTTCTTTCAGCCTCCTCTTTTATCCCCAAAGTATTTAAGGTAAATTATTGGCAAAGGGGAAGCAGATAGGTTTTTTTTTTCTTTTTAACATGAAGGAAGAACAATAGAAGTAGGCTTTCCCTATTCCACCTGCATGTGGAGCACAGGGTGTGACTTTTCCAATAAAGACAAGCAAAACTAGAGATTGGAGGCTAAGAATTAAAGCCATTTGGGAAAAGTGGGAATGCAAGGGTGGGTAGAATGGCACTGATCCGATCGAGGAAAGGCCTGACTTAGTTGTCCCCCTACAAGGAGCATCATGTCCGCATGGGGCTGCACTGAGGCGCCAGGCACACCTGGTGGCCAAAGTCCAGTGGCTGCATGTCAGGAGAGGTTGCCCACAATGAGAGGATGATGAAGTGCACCACAGTCCCACACAGCCCTCCCTGGGTGCTCCAAGAAGCACAAAGTTTGAATGCAGGACTATGACACTGAGCAGTGCTACCTGACTGGGGGCCATCATCCAGACATCCAGCCATCATCCGGACATCCGGACATCATCCTTCTCTGCCAACAATGAGAGGCTGGGTGTACATCAGCAAAGTCACTCAGCACGGTCCCCTGGTGGTCTCAAGGGACTGGACCCAGGATTCGCTTTGAATACCAAAATCCACAGAGGCCCAAGTCTCACTTGAATACAACCTAAGCATATCCTCCAATATATTTTAAATCCCTGTAGGTTAGCTAAAAGATCTAAACAATATAGATACTTCTAAGTCAGTACTTCTCATCCTGTAATGTTTAAGGAAAAATGACAAGAAAAGACATAGGTTGGCAGCTTTCAATTTAGGGAAGGCCTAATTTATGTCCTGAGTATTTTATTCCTGATATTTCCATAGGTTGAATCCATAAATGGAAAGCCACTGATATGGGGATGACTTAACCAGGAAATTACTGTCACAAGCAAAAAATGACCTTGGCTATCCCCTAGTGCAGTTCACCTTTGTCCAGATTCTCATTGTATGAGCTCTTGACCAAAAGATCAAGAAAGGTGACAGAGCATTGGCCTGTGACCTTTGCTTGCACCATTTAGACAGAACTGAAGATCCCACATTTTTGACCGCTTTTTCTAAGTTCTCTTTTTCTTTCTCTTTTAACAGTCTCAAGTGTTTCCAAACTGCTTATCCTCCCCCATTGCAGACCCAAAATGTCTGAAAATGTTACACCATCCAAATGACTCCACCCATGCCTGCCTGTCTTTGCTGAACCAGGTTCTCTCTTGAGCAGACACTGAAGCCTGAGCTGCCTTCCTAGCTCCTGCCCTATGTATCAAAGCCCTGAGCTTCCTTTTTAAAAAGACCCATTAACCTATGTTTTATGATCTCAGATTTGGCTATTCCTCCTGTTCCTCCATATCACCACTTTCACCTGTCATTTCCCTGCTCTGGGCATCAGGCCCAACGTAAGACATACTCATGTGGAGCCTGGACTTTGGCACGAGTCTGGGGTATGCAATGCCTATCACAGTCCAAGAATCCCCATGTTGTGTGCCCAGAGTCTTTGCTGAGTATTCTGCATCTGTTAGTATTCTTAATTTTATAATCTAATGAATGTGGCACTCTTATTATCCCCAGAACCCATGATCAGATCGAGGCTAAGCAGTTGTAGGAAGGTTGCCTACGGGGGAACAAAATTATGAATGGGCAGCTAGACAGGTGGTGGGGAGGGATCGGAGCTGGACTCTGGGAGGTGCGTGCAGCTGAGCCAGCCGCAGCGAGTGGGCATGCGATCTCCCAAAGAGATGCTCACAGCGTGTGGAAAGGTCCTGAGGTGGAAGGAAGTGGGACGATAGCCAGGCATGAGCGAAGAGCAGTGTGGAGTCAGAGTTGGAGCCAGTGAGGGGACCCAGGGAGAAGATGAATTCGGAAAGTTGCTCAGGAATTTGAATTAATTTTCAGTAAATGCCCAGAAAAATCCTGAAGGTAAGTAGTATGTGTTGGGGATAAATGGAGTGTAAACCACCACTCTGCTTGCTGTACGGAGACGGGAATGAGGAAGGGAGGGATGTGCGGGCCTGGGTGCCCGGGAGGGCCCAAGAGGAGGAGGTAGGCTCTGAGCAGGGAGCCGGCAGACAGAGTGAATGTGCTGGAGAGGTTGCTCCGAGGCGGAGCCACAGGGTCCAGGCCACAGCTTGCCCACCACCCTCCACACCACCGGCATGGCCTCTGTGTGTAGTGCCCGGAGCCCCACCGCCCACCTGCTCCTCGGAGCCCCCTTCCTTCTCCCTCCCTCTCCTTGCCTGCCCTGCGCCTTTCCTTCCCCACTCCCAGTGGGTATGAAATTGAGACTGCAGCCCTGGGACAGGAGCTGGCCCGGGAGGCTCTGCAGCGCAGGCGCCCACGCACCCTGCAGCGTCCCGAGGACGCGTGTCCCGGGGCCGCCTCGTGCGTTCCTTCCGGCCAGGCTCTGCTGGTCTCGGCGAGCTTCTACATCTGACGCTAGCGCCCTCCGACACTCGTCACACTGTGGAGTAAAAGCCCCTGGAGGCCCAGGTTTTGAGGTTCAGCTCTACCCTGACCGCTGCTCTGGGCTCCGCAGCCAAGGCATCGCAGGCTGGTACGGCCTGAAGGACAATTAGGCGTCCACGATTCTCCCGGCGGCCTGTACAGAGAGGAGGCGCCGACTGAACGACTCAGTCAGTGGACAGAGCCCAGGAAGTGTTCGCCCAGCTAATAGCGGCCAACTTCCTCGAGGAGAATAAAATTTTTAGCAACTACTTTAAACTGTCACGTCTCTTGCTTGATTTTCTTTTTGTTACTAAAACAGAGTCCTTCAGAGAGTGATAAATTGAAATTGGGGTAAAAAAGCAATTTTCCTTTTATCCCAAATTAATTTGAGGCACAGTCACATACAAAATGATTTACAGATCCAGGATTATTCTCTCACTACTAAAAGAGAACGTTTGGAGCTGTGCCAGTTCAGGTGACTTGGCTACTGCGCAACTCCCGGCTT
The DNA here is from genome assembly GCF_000260255.1 of Octodon degus. Taxonomy (NCBI): domain Eukaryota; kingdom Metazoa; phylum Chordata; class Mammalia; order Rodentia; family Octodontidae; genus Octodon; species Octodon degus. The sequence continues at coordinate 3,252,251 of NW_004524630.1, forward strand.
TCGTCTCGCGGACTGTCTGCACTCACAGCAGCGAGCTGGGCTTCTACACTCAAATCTCGAGGACTTCTCACCACTGCAGATGTACCAAATACAGATAGAGGAGGCCCCGGCATCGCAGCTGTGTCTCCTTTCCTAGGGGGCAAAGCTCTGTCCTTGTGGCCACACCAGCTTAATTCAAAAGCTGGGTGGTTTGTACCTGGGAGGTCTGTAGGCAGAGCAGTGTTTAGAAGTTCTCATCTAGAAGGGAGATCTCTCTTTGTCGTGCAAAAGGGGCCAGACAGTGAGGTCCCTGGTCTCTGCTGGAAGCTTTGCTGTTCTGCTGTTGGATGTCACGTATTGTCACTCTTGTTCTGCCACAAAAGCTTCTGCCTCATCCCTTGCTAAAAACAGAGCCGCCTTAGCCTGAGCCTGGCAGGCTCCTTACTCTCCTCTAGGCCCAGTGTCTTGCACTGAGCCCAGCGACCTCTGAACCAGCCTGTTCTATGTCTACCTTGTGAGTAATACAGTTCGCTGCCAAATTCTGAAATTTGACAAGTTTCCTTTGGTCAAGTTGAAATGTAGCACACGAGCCTATGGGTGCTTGAGGTGAATACACAGTGCTGTGCAGAGAAGTTGGTGGAACCAGACGTGAGGGAAGCACCGCAAACTGGATCCTACAGAGAAACGTGACCCGGATCCTCTGATCGGGAAAAGTCATCCCATAAAGACCAAGCACTGCCCCACTTCAGTGAAATCTTACGGAACTGTCTTATATTAAAAAGGCAATCTCATTTTCTTAGACTTTGTCTCATCCCTTTTCTATCTCCACTCTTTTCTCCTTTCTGCTTTTCTATATCTTTTAGAAAATCCATAGAGACACTCCTGTGCTGCAGAAAGGTGCGGGCACTCCCCACTGGCTCTTTTTGCTTTAAAAGATTCTGGGCTTAGAGGTTGCCAAGCTGGTCTGAAAATGAGCACTAGATTCTTCGCCTGGATTCAGCTTGCTGCTGTCTTTCAGTTTCATTTATGTCATTGGCTGGTGGCCATTTCTTCAAGCGTTTACCTGGCGCTGCATGCCTACTGGTGCTCATGGATTCAAGGACGAGGGAGGGGGAGGCCTCTGGGTTTAAGCTGTGACCTTGGTGTCAGAGACGGCTGGAGCGCGCAGATACCTACAAGCAGCCTGCGCAAGGCTTTGTGACGGGATAGCGACGTGACAGTACATGTGCCCCTGCGTGCCCAGCTCCAGCCTATGTCCACCCAACGCTGTTCAGCAGCCACCCCAGCTGGGTCCCAAGGTGGGGCAGAGCCAGAATGGGACAGCGCCCGTAAGTGTAGATGTGGGCACAGAGGGTGCTGCTGGAAAAGACAGGAACAGCGCAATGCCCTGTGCTGTCACTGCCAGCCTCTGTTTACCTGCAACCACAGATATGTGACATTTTATTCAGAAATGGCCTCTTGCCACCCAAGCCCTTCTCTGTTCACCTGGGTACCTACCAGTCTGCCCAGTCACGTTGCTGCTTCATTCTAGAGTGGTTTGGTCCTAAGGAAACACCAGGGCAGTCCTCTTATAAATAGAATAATCTTATTAATGAGATTATCAAACAACAAAGCAACAGAAATGTATTAGACTGATGATAATATGCAACAGTTGTATACAACTGTTTAGCACATCAAAAAATGCGTTGTCAAATATTGACAATTTTTTCCCTAAGAATCTTTTCTTTTTTAAGCATTAGGGTAATCCATACCATTTCTGATCAATCCCTGGCTCCCTTTTTTCATTTCCTAATGTCAAAATTAGGCGGTGCAAGCTCAGCTACTCGGGAGGCTGCGGAAGGGAGACTGTCAGTTCCAGGCCAATCCTGGTAACATAGGAGCTCACATTTCCAGAACCAGAGAGTGACAAGAGAGTCTCGTATATGTTAGAGAATGATAGCTATGTCTCTCTTTATACTTTTTATTCTATAAGAAAAACCAAACAGCCTTGACTGGACCACCACACTGACCAACTGTAACATCATCACACATGCTTTTATTTTTCTTCCTACTAAGAGTGTGACTGGCGGGCAGAGGACAATGCTCGGTCTCTGGAGTAGCGAAGACGAAGGAACACCACGCGAGTTTCACAAATCACACGTAAGAAACCCAGCAGACAGACGGCAGCCCTGCGTGCACAAGGGGCGCCAGGACGCCGTCCTGGAGTCCGGCCCAGTCTCCGGCGGTCTCTCCCGAATGCGAGCCGGCGCAAGCCCCTACCTTGCAGGGCCTGCAAGCTGTGCGTCTGGACGACGATGCAGAGCTGCAGCACGAGCTGGGGCGCGCTCTCCAGGAAGGTGGCCAGCAGGTGCAGCATGCTCACGTCCGCGTACTCGTACACCATTTTCCAGTAAAACCTCCAGCGGTCGTTCTCCCCGCTCTGCCGGCTCCGGATGCCTAAGTATATTGTGTGGAAATATCTAGAAAGCAAGCGCAGAGAATAAGGAGATGAGGGAAGGGTTGCAATTTAACTCCCGGGCTGGTTTTCTTTCTTGCAAGCCATCACAGGCAAGCACACACGCGAGGCCTTTACCTTGGTGACTCGTAGTTTAAAGCTCAAAGTTAACTGCTCGATGAGGACCCTTCTTCTGAAATGCTCACCCTGACCCCCCTGCGATCTCGTTCTCCTCTAAGGTGTTCCGCTGAGTTGCAGTGTGCAGAAAGGTAGGTTAACACGACGGGCATTCAGATGAAGACGGGACGCGCTACTATAGAATCTACAGACGACCTTTCCTGTCAGCTCTCCTACGTGCCCCAGCAATCATGAGGTAGGCTGCTTCCAGAACACAGCTCGAGTCTGAAGCACAGTATGCGTGTGCTTGTAAACCTTCCTTATGCCTTGCAAAACTGTTCTAACTATTGAAAATTTCAAGCATGTGCAAAAGGAAAAACAAATAGGTTAATGAATCTGCTACACCTTCCACTCAGATTAGGTGATTTTCAGTAGAGCGCTAATTATTTCTTCAAATATACTTGTACTTTCTCCCTGGTGCCAGATTATTTTAAAGTAAATTCTAGGCATTACATTATTTCATCTATAAATGTGGTATTAAAATAATTTAAAGACCAATACATTACCAAACCTATAAAAATAATTTAGAAAGCAATACTATTATCATACCTATAAACAATGACAATCATTTCTTAATATTATCAAGTACTCAGTTTTCATATCTTTCTGATTATCATATTTTTAATAGTTTGTTTGAAATGCAATTCAAATAAGATCCTCATGTGATTGTTTGATATATATAATATATATATATTTTTTCTGCTATGAATTTCCCTTTCATTTTAAAAAATATTTTTGAATATTCTTTGTCTTGACTGGATGATGTTCCTTGCCTGGTGTGGTTAAAAAATCTATCCATTGTGTTTTCTGCAAATAGGTACTTACTGCTAGACTTTGGGCGAGGGTAAGCTTGATCACTGCAGGCCAGTGATGATGCAGGCTTTCATCAGGAAGCACACTGTGCCTGGTTCTCTTCCCTGATGTTCTCTTCTATGCACAAAAATGCAACCATTTGTTGCAAATAATGGCATCCTGACTTGACCATTCTTTGTTATTTATGAGCTAGACTAGTGTTTATCCAGGCCTTTGGTCAGTGTCTGCTGTCTGGAGTTTGCTGTTCTAATCTCTCTAGAAAGGTACTAGAAGTGTGGACAGCATTCCCGGAGTAATTTCAGTTGCATAACAGCACGTGGTTATCAGTGTGGCCACGAATAGGGATAGAGATCCTTACGCAGACTTTATGGTTTTACAGTTTTAATTTGAGACCTAATTTGTACCCATTTCTAGACTCTGTGAGAGAACTGCCCTTGGCCAATGCAGAATCACAGAAGCCAGGAAAAGTCATGGGGAGAAAGCAAGGAAGCCAAAGAGCAGAAAATTCCAGGCACCTTCCCCAGCAGAACAGGAGTCAAAACACACAGAAGGCAACGTGCTGGAATGTATTTCAGAGAATATTCAAACCTGTTACTTCCTTGTTCACCAGCGTAAAGCATTGTCATGGAAAAGTCCCTCCAAATCTAGTATCCCTTCTCATATAAGCTCTTAAACCTTTTACTTGGATGCCAGGAGAATATTTTCTTTTTTAAAGCAAAATTTTTATTTTAAGAAGGCACCTTGATGTGGCTGTTCCTAAAACATGTTCTCAGGGAAGTGATCTGCCTCTTCCTTATGTGACTTCAAGTTTCAACATATAGTTTTATGTTACCTTACATTAGAGTGGTTAGTATTTCTTTCTAATTGGTTCTTTCAGTTTTCTTCTTTGAAGCTATATGTGTGTCATACCTTCTTTCTCTATTTTCTATGTTTCTTCTGAACCCTTTTAATCTCAAATTAATTTTTATTTAAAAGTTTTTCATTCTATCTATTTATCTCCTAACTATGGGATTTTAGTCATGTCACAGCCTTTCTCACTGAATTTTCATTTTTGACCTACTGTTGATTTTTTAAATTTGACATTTAATGTTGAGTTCTATAAATCTTGTCAAAATTTTAACTTTGTCTACTCAATTGTTCTAGTTTTGATGGATATTTTCATTTCATAGCTTTTATAATTTTCTTAATATCTTTGGGTTATCTTTACATACTAGCTTATGGAGTGTTTTTCTTCTGTTTGTGAATGTGTTTTGCTGACCTGTACTGGTATGCAGGAATATCACTAGTTTTCTTATTCTTGTCCCATAAGCAGATTGATTTTTTTTCTTGTGGCTGAGTTTTACAAGTTAGTTCAGCTCTTACACACAGGTGAGCGCAGCGATGCCTCCTTCTGCAGGCGGCAGTGAATGCTCTGTGCCATGCCCTGTCTTGCAGCTCTGAGTCATTTCCTGGCCCCTCACCATTCCCTGGCTTGCTGGCCTCCCTGGGCACATGTCATTCCTGTGTCCAAGTTTCTCCTTTGGATAACCGCACAGTCATTGAGTGAAGCCCCATAACATTTATCTCAATGTGATTATCGGCAGTGATCATGTCCCACGCACGGGTTCATCCACGGGGGCAGAGACACCGTCACCTGTGTAGACCACATAGCGCAACACCTGACATGCTTCTATCAGCTCTTGAGCTCCTTAACCTTGTAACCGCTCCTCCCCTCAGTGGAGGAGCCCACAGCTACATCTTGATCTCCAAGGCTTACTTCAGAAATTCTTGTTTACCTGCCTCCCAGGTCTCTCCTGAGCTATTCTAAAGTCAATGCAGTAGTCCATAATAGTAGGGGTTAGCCACAGGACCGGCAATAATAACCACTATGAAGACAACAATATGCAATGTATTAATTATTGAAACTGTCCTACTAATCAGCTTTGAAACTGTCTCATTCCTATTTGTTTCTCAATAAAATTAATAAAACAATAAAATAAAATAAAATTGATGCTTCTCTATACTAGTAAGTAGCAACATACACTGTCATCCCCCAGGGCATCGCAGCCAAGTCCAGAGGCTATGTGAGGCACCACCTTTCCATCACCACTTTTTCTTGATAACAAAAAGTGTTCTGGAACCTCTTTTCTTGAATGTGCCTCCTTTTCCCCTCTTTTCTAACATCTGCTTCTTTGGGTTTCTGTTTTGGTTTTGTAACCTGCTAACAGTGTGATCTTGAGTTCTACATCCCTTTAACTTAATGCCTCTTTCTGTAAAGGGGAAAAATAACAGTACCAATCACATATGTTAATTTGAGAATAAATGTAAGAAAAGTGAACATTTTAGCAGAAAGCCTGGCAGATAGTCGGCATTTGGTGTGTGCAAGCTCCTATTATTAATTGACTTTGACCCTTCAAAGTTATTCATTGCTTCCAAGGTGACTTCTCTATAATAAAAATGCCCTTTCCTATCCTAAGATCTTCATGGGCTTTCCATAGCCCAGAAGATGAATGGTAAATTCAGGCAGTGTAAGTGACAGCATTACAGAACTTACTTTAACTTTCCCATCTGGCCTTTGTTCTTGCCTCACTGTGTCATAGTCTATGCTCTTGCTCCAGTGAAGTAACCTGCCCCATGGCACGGTCAGATGCAAGCCCACACTTCCACCCCTGTCTCATGGCTCTCCTGTCCTGGCAACTCCCCACACTCCTTATTCCCCTTGAGCACCCACTATAAGACTTGAGTACCCCCATCCCTCATGCTCTCTTCTGACCCATGCAGAACTGGCCATGTCCTTGTTTCTGCTCAATTATCTCTATTTGCATTTTGGCAAGGGGAAATGACATTACTTTTTAATTTATTTATATGTGTCTTCAACTCATTTTGGAAATATAAATTCCAAGCGAGCAAACAATAATACTCATTTTGCATTCCCAATTCGAGCTCAGTTTCTGATGACCAGTAGGCACTCAATGCCCAGCCTTCCAGTCACTAGAGGAGTATCACCGAGCACGTGCAGCATTTGTAGCTATTTTTTTTCCTAAAGGAATAGGCAAGTCGTTGGGGAGTTTTGAATAGAAAAGAAAGGAACTGACTGACTTTTTACTGGCATTAGGTACTGCATGGAACATAGAGTGCTGGAGGGTGTGGGGAGAAGTAGAGGTGCTGTCGCAGCAGTTGGGTAAGAGAAGGTGCCGGTGGTACTGGTGGGGAGAAGGCGCTAGATCTGGGGCACATCATTCAGAGAACAGGGACAGCATTTGCATTCTTGTGATCAAATTAATGGATAGATGCTCAGCCTCCTTGGAATTATCATGAAAGTTCTAAACCCAGGACAGCTGCCGTGTTAGCCAAGATGTTAGAACTTGCACGTAGGCTTCCCTGAGTTACATCGGGTCTAGTTCTCATCGAGTGGGGTGGTCGTGCTTACACCCAGCACTTGGCTTCCAAGGGCTGAAGAGGTCCCACACAGTGCGCCCGTGTCTATGGCCCACAGGGCGGGCTCTCCTGGCATATGAAACCTTTACTCTCCAGCACCTTGCACTAATCTGATGTGCACAACAGGGTTCTTCCTGTGGAAGGAAGCAGCAAGCGTTTGGCTTCATGGAATTTCACATGCTAAGACACTGCACGGGGCCTTCAAGCAGGCACACACAGAACTCACAGGCCTGAAAGTCGAGAACGGCACTCAAATCTATTTCCGGGTCCGATATGAGCAGTTTTCCTTTTCTGCCCTTAATTGTGGTAAAATACACATACTGCAATCTTATCACTTTAATTACTTTATGGGTACAGTTCAGAGGCAAAGCAGCTCACCCGCTCGTCAGCCATCTCGGCCTGCCCTCTCCAGAAGTCCTGGCTTCCTGGGAGGCTGGTCGTGAACACGCCTCATTTCCTCTTTTCCACAGCCCCTGGCACCTCCATCCTCCTTTCTGTCTCTGGGAATTTGCCCCTCCTCGGGGTCTCATCTAAGTGGAATCACACGGTGTTCTTTTCCCTTTGTGGGTGACTTACTGCATCTGTCGTAATAGTTGTGTCAAAGTCCACCCATCATGTAGCAGGTATCAGAACTGCACTCTAGATGGGAAGGTTTAAGGGGTCTGGACCTTCGCTTAGGAAAACACTCTTGGTGGGTCACAGAGATACAGTTATTTTTCATTTAATAAACAATGGTATAAAACTATTCTATGTAGATAAAGTTTAAGTGCTAAACAGCTTTCATATTTTCTGCTGTTGTCATTGCTTTTACATTGCTGAGGATTGAATCCAGGGCCTTGTGCAGGCCTCTGTTGCTGAGCTGCAACCTGAGCCTGCCCTGAAGCTTTTATATTTTGAAGTGTTTCTTTCTCTTCTTTTTTAAAATTTTATTTATTTATTTATTTTTGTATTTTTTAGGGAAGGGTCTATAGGGTGTTCAGGGTCTCACTACTAGATCGGACTCATAGTGATCTGTTTACAGCTGCCCAAGAGCTGGGATCACAGGTGTGCGTCACCATGCTCAGCCTCACCTGCCATCTCAGTGTGCCCCGGGTGCAGGGCTGGCATGGCAGGCCCAGGGATCGAGCCCCAGGCCCCTGCGCCTGTTGGCAGGTGCTTTATTGAAGTGTTTTCTGTATTTTGTAAAACTGCTTTCTAGAAAAACTGTAGCAATTCATAGTGTATGAGTATCCTTATTGTCTTAAACACTCATGTATTATCATTAAAAGAAAAATCCTCACCAATTTTATGGGTAAAAAATAAACAATGTTTAATTAGGGACTTCTAAACTCCTACTGAACGTTTAGCATGTGTGAAGTCTATGGGCCACTTGCATTGCTTTGTGATTGGCCAGTAGATTATTCTCAATGTTAACTTTTAAGTTTCTAATCCTTAAACTTTGCTACTAACATGGACCATGTTAAACAAATCACTGACTGCTCTCACTCCATGCCTTGTGCCATGAGATTATGGCCTAGAGTCACTGGATGATGCAGGAAGAAGCATAGGGGTCAGTTGCCATGGTTACGTGGCCACGAAGTGGCAGCTCTCCCCAGAGCCTAGGCATCTTGATGCCAAACTTGAGATGTTCGTGAGCTCTAGCTGGCTTTTCTGGAATCCATCATTTAAAAGCACACTCATACTCACCTATGCAGACAGAGTTCACTATATTTCTGTGGTCTTTACCTGATTTTAACTTCAACTGTTAGTGCTGTAAGTTCTAGGACTCTGGGGAATAATTTGTACTTATTAAACTTTTCATTTCCATTCTGTTCTTTTTAACAAAAGATGATGGGAACCACATGTTGTGGTACACACCCATAATCCCAGCATTCAGGAGGCAGAGCAAGAGGATTGCCATGAGTTCAAGGCCTGCCTGGACCATATAGTGAGCGCAAAGCTAGCCTCAACTACACAGTGAGATCCTGTTTCAAAAGAAGATGATGGAATATTTTTACAAAGAATGCTATACATTTATCTATTGAGCAGTCAGTGAACATTAGATGGCATTACAAGCAATCCCTTAGTTGGTTTCAGGAGTTAAATGATAGCAGTGATGCCTTAATCTTCAGATTTTCCTTTGAATTACCTGGCCCCAACTCATCTCTAGAGTCAAGAATATGCAAAGGGTCAGTGTATCTCAGAGAATGCAGTACCTGTGGACAACCACTCTGCCTCTATGTCTCCCTCTCTGTCCTGTCTCTGTTTCTGTCTCTGTCTCTCTGTCTCTCTCTCTCTCTCCTCTGTCTCTAACCTATCTATCACAGACATCTCATTTCTCTATTCAATATCTATCTATCTATCTATCTATCTATCTATCTATCTATCTATCCATCCATCCAGCTTATCCAGAGGTTTCCTACTATAGTAGAGCCACATCTAGGAGCATGACA
>NW_004524630.1:3262622-3265418 GCF_000260255.1 Octodon degus
CTGCACAAAGCCACGTCCACTCACATTCCGAAGACTTAAATCTTGTTTACCTTCTCCACTCCCTTTTGTCAATATTTTCCAAGTGCAAACGCAGCCTGGACTCGAGTCATAGCCGCCCACATCACTAACTTCGAGTAGAGACGTAGCATGGTGAAGTGGCAGCAGATGCCAAGCATTCAGTATGGGAAGCCTTGCGCAGACTGCGTTCGGTGGAGACCATGTTTATATTAGTTGTACGGAAATGGGAGATGTAGAGCTCAAGTTTCAGGTAGTCCGTGTGCTTAATGAACGCTTGAGTCATCGAATAATTTTGATCAAATGTTATGTTAACTGCTGATACCTCTATGGCGGAATCAGAAAACACTAAAAGCTAGGAGTATATTATACCATAATCCCAGCACTCGGGAGGTTGAGACAGGAGGGTCACTGAGAGTTCGAGACCAGCCTGGAAGCCAGAAAAGTAAGCACAAGGTCAACCCAAACTGCACAGTGAGACTCTGTCTCAAAGAAAAAAAATATTAATGGCTATGAGGATTTTATCCACATATTTTAGTATCAAACTTTTTTCATTATTTTGTAGCACATTAAACACTTTAGCCATTAGCGGCTCTCATTTTTACTATCTAAAAAGTGCAGATTAAATCTGTTCAAAAATGCGTCAAATAAGCAATATTAATAAACGTTCATTCCAGCAAGTGGTATTTTATACTGTTGCCTGACTACAAAGTTTTACTATGTATAAGGGTACATGCACACAATTATACACATATATTCAAATATATATATATATATTCAGGTAACAGTTGTATCACTTGATAACTTAAGAAGTTTTCCATGTGGAACATTAAGCAATGAGCAACACCACTGAAACACTTTGTCTTACCCCACTAGAAAGGCTACTACTGTCTTCATCTTAAACCAAATACACGAGAAATGACTTCAAATTCTGACCCGCACTTCTGCCATAGAAAAGTTTCCTAGTGACTCAGTTTACATTAGTTCTATTTTCCATTGCAATCCAAAGTGTGTGTGTGCATGTGCGTGTGAACACGCGCACATACTGTGTGTGGGCATTGAGAAAGGTAGAAGCAACAGTCTGCTCTTCCACTTGACACCAGCGTTCGGAGCCGAGCCCTCAGGGCTGCCGGAGTGCCCACCTGGATGCGCCCTCCACCCCACTCGAGAGCCTTCTCCCCACAAGGTCCTTCTCCTCAGTGTCCTTGTTACTGTGCACGGCTGTACCACCTTTTGGTAGAAGCAGGAAGCTCCTCCCAAACAATAAGTGTGTCCGCAGTGCTTCTCTTATGTGTGGGCTATAAATATGCACAAGCAAAGACGGCCGGAGAGAATCCCTGTGCGTCGTGCAGAAACCTCCTCAACAAGCCTTCCGTCCTCTGGCACACCCCGCCCCGGGGCAGCCTGCCTCTCCCGCCAGCTCTGCTCTGGCTTTTCTGCACACTCAGCTGCAACGGCGTTTCAGTTGCGTCTATCCCTACCAGACAAAAATGACTCCTTTGGGCCCTCAAAGAACAGTCCTGCAGTAGCTCCATGACATCATGACATGTGACACTAGAGCTTGTCCAAAGCCAGCTTACACTGAGTGGGCACTTTGCACTTGACAAGGGCCTCTTTTGTTGATTTCATTTGTATTCTATGAAAATGACATGTATCCATGAGAGATTGGTTATTTTCATCTTATTTAATTTTCATTCATATCTCTCATAAAGATATTAATTGTATAAATAGTCCTGAGTCATGTCTTCAAACCTTGGGGAAAAATTAACAGAATGAGTTCTGCTGAAGAATCGTCCTGTGATGGGCAGCGTTGCTGCGGCCGGCTGGGGCCTTGGAGAACCGGAGGGAGACAGGAAGCTTCCTGAACTTGGAGGGAAGACTTTTGTATTCAGTTCTAATACTTCACAGTGACCATAGCTACCTGAGGAGGAGAAAGCATTTCTCGTAAGATCATTCTTTTCTGAGTCTCTATTTAACAACGTCTTAGTAATAAAATGTGCATTAAAGTGGAAGGAAGGGTGTGGGAACCAATGTATGCTGACCACTACTTGACAGGACGCTGACATGCAGCGGGAGCCCCAGCCGTCGTGTGGTTAGAGGTTACTGCCGGGAAATCTTAACCATATTTAAAATAAAAAAGAGATATCAGAATATTGCTTTTACTCATGTTGCTCAGAAAAATCGTGATTGTAACAGACTCACAGGCTTCAGTGCACGATTGTGACACAGAAGGGAAGCACTGTTGGTGCATGCACACGCAGGGAGCACGTTAGCCTCTGTGAAGGTCACCGTGTGGCTGCCGAGCCTTCGGCTGCATGCTGGAAACTCACAGCTGTACAGGACAACGCAAGCGTGCGCAGGCCTGGCGCATCCGCCTATACGTCCTCTGGGCACAGGAACTCCCTTGTTGTGTACTACTGTTGGTCCGGGGCTTCGTCTTAAGTATTTACATTCAGATCAATATTCCAGAGTTTATTTTACCAGCAAAAGACCAGATTCCAAGTATTTGGAAAGCTTAGGACATCTGTGGCCATGCCAGCTATCCCAACTCTGGCAGATTTTGCCTGAATGGCTCAAGCTGTGTAGGCCAAAAAGCAGTAATTTGGGGGTTTATGACATTTCATTACAGTTACTATTATTGTCTCTGTAATTTTATTATTTATTCATTCGGCATCCATTCTAGGGAAGAGGAAATTCACACTGGGGCTTTACAGAATTGTGGCACAACTAGGCAGCGCGCAGCGCAGAGCTTGGGGAGCAAAGGACGCAAGGGTTGGGGGG
>NW_004524630.1:3266428-3272896 GCF_000260255.1 Octodon degus
CGGGGCCTGGGCGGCGCTCCCGCAGAGCGGGGCCGGGTGCCTGCTCCGAGCCCCCGCGGGCCCGTCCGGGTCGGAGCCATCGCAGCTCCATCGTGGGCACCCACTGTGCGAGCGTCGCCGTCACCGGAGGAGCTCGGGGCCAGCCTGAGCGGCCGAGCCGTGAGTTCAGCAGGACTCTCAGAAGCTTCGGGGCTGAGAGCCGGCGCCGCCTCAATCCTGGACCCGGGCTGGAAGCGGTTCCGCAGACACAGCCCAGGCGGCACCTGGGGATGAGGCCGGAAGACGGAAGTTCCGCTCCCCACATTACTTTCTTACCCTGTTCGTTCCACACTCTAAGCTCTCACCCCTTGTTACTACCCCGCGAGGGAGAACTTGATGAATGGGCTGTGGAAGAAACGTGCCAATTTCCAGTGCGGAGTCTGTCGGGGAAACCTCTCTGCAAGCCTCTGCCGACACCTACCAAGAGGGCTGCACCTGCCGAGATTCCCTAGAAGAGCGCTGACGCACAAGAGCGCGGTGCTGCCAGAAGGGAGGTCCCGTTTGGGACAGAGCTTTTTATTCCTGCATCCATTCAGTTTGCTCCTCCGGCAGCCGCTTAGCACCTACTTCCTGCTCTGGGACCCCAGCGCGCAGCAAATGCTAAGTGCATTTAAGCGTGAGGGGCCAGGAAAGCAGCAGGAGGACGAAGCGCCCCGCAAAGCGCGGAGGTGCACGCTCAGGGCTCAGGCCGCAGCGAGGCTGCGACGCAGGCACAGGCGCTTGCTGACCTAGACGTGAGCAGGGAAACCCGCCTGAGAGAGGAGATCTGGCGGAAAGCCGGCGGCGCAGGATGCAGCCTCCTCCCGAGTCTTTGGAGGACACTGCAGGCGAGAAGATCCTGAGTCAAGCCCTGAGATGAAATGGGCTTAGCCTGCTCAGGACGAGCAGGGAGCTGGGGCGACTCACGTAGAGAAAGCCGGGGAGCACAGGGGAGACCTCAGAGGCAGTGCACACTCTGGTCCTCTGGGCCTGGAGAGGAAGCGGTTTGTTGGTCTGAAGGGTGAGGGCTAACGCGGAGGGGGACCTTGGCAACTTGCTGAGAAGACAACAGAGGGGACCCAGCACCGAACAGAAAGGCTGCTACCAGGAGCATGGCAAGTGTGCGCAGTGTGGGGCTTGGGCAGAGGCAGCGGAGCAGGGCTGACTCTGAGCGGTTGCTCTGAAGGAGGAGCCAGAGGTTCCTGCTGCCACGGTACACACTACAGGCCACGTGTGATCCTCGTGGCAAGTGGGGGTGTGAGACAAAGGAAAGGCAATGTCGTCGGCCATGCGTGATCCGAGCCATGGGCCAAACACAGTTGCTGGAGCCAGAGTGAGCACACTGGCAGATGCTGAGCTTCGAACATGTGAAGCTTGAAATGCCTCTTAAACATTCAACCTAGGTCTTGAAGAAGTGGTTGGACTGTGAGTTTGGGATGCAAGTCTGCCCAGGGGCATTGTATGAGGTGGATCCGTAAGACCAGACCACTCTGTGCACACAGCCCATCTTAGCAAGACTGAAATGAGTTCTCGGGGAGACCACCATGCCCAAACATCTCCGGTGACCTCATGAAAGACAACCCAACTTCTGTCTGAAAAGTGTGGCTATTACCACATTTCTGCTTTCCCAAGAGGGAAGGAAGAGCTGCCGTCCATGTGTGGGAGAATTAAAGTCATGCAAACTCTTAAGAGTATATCCAGCAGTGTGCATTTTAAATTAACTCGATGAAGCAAGTGTCCGCAGTGTCTAGACCTACACACCGGGTGCTTACCTCCCTCAGGGGATTGACTGGAGAAACATGACCCAGCTACCTTCAGAAGGCACTACCTTACAGAGGACTTAGAGATGGCTGGGCCACCCCTTAACTGGAAAGGGGAGAGAGGGAGATGCAGAAAGCCCCGGGCTTCCTCCCAGCGAGCCCTTGGCACGCAGTCTGGTGCATGTTGAGCGCTTTGTCTCAGTTCATATGCAGGACAATTTGGAAATACTGGTGGGGGAACACCCAGGCAGCACCTCGGCCAGTGTCCCACGGAGCTGGACCGTCCCTCCCCCAGCTGTCTACCCACCAGCTGCTGATGCTCTGAGCGCAGCGGTCCCGGCCTCATAGCACCTGCAGGACTGCAGCTCCAGCTGTCTGCGTGTGCCCTGCTCAGTTGCACAGGTGTCTGCCTTCTCCTTGCCTACTTCCACACTCCCCTCTCAGTGCACCTGGGATCTCCTTCATATTCATGTTGTGCACAGAAAATCTGATCCTAGTAATGTCACAGGCAGAGAAGAAGCCCCTTCAATGGCCCATTTCCCCCTTTGGACATTAGTGCTCCCCACTAGGTGACATCGCTGCCAACCTGAAAGCTTCTGAATGCTGAGCTCTGCCGGCGGTGAATTCCACATCACAGGAGCGCATTACACAGCAAAGCAGGGTGACCCATGCGGACTGCTCTCCACTCTTCAGCGCGCTGCTTGGCCCTACGCCACTCTGGCTGCGCGTGCTACCAAGTGTCCAAGCATCCTTCCTCCTGGCTGAGCTCCGTGCTCCGTAACTGCTGATCTTCCCACGGTGCTTTCCTCTCCTAAGGATCTGTCACCCCCACTCAGTCTTCATGCCCAGTGAGCCTGGGATCCATGAGTAAATATGTTGTGCTCATGCTAACCCAAGCCACTGAAGGCAGCTGTGTTGGAAAATGGTTCTGGGCTGACCTTTGGTATCAGTGAATGACCTTGGTGTTGATGAATGTAGCCAATGAAATATGTGTTTGCTCAAATTATTTCATGTGCTTAACTCTGTCACCAGGTAAAAAATTCCCTACGCAGTAATTCTGTGATACATATTCCCTGTCTTCGAGATACGTAACTCTTCACCTTAAACTAAGCTGCATTAGTCCAAAGTTAAAGCTGCAAAATGACTTTAAACTGTGTCACTCTCTCTCTCTCTCTCTCTCTCTCTCTCTCTCTCTCTCTCACACACACACACACACACACACACACACACCCCACACACACACATTTAAGAACCACTACTCCCATGCAGGCTCAGGCTGAGTTGAAAGTGAATCCCTTGGCTGTGTGCAGTAACAGGAAACATTTTAAGCTACTTTTGTGTTTTGGTCTTTGGGCATTTTTCTCTACAGACCTCCTTCTTGTGGCATAACATATTTTAATACAACTAGTGCCTCCTAGAACATTTTCTTTAAAATCACATAATCAATCAAGAAATATTTGGCATGAGCATGCATTCTTTTGGAAGAAATTTGAATGGTTCTGGTCATTTATGAAGCAAGGTATTACACTGTCATTTGGACTCAGTTCAGTAGTACTGGTGGTCAACCAGGCTTGATGCTGGTTTTTTTTAGCTCACAGAGGACCATCTAACTGATTTTATGCTTTATTTAAAGGATGGTTACATTTAGGAAAAATAAAAATAGCAAAAATTAAACACAGCTTGATATCCTTTTTCTGACTTTGTGCTGTAGATGATGGCAACGTGATTCGTGATAATGTGTGAAATGTTGAAGCCAATGTGAGATTAATTGAAATTTATAGGGCAACTTTTCTTAATTTACTGTCTAGCACACAATTTTTAGCAGGCTGCATAAGTAACAAAGACGGCCTCCATCCTTCTGTTGCTTTACCACAGCAGTTTATTAAAATTGAAATTAAACAAAGAAGCCACGATGGCACTCAGACCCACACTGCTCCTGGGCTTCCAGTGACAGCCAAGGGGCAGTTTCTGGAACTTCAGGGCTGTGTGCAGCTGAGCAGAGTCAGCGTCTGCTCTGCCCTGCAGCTCTCCAGAGAGAATGTGCACGACCAGGCAAAGGAGGCCCACAGCAACCTCCCCCTCAGGGACATAGCGGTGAGCAGCATGCTCTCTGTGCTGCTTAATCTTCTCAGACACCTCGTGATTGTGCTAGTCCCTCCTTCTGACCCACGACGAATGAGAGGCTGTGGGGAGTTAGGTCGTGCACAAAGGTCCCAACAGGCAGTTGAGCTGGTCGTAGGTGCTATTTCTGCCAAAGCCCGATGTTCATGCTGCCTTGGGCAGCCAGGCCCACTCCCACAGCCTCCGAAGTTTTTGTCCAACCTCAGGTTCCTAGCCAGGACAATGCATCAGCCACCCGTACCTCCACTGCCACCTGGTCTTCCACTAAGGTTTTATCTTGGTCATGGTGCTGACTGTGATGCGCCAGGTAGAAGGCCAGGCTGGCGCGTTGCTGCAGGCCGTCACATCGAGTTACCAGCCTGGCAGCAGCTGCGCGGAAGGGCTCAATTTACTTACTGCTTAACTGTATGTAGAACCATTTTAAGGAATTTCTGAACAGTCTTTGCAACTTGAAAACAATCGAGGTTGATTTTTCTTGAACAATTTCTATTCCTTTATACAAACTGTGAATATCTAAAGTTCATACCCTTGGGCTTGGCTCAGGGAGGAGCCCCAGACCTTGTTGACCAGTGAGTGAGTGCATGCAGCTCCCTTCGCTGTGCCCTGCCTGCCCTCCAGCCCAGCCATGTTCCATCCACTGCAGTCACTGGCCACGCACGGGGCAACCACACAGCATCCATCACACTTGATCTTTCCCCCAAGAACTACCAAAGATAATCTAGAGACACCAAGTCATTAAAGAAGTGGAGAGTTCTGGCAGGGTGGATGGCAGGAATCATGGAAATGACCCTCCTTCTCCTGCTGTGGCCGCCTCACTTCCCCACACGTGCAAGCAGCTTGCCAGTGTGCCCCGGGACAGCATGCGTCCCTGCTCATCACCTGCTCCCATTCCTTGTGACCTCTGCTTCGAACAAACCGCACGTACGCACACACACACACACACACACACACACACACACACACAGGCACATGCACACACCACAGTTCTCAGGCTTTGCTTTTGGGAGTCTAAATGAAATGCTCACTATAAATTAATCTACAGCTTTTTTTTTTCTCTTATCAGAATTGTACAGGAGGGAAGCTAGGAAAATAACAGTTGCCCAATTAAAGATGCAAATTTTAAAACAAAATTCAGAAGAGCAATTAGCATTTTTATAAAGGGAACTTTTTTTATTTTTAAGAGCAGATCTCTTTCATCCCCATGTGACTTTCCCTTCTCACAATGCCTGACAAAATTCTTACATTTTTAACTCACTGCTCAAATGACTTTGTGGTCCAGGGCATGCTAAGGCAGCCTGCCACCTTCCGGGCTCGCTCTGTTTGCAGGCAGCATGGGCGGAGCCAGCGCAGCAGACGTGCTGTAGTGGCAAGGGGAAGATGCTCCACATGAACCTGGGATCACCGTGCCCAAACACTGCAGATTTGACTCCCTTCTTACACAGTGAGGAAAATGCCCTGTCCTGCCTGTCAAAAATAAGAAAGGTGCAGGTCCTATTCTCTGAAGGACCACGGGATTCAGAGCTAAGCAAAGCCAGGAAAGGGTCTTCCTTTACCCAACCTTCATCCGCAGTATTTCAGTGTTTTCAGATCGTGAAAATTTTCACAGCCGTCTTCTTCATTTCTACCCATTTATTAAAACATCCCTGTGTGGTCCCGTTGTCCCTCCCACTGTATACAAGTCTTCCCTCATCTTTCCATTCTTCTGCCTCTTCCCACCCTCTGCACTTTCTCTTCTCCACCTTGACTTCATGACCTACTCTTCCTAGGTATAAACTGGCAACAAAAGTGAGAATGTGCGGCCTGGGGGTGTGCCTCTGACGAGCTCCTTATGCATGTGAGGGCTGCAGTCACTACAGGACACATAGCCGTGATTCATAAAGTACCATAAAGATGTGTGAGAGGACACGCAAGCCCTCTTGATGTAGATGGGAAACCTATGAAAAGTACAGAGATCACGAGCAAAACCGTGCTCTAACTAATGTGACAGGGACACTTGAATTCCAGAGTCCAGCCTGGGCTCCAGAATCCCCTCTGATGACATTTTTGGGAAGGAGAATTTCTTTTGCAATGAAAGGTAAATTGTGTTGGTTGGAGAGATGAAGGCCTTCCTGGTGAAAAGATGAAGTTTTCCACTGAATTCCTGCACATGTGCATAGCTGTTACATCCCCTGCTGGGCAGGGCCTGGCCAGGGCGCACCCTCAGCACGGAGATGTGGTCCAGACCTAATTAGGAAGTGTCATGTTGAAAGTGAGCATGCGTGTGAAGGCAGCATTTCTGCTGTAACACTGGCAACACTGTGGCTGCTTGCCTTATGGAATGTAGCTAAGAAACAGATGTTTTCCCTAGCTCATTTGTGTAATAACGGAGCAACTCTGCATTGGGAGCCTCCTGCATGTGCACCACTAGGCTGGTCGCTGAAATCCTGAGATATGACACTTAAACAGTTCTTGACCTGATGGAGTCTAATCCTGCAGCCATGTGTGTGCGGCAATCCTGAACCAAGTGAGTGAATACACTAAGAAATGTCCCTTCTCCTTTCTGCCTCAGGTTTTTTTTTTTTTTTTTTTT